>NC_139237.1:10691326-10900326 GCF_977018435.1 Lepisma saccharinum
TATCTAGATTCCAAGCCTCTGTATCTGTGTGGAATTTGAAGCAGCACAGCTCTGTCAGGGATGAAACATCTAGATGTTATTCCAGCAACAGTTCCATGCTTGTATAAATATTTGTAATTGTTCGAGATAGGGATATTAAAATATGTAGATTCCAAGCCTCTGTATCTGTGTGGAATTTGAAGCTTGTTCCCAATAACAGCACAGCTCTGTCAGGGAAGAAACATCTAGATTTAGTTCAAACAGTTCCATGATTATAATTGTTAGGATAGAAATATTGAGTATAAATTTAATTAATTATATATCTTCGATCTAATAAAATCTCTAGATTCCAAGGCTCTGTATCTGTATAGGATTTGAGGCTTATTCCCAATAACAGCACAGCTCTGTTATGTATAGGAAACATGTAAATGTTGTAGAAATATTTGTAATTGTTAGGGATATGAATATTGAGTATAGATTTAATTAAGTATGTATCTTCTATCTATTAAAATATCCAAGACTCTGTCAGCACAACTCTGTCAGGGATGAAACATCTAGATGTTATTTCAGCAACAGTTCCGAGCAAGGCTCTATGTCTGTGTGATTTGTAATTGTTAGGTATAGGGATATTGAATATAGATTTAATTAAATAGGTATGTATCTTCTATCTATTAAAATATCTAGATTCCAAAACTCTGTATCTGTACAGGATTTGAAGATTGTTCCCAATAACAGCACTGCTCTGTCAGGGATGAAACATCTAGATGTTATTTCAGCAACAGTTCCGAGCAAGGCTCTGTATCTGTGTGATTTGTAATTGTTAGGGATAGGGATATTGAGTATAGATTTAAGTATGTATCTTTTATTTATTAAAATATCTAGATTCCAAAACTTGTTCCCAATAACAGCACAGCTCTGTCAGGGATGAAGCATCTAGATGTTATTTCAGCAACAGTTCCAAGCAAGGCTCTGTATCTGTGTAATTTGTAATTGTTAGGTATAGGGATATTGAGTATAGATTTAATTAAGTATGTATCTTCTATCTATTAAAATATCTAGATTCCAAGGCTCTGTATCTGTGTGGGAGAAGCTTGTTCCCAATAACAGCATCACTGTTATGTATAGAAACTATTGAAACATCCAGATGTTATGTTCCGAAATATCAGCAAGGCTCTGTATTTGTGTGAGATTTGAAGCTTGTTTGTATCAATATATGGCTTCAACTATCTTGAGTGCCTGAACCTCAAAATTTGTTCCCAATAACAGCATCACTGTTATGTAAAGAAATTATGGAAACATCTAGATGTTATTTCAGGGCAACAGTTCTGAAATATTAGCAAGGCTCTGTGTTTGTGTAAGATTTGAAGCTTGTTCCCAATAACAGCACAGTTCTGTTATGTTTAGGAAACATCTAGATGTTATTTCACGGCAATAGTTCCGTGCTTGTAGCAATATCGGCAAGGTTCTGGCTAGGATTTGTAATTGTTAGGGATAGGGTTATGGATATTGAATATAGATTTAATTAAGTATGTATCTTCTATCTATTAAAATATCTATTATAATAATTCTAAACTCAACAAGGCTCTGTGTCTGTGTGGGATTTGAAGCTTGTTCCTAATAACAGCACAGTTCTGTTATTTTCAGTTTCATGCTTGTAGCAATATCGGCAAGGTTCTGGGTGGGATTTGCAATTGTTAGGGATAGGGATATTGAATATAGATTTAATTAAGTATGGATCTTCTATCTATTAAAATATCTAGATAATCACGTGTAATTGAATCTTGTACCTAATAACAGCACTCACAGCTAAAGCGGGTGTTAAGAATATATTTATCTTCTGTGTTTGTGTCTGGATAATTCACAGGACATATCACAGTTTTGTACAGGGATATGGAGTATAGATTTCTGGAAAAATATTATTCAAAATCTGTTACCTATTCATAATAGTATCTGTGTTGGGATATGAAACCTGTTCCCAATAACAACACATCTCTGTCATGTATAGAGATATGGCAATTCTTCTCCACTAACAACACAGCTCTGTCAGGTATGATGATATTAAGTATTTAGGGTATCTGTGTGTGATTTGAAGCCTATTCCAATAACAGTAACACAACTCTGCTATAAAAAAATCAGAAAATTATACCCAAGCAGATTTCAAACAAATATCTTGCCTCTTCCTGCATACAGACCTGAGCCTGGCTGTGATGGGCAGGGATTTGGAACTGCATAAGACAGTAAATGTGTTACACTGATGAGAAGAGCCTATTGAAATTAAACTTGTTAGAAATGATTACTGAATTATTAATTACAGATATTTCTCATTGTCCCTATCTCTGACAGAGCTGTGCTGTGATGAGGTACAGGCTTCAAAACAGATTTCAAACAAATATCTTGCCTCTTCCTGCATACAGACCCGAGCCTGGCTGCAGCACTGATGGGGCAGGGATGGAACTGCATAAGACAGGAAATGTGTTACACTGATGAGAAGAGAATTAAATTACACTTGCAGCAAATATTTGTTTACCTTGATTGTTGTCTCTGCTGAAATAATCAGGGCTGCCTGCTGCGGATTGATTCCCAACTGCCAAATTCCAGTGCCTGAAATCACACTGAGAGGCTGGACAAAACTCTCCCACAATTGCATATATCATGCAAATTATTCTGCCCCAGTACCTGAACAATACAATCATAAGTGCAATCTCTAAATTTTTGCCTTATAAAATACATGAGAAGCTCATTCAAATATATATAGTTGGAATTTGATACAAACTCTGGATTGAAATCTTCACCACTGTACAAATTCCCATTATCAGTTGTAACAAATTCAATATTAGATATCCTGTTAATAATTTTATTTGAATATTTATAATGTCTCCAATTTGAACTCTGAGATGCAATCATGCACATCCTATATTCTAAACAATTGCTATGAGCATTGTTGAACCAATAATTGTCAAACAATTTCAACCTTAAATTATAATGGCACCTGTCTGTATAAAAATTAACAAAAGATCCAACAATTCTCTTGTTCTTGTTGTATACACGCCTCTCAAACTCACTGATAAAATTGAGATATAGGCATTGGAATGGCCTGTCACTGGCAAGCACCCACTACATTTCAGTTTCATTCTGCACAGCAAACAGGTCATACTTGGACAGGCCACAGAATCTAAGCTTTAAATCATCAACAAGTGACTTAGATTTTATGTATTTTGAAATACATCTTCTCTCAAAAAATCCTGTGTCAAGATTATCCATGCAATTAGATATGATACACACTGCCTTCTATAAGTTATTTGCTTGCTGCTGCTGCTGCCTTGTATTCCTCAGAAACTGCTTATATGCTCAGAACTTGTTGTTCCTGTTAAACAAAAATAAATATTAGAATTTTGCTATGTTTATTATATAAAATTTCTTGGGGTTCAAATCAAAATTCTATGCTTAATAAAAAAATATCAGTTAGGTTCAGCACTGTGATTTGTATATTTAGTGTGTATGTGTGTATGTGTGTTGATATTTTTTGGCTTTGGTATTTATATAAAATTTCTTGGGGTCCAAATCAAAACTCTATGCTGGATAAAAAAAGCAGAAATAGGCCACAACTTGGCCACAAGTGGACCGGAAGTAGGCAAACCGGAAGTGGACCGGAAGTGGACCGGAAGTAAACCGGAAGTAAACCGGAAGTAAACCGGAAGTGGACCGGAAGTGGACCGGAAGTGGACCGGAAGTAAACCGGAAGTGGACCGGAAGTGAACCGGAAGTGGACCGGAAGTGAACCGGAAGTAAACCGGAAGTGGACCGGAAGTGGACCGGAAGTGGACCGGAAGTGGACCGGAAGTAAGTATGTGTGGGTGGGTGTGGGTGTGTGTTAATACGTTTGGCATAGTTTCAGGTGTGGTCAAAAAAAATATGAGGAGGGGCATATTTTTGACAGGATTATGGACAACAATCTCACAGAAGTGCCTTCTGTAAGTGTAGACAAATCAATCTGAGGGGGGTCATACTTTCTCATGGAATCCATGAGGGCTTTTTTACAAAAATCTTGGATTAGGCAGGGTTCCACACTTGAGCAAAAAGCTCATATGGGCATGTTGAGCCTGTTTTAAGTGTAGACAAATCTGCCAGAGGGGGGTTCATACTTTCTTGAGTTTATCCCACCACAAATACAACTACTCACGTGCCAGAGGAATGTTTCCTGCTTTCTGGACACCACGATTCGATATTAAGGTCATGGTGGGAACGCTAGCTTTTCTGCCGTGAGACCAGTACGAAAATTCGTTTATCTGAATTGTCCCATCGAGGAGAAACTTGTAGTACGGATGATAAGGATGCAACATGTACAGTTTGTTACCTTCGACGAACGTGGAGATTCTCTGTTGATTGGGAACGCTGTTGATTTCGATGGCTTGCAAGGTGAACAATTTGGCGAATTTAGTGTCGAAGGTGACGATATTACTGTGAACTTGTCCGAGTTTATTTTCGATGGGCAGCAAATGCTCGATTATGGTATCCGTTACGGTAGAAAACGATGGTTTGATTTTCACTTCCACGTTCAACTGCTTGTAGTTTTCGTTGAGTTCTTGCAACTTGGCACCGAAAGAGGCCAGCGTCGATTCCTGCGTGGATTCCAGCACTCCAACTTGATCTCTGATGTTGACGACAATGTTCTGAAGGTTCTCGACTTGATTCAATGTCGAGCTCTTCTCGGTAAGATCATTCACGATGCTTCGCATCTCTGTAAACTGCGTGTGAAGGTCGGCGACGCTCTGCGAAGTGGGCAGCGTCGACACCAGCGAACTAATTTCGTCTCGAATCTGTTCCACGTTCGCCGTTTCCGTTTCTAGTCGTTTCAGCATTCGAGATATGTTTCTTTTCAAAGCGTGCAATTCCTTGGAGGTGGGGAGATTGGCCACCCTACTCTCGAGATCGCTCAATGAACTTTTGATGTCGCTCGAATCGGATTGTGCCGTCACCGCCGTTTTCAATTTTTCCAAATCTTCGCTCGAAGGCACGCTCGTCCGTAACGATTCCAAGTCACCCTGTATGTTGTCGAGTACGTGATGAAAATGAGCGAGATTCGTTTCGACGTTCAAATTTTCTAAATATTCGATCTTCTGCTGAACCGTGCTTAACGTGTCTTGAATGCTCGTCAACGCTCTTGCTTCAGCGTGAATATTTTTAATTTCTTCGTTGATCAATTCCAAGGACGCCTGAAGCGTAGCGATGGTGGTTTGAATGTGTTCGAAATCTCGATACGCCTCCAATTGAATTTTTATGTTCGCGACGCTTTTACCGATGACCTGCAGTTCGTCCGACGATGGTAGGTTCGTCATTGTATCTTCCAAAGTCTGCAACTTGGATTTAATTTCTTCCAACGTGCTGGTGAATTCTTCTTGTAATTTGGAAACGACGACGTGCAAGCGTTCTGCGTCTATATCTTTCACGACGGTTTGAAGTTCAGAGAAATTCTTTTCTATTTCGGAAGTTCGTTCTTCGATTTCGAGTTTCAATTTTTCCAAATCTTCATTTTTCGATTGAAATTGCTGTAATTTGGCCAAATCATTTTGAAGCGAATCCACGCTCAACTGTATATTTTGAACGCTGTCGTAAGAAGGTACGTCGACATAATTTTTTATCAGCGTCTTCAGTTCGGAATCGATTTTCAGAATGGGGCCGAGACATTGCGTTTGGAGCGTGGCGATTTCCGACTCTAAACTTTTGTTTAAGGTCTCCTGCAAAGCGATCAAATCGGTCCTCAACTTCTTAACTCGAACGTCCAACATGAGAATCTCTTCTGCATGGTCTACACGCTTGGTGTTGCCGAAAATGTCGTTAGGCATTTTTGGTTAACGGTTATTTATAATAGGATAGACGATTCGTAATTCTACGAAGAGAGGAATAAGTTTGTCGTAATCTCCGAGGAGTTCCACGTACAGGTAATCTCCAGCGGAAACATCGTACGTAATGTTAGAAAGCATCTTGTCGTGCTTGATTCGAAAAATATTCTTGCCGGTAGAAATTTTGATTTCGCCTGCGTTCACCGGATTCACGGTGATTTGAAGTTTCCCGTCGATCGGAATTTCGTAGAAATGTAAATTGTTATTAAAATCATAAAACATCTTGCCCACATCGTCATTCAGTTTCGTCCAAATGCTGTTGAGGTGAACAATCAGTAAACCATTGAGTTTAGATAACACGGAAGGTAAGAGGTTATTGAAATTTGGCGGTGCAGTCTCCATGTTGATCTGTTTGCGGAAGCCAAAAAGATTCATTGTTCTTGTTAGTTATTTAAGAATACGGTCAAAGTTTTTTTTATAATAACAGGCAAAGTTTTTTTTTCCACATGTATGTAATGCGTCACAATACACGCGCGCGCGCGCGTGTGTGTGTGTGTGTGTGTGGCACATCGTTCCCCCGAGAGAGGTTTACAAAGGTCACGATATACAAACATTGCCGGAGTTGGAAAATTACGATATGGCGCATTCGCTCACCACTGTTGCCAGCCGTAGGTCTCTCTCTCTCTTCATCTTACAGCAACGTTGGCATCTCTATTTTTTTTAGTTGCAGGTGGTTTGCCAACACACTCTAGTTAATAATGCTACATATTATACACACACACGCACACACATACTGTGTTGCCATCCACCCATCTCTCTCTCTTTTACGGCAGTGCGTGTTTGTTGCCGGCTCTCCTTGCCCAGTGTGTGTAGGTTGGCAAAAATTGCTTTATGAACTGTAAGGCAAGCCTCAAGCAAAGTTGCCAGCTCCTTGCTTTAGGTTAGGTTAGACCAAGAAAAAAAAGTTGTAGGTAGGCTGTCGGTTGTTTAATTCTTCCCTCTTTCTCTCTCCTCTCTCTTTTTTTTGTAAAAAGCTATGGCAAAAGCACCAGTAGGTTGGCAACCTTGCTTTATGCACTGTAAGACAAGCCTCAAGCAGGGTTGCCAGCTCCTTGCTTTAGGTTTGGTTAGACCAAGAAAAAAAAACCTTGGTGATTTTTTTCGAGTAAGGTGTTGGCAACACTGCGAGAAAATAAGGCTTATGCCTTACAAGAGCAAACCATTAAGAATCCTCAAGCAAGGTTGCCAGCTCCTTGCTTTAGGTTAGGTTAGACCAAAAAAACCTTGGTGATTTTTTTTCGAGTGATGAGTTGGCAACACTGCAAGAAAATGGGGCTCATGCCTTACAAGAGAAATCCATTAAGGCGAGCCCCACCGAGCCCCATTTTCTGTTGGTGAGCCCGTGCACTTCACCTACTAGCAGTCATATACTTATACAAGTGTAAAATATAATATTAAAAAAATTATAAGAATATATAGAATTGTATGTGCCTAACATCTAAAAGATTCCCTATAGTTTCTGAAATAATCAAACAAAAATTATTTTTCAAAAATGTGTATAATAGCATAGGGTTCAAATCTAAAACCCACATGCATTAAATAGATTTTTTTTTTAAAAAAAAATTATAGAGGCATAAAACATAGAGAATTGTATACTCATAACATCTGAAAAGATTCCAGGTTTCTATCACCTATTCTGAGATAATCAAACAAAACATGTATAACAGCCAGGAGGGTTCAAATCTCAAACCCCCGTGCATGTCACATCATTATTCAAATATATGGATAGAATTATGTTTTTTTGAAAAAATTATAGAGGCATAAAACACAGAGAATTGTATACTCATAACATCTGAAAAGATTACAGGTTTCTATCACTTATAATTTCTGAGATAATCAAACAAAACATGTATAACAGCCAGGAGGGTTCAAATCTTAAACCCCCGTACCTGTACAAGCATAAGTGCAACTGCACATACACAGGTACATCTTCATAGGGATTCTTGCAATTGTACTCAGCCACATCTGCTTCTGACCCATATCCTGTGAATACACAACAATTGTACAGGCTCAAGATTATATGTGCCAGAAGCTTTGCTTGTACAGGTACAAGCATAAGTGTCTGTACATATACAGGCACATTTTCATAGGGCTTCTCACAACTGCACAGGCTATACATTCTCTGTGGCCCTACAGTCTTGTGCATTATTCTGTTTAAGAGCTTCTCACAACTATACGGGATATATATTCTCTGTGGCCCTACAGTTTTGTGCTTTGTTCTGTCTGGGATTCTCACAACTGTACAGGCTATACAAATTCTCTGTGGTCCTACAGTTTTGTGCCTTGTTATGTCTGGGATTCTCACAACTGTACAGGCTATACAAATTCTCTGTGGCCCTACAGTTTTGTGCCTTGTTCTGTCTGGGATTATTACAACTGTACAGGCTATACATTTTCTGTGGCCCTACAGTTTTGTGCCTTGTTCTATCTAAGAGCTTCTTACAACTGTACAGGATATATATTCTCTGTGGACCTACAGTTTTGTGCCTTGTTCTGTCTGGGATTATTACAACTGTACAGGCTATACATTTTCTGTGGCCCTACAGTTTTGTGCCTTGTTCTATCTAAGAGCTTCTTATAACTGTACAAGCTATACAAATTCTCTGTGGACCTACAGTTTTATGCCTTGTTCTGTCTAAGGGATTCTTACAACTGTACGGGATATACATTCTCTGTGGCCCTACAGTTTTGTGCCTTGTTCTGTCTAAGGGATTCTTACAACTGTACAAGCTATACAAATTCTCTGTGGCCCTACAGTTTTGTGCCTTGTTCTATCTAAGAACTTCTCACAATTGTACAGGATATACATTCTCTGTGGCCCTACAGTTTTGTGCCTTGTTCTATCTAAGAGCTTCTTACAACTGTACAGGATATACATTCTCTGTGGCCCTACAGTTTTGTGCCTTGTTCTGTCTAAGGGATTCTTACAACTGTACAAGCTATACAAATTCTCTGTGGCCATACAGTTTTGTGCCTTGTTCTATCTAAGAGCTTCTCACAACTGTACAGGCTATACAAATTCTCTGTGGCCCTACAGTTTTGTGCCTTGTTCTGTCTAAGAGCTTCTCACAATTGTACAGGATATACATTCTCTGTGGCCCTACACTTTTGTGCCTTGTTCTGTCTAAGAGCTTCTCACAATTGTACAGGATATACATTCTCTGTGGCCCTACAGTTTTGTGCCTTAATTGATTCTGGGCCGCTTATACTTATGGGTGTGATCCAGCATAGGATACAGAACAACATACTTAAATTTTGAAAGAAAATCAATAATTTTGTTTCTCTGATATCTCTGAAACTATTGATGCTAGAGACATTGGGCTTGGTGATTTCTCATATGCATGCCAAAATGCAACTTTTTGATCTCTACAATTTATCAAAAAAATCTTGTTGTTCTCTAGATCCTGAATAACTTGCCAATTTTTCAAGATAGAGTCATGGGAGTTGTGTATTTCAACTCTGTATTATGTTTAAATTTTTTTGAAAAAATCGATAATTTTTTGATTTTGTGATTTCTCAAAAAACTACAAGTGCTGGAGACCTGCAATTTTTTCAAGTGGATTCTGTGCATGATTCTCTATGTTTTAGGTCTCTACAATTTTTTTGATAGATGCAATATTTAAGCTGCAAATGTCCAATTTATGTGTTCTATAAATAGAATTTTATGAAAAGTTCAATATTAACAGTATTTTGTTCGCAAACAACGTTGAAACGTTTCGGAGATACAAAATCCTATGTTTCTTGAAAACATATAAGTACAGTAGTCATGTTTAAACTTGTACAAGCAATGAATAGACAGGCTGTTAGCAGTATCACTTGCATTTCCAGACATAACGTATGTAAAAATTCAACATGCAATTCTTAAAAACTGGATTTGCAGCCTAAATATTGCATCTATCAAAAAAATTGTTGAGACCTAAAACATGGAGAATCAAGCACAAAATCCATGTGACAAAATTACAGGTCTCCAGCACTTGTAGCTTTTGAGAAATCACAAAATCAAAAAATTATCGATTTTTTCAAAAAAACTTCTAAACATAATACAGAGTTGAAATACACAACTCCCATGACTCTATCTTGAAAAATTGGCAAGTTATTCAGGATCTAGAGAACAACAAGATTTTTTTGAAAAATTGTAGAGATCAAAAAGTTGAATTTTGGCATGCATATGAGAAATCACCAAGCCCCATGTCTCTAGCATCAATAGTTTCAGAGATATCAGAGAAAAAAAATAATTAAAGATTTTTTTCAAAATTTAAGTATGTTGTTCTGTATCCTATGCTGGATCACACCCATAAGTATAAGCGGCCCAGAATCAATTAAGGACAAAACTGTAGGGCCACAGAGAATGTATATCCTGTACAATTGTGAGAAGCTCTTAGACAGAACAAGGCACAAAACTGTAGGGCCACAGAGAATGTATATCCCGTACAATTGTAAGAATCCCTTAGACAGAACAAGGCACAAAACTGTAGGGCCACAGAGAATGTATATCCTGTACAGTTGTAAGAAGCTCTTAGATAGAACAAGGCACAAAACTGTAGGGCCACAGGAAATGTATAGCCTGTACAGTTGTAAAAATCCCAGACAGAAGAAGGCACAAAACTGTAGGTCCACAGAGAATATATATCCTGTACAGTTGTAAGAAGCTCTTAGATAGAACAAGGCACAAAACTGTAGGGCCACAGAAAATGTATAGCCTGTACAGTTTTAATAATCCCAGACAGAACAAGGCACAAAACTGTAGGGCCACAGAGAATTTGTAGCCTGTACAGTTGTGAGAATCCCAGACTGAACAAGGCACAAAAGTGTAGGGCCACAGAGAATTTGTATAGCCTGTACAGTTGTGAGAATCCCAGACAGAACAAGGCACAAAACTGTAGGGCCACAGAGAATATATATCCCGTATAGTTGTGAGAAGCTCTTAAACAGAATAATGCACAAGACTGTAGGGCCACAGAGAATGTATAGCCTGTACAGTTGTGAGAAGCCCTATGAAAATGTGCCTGTATATGTACAGACACTATTGCTTGTACCTGTACAAGCAAAGCTTCTGGCACATATAATCTTGAGCCTGTACAATTGTTGTGTATTCACAGGATATGGGTCAGAAGCAGATGTGGCTGAGTACAATAGCAAGAATCCCTATGAAGACGTACCTGTGTATGTGCAGTTGCACTTATGCTTGTACAGGTACGGGGGTTTAAGATTTGAACCCTCCTGGCTGTTATACATGTTTTGTTTGATTATCTCAGAAATTATAAGTGATAGAAACCAGTAATCTTTTCAGATGTTATGAGTATACAATTCTCTGTGTTTTATGCCTCTATATTTTTTTCAAAAAAAACATAATTCTATTCATATATTTGAATAATGATGTGACAGGCACGGGGGTTTGAGATTTGAACCCTCCTGGCTGTTATACATGTTTTGTTTGATTATCTCAGAATAGGTGATAGAAACCTGGAATCTTTTCAGATGTTATGAGTATACAATTCTCTATGTTTTATGCCTCTATATTTTTTTCAAAAAAAAAAATAATTCTATTTAATGCATGTGGGTTTTCGATTTGAACCCTATGCTATTATACACATTTTTGAAAAATAATTTTTGTTTGATTATTTCAGAAACTATAGGGAATCTTTTAGATGTTAGGCACATACAATTCTATATATTCTTATAATTTTTTTAATATTATATTTTACACTTGTATAAGCATATGACTGCTTAAAACTGTACAGGCATATAGGCACTGTACAATATTTGAATATAAGACAACATGCATAAATATCAGAGAGAATACAATCCTATTCAAAGAACATCAATACTTTTCAATTAATAAATTGATCCTATGCCTTTTAGCTTAAGTGCATATTGATTAAAGACATGCAGGGGTTTGACTCAGAAAATATATTAAGCAGCTGCTTGTTCTATAATAAATATTTTACTGTATCCTATATATTCTTACCCTGCATACAACTGTACAGAGTGTCTTAATATTCTTGTATATGATTGTTCTGATTTTTTTAATTTTAGAAACATAACAACAAGCACTAATCAACATATGGGTTCTGTATCTGAGCAATTGTCCATTGCTTCAGAATTTTCTTCTCCTGATTCTTAACAAGACACTTGTTGTCAGCAAGCAGTTTGAAGAATGTATTCATGTAACTGTTCAAAGCTGCAACCTGGCTTGAATCTATGTTGCACTCATCCATGTAATCTCTTAGGGATTTTAACAGCAGATCTTCTACAAACTTGTTTCTAACAATTTCATCTGTATTCTTTAGGTGCTGTACTATGTCATATTTTCCCAAAAACCTGCTGCAGTGCTCCTTTGTTATTTTTGCAGGTGTTCCAGACAGTGTCCTGTTCTTGTACCACTGGGTTTTGTATTTGAATATGCTATACTTGAATTTGCCGTTTGAAATTTCAGGAGAATCTGTGTTGTGACAAAACACAAATCCCTCTATCTGATCCAGGTGGGGAAACAATATTGATTTCTCAGATTCTATGTTTGCCCAGAAATCATCAGTTAAATGCACTATTCTGCCCTCAATTGTATTCTCGAACCCAGCCTCTCTCAACATATCAAGAATTCTCATGTAGGGCCTAAAAAACATTCCTGTTGTTACATTGTAGATATCATAGACATAAACCTGTGATCCATCAGGTATGTAAGATATGTTGCTCTGGATCTTGGGCCCTATCACTTCTCCATGTACAACAATTGTATCATCCAAATCTGTATCAATAATTTTGAACAGTTTCTGCATTACAGGGTGAATGCTCTGTGCATAGCCCTCCAGGCCACAGAAATTGCTTTGCACATTGTATGTGTTCCTGCTGCACAGCACAGTGGGTGATCCCTCCTGATACACAAGGCATATGTGAGATCCATCCAGCTTGTCTGTGATAACCCACTCATCTTTGGGATCTATAGGGTGCATATATTTCTCATAATTTGTCATGTCTGGGTAATAAACATGATTTAATTTTGTTGTTGCACTTGCAGCACAGCTTGGGCAATAAGGGAACAACACTGTATTTTTCATCATCCTCTGTGATTAAAATTGTAAAGTATATTGTGTGCTCCATGATGCTCACATAATTAGTGGATAAACATCTTCTGGCCTGTTTCTGGTGCACAGGATCCAGCTCCTGGTCTAAAAAATTACAAAATTTGGCATTGCAATCTAAGTTATACAGGGCAATCACACAAATATTTCCAATCAATTTTGTTTGGCAATGTTGATGACTGTGCAGAACAAGTATAAGTAAAATATTCCATGCTATATTTTCTGTGGCATTTTGGGCATATTTTTGTGAGAATTCTGCATTTGTCTGGATAACAATTTTTTTGATGCTTAGCCCAATTGGGGCTGGATATATTCCTTTTGCATTGATTACAATGTTTTTGATTTGGCATTTTTGTTGTTGGTTTATTATATAAAATTTCTTGGGGTCCAAATCAAAACTTTATACTTAATAAAAAATATCAATTGGGTTCAGCAGTGTGCTTTGTATACCTAGTGTGTGTGTGTGTGTATGTGTGTTAATATTTTTGGCTTTGGTATTTATATAAAATTTCTTGGGGTTCAAATCAAAACTCTATACTTAATAAACCTATGACAGGTTCTATAAAGCTGATAGCCTACATGCACAAAGGTAGAATAAGTACAGAAGCACTGCCCTAGCACAAATGCATGTCTTTCACAGGCATGTCCTAGAAAAACAATAACCTAATACCATGTGTCATGTATAACAAACTGGGGCAGATATAAACCTGACTCTAAATATGAGTGGATTACAACAAACAAGCAAGATCTGTCAAATATCAGACCTGTATGAGGAGCAATGCAAAAACACATCTGTACTCCTCAGCCACTCTCACAATACTAACTGATATGTAATGCAAAAGCTCTTGCATCATAATTTGTTGCATAATATTGGGTAATAATTTGTTGCACAACATAATGCAAAAGCTCTTGCATCATAATTTGTTGCATAATATTGGATAATAATTTGTTGCACAACATAATGCAAAAGCTCTTGCATCATAATATTGGATAATAATTTGTTGCACAACATGATGCAATAGAAATAAACCAGAAGTAAACATGTGTGTGTGTGTGTGTGTGTGTGTGTGTGTGTGTGTGTGTGTGTGTGAGGTGTGTGTGTGTGTGTGTGTGTGTATGTGTGTGGGTATATGTGGGTGGGTGTGGGTGGTGAGGGTGGCTTTTTGGCTTAGTTTTAGGTGTAACCAAAAAAAATATCAAGAGGGGCATATTTTTGACAAGCTTATGGACAACAATCTGGCAGATGTAGCTTTTGTAAGTGTCGGCAAATCAATCTGAGGGGGTCATACTTTCACAGGAAATTCCCGAGGGCATTTTTACAAAAATCTTGGATTAGACAGGGTGCCACACTTGAGCAAAAAGCTCATATGCACATCTTGAGCTAGGTTTAAGTGTAGCCAAATCTGCCTGAGGGGGGCTCATACTTTCTCGGGTTTATAATATGTACTTTTACACTACTTATTCCAGTTGAGGGTTGCAGGGTACGTCAGACCTTTGGAATATCTAAACTGGACAACTGATTAGTGACTAATAATAAGACATAACGACGCCAACTCACCCCTTCTTTTTTCACCCTGAAAGTTTGTAGGAGTAAAGCAGTACGTATTTGCTTTGTTGTTCCTGTGAAAGGAATGTGGTTGTCTGTGGATGTATCATGTGTTTCACATTGCCAAAGAATAAGACAGATACTAATCAGTGGCGTGTCCGAGATTCGGTCCAGTGTACCATAACCCCCCTCTCTTTGCACCAGTATTCTTTAAAAAAAATCCAAGGCAGGAATAGATGACAAAATCAGGACTGATTGCATAAAAAAAAATCCCTTTCTAGAAACCTGCGCTGGGAATGGTCATAATAAGTGGCATTCGCAAACCCTTTGATTGGGGGAGAGAGGCGTTGATGAAATTTCTGTTAATGGATAGTAAAACCTCTTTATATCATAGTTTTATTGTATTGATTTTCGATTCGTACGAAACAGGGGTATATGTGTCCGGATGCATAGAACATCTTATTAGTGTAATTTTAACGGATAACCCAATATAAACAAGTAGTATAAAATACAATATTATAAACCCCACTTACAAGTGTAGAAAAGAAGAG
This sequence comes from Lepisma saccharinum, assembly GCF_977018435.1. Classification (NCBI taxonomy): domain Eukaryota; kingdom Metazoa; phylum Arthropoda; class Insecta; order Zygentoma; family Lepismatidae; genus Lepisma; species Lepisma saccharinum. The sequence continues at coordinate 10,706,382 of NC_139237.1, forward strand.
GTTATTTGATTGAACAACCCGATTTGCTTACACTTAAAACAATGCTAAGAGGGGCTTATACCCCAATTCTTCAAGTGTGATATGCTCTGAATTTTTAAGAATTTTGAATTCTAGTGTAGAAAAGAAGAACCCCCCTCAGACAGATTTGCCTATACTTAAAACAATGCTAAGAGGGGCTTATACCCCAATTCTTCAAGTGTGATATGCTCTTAATTTTAAGAATTCTGAATTCTAGTGTAGAAAAGAAGAATTTTTAACAGCCTGATTTGCCTATACTTAAAACTAAGCTAAGTTCCTATAAGATTTTATTGTTTATAGTGTGTTTTTCTGTCAAAATCCCAGGAATCTTGAATTCTAGTGTAGAAATAATAAGCCCCCCCTCAGATTGATTCTGCCATGTGTATATTGATATAAAGCTCATAGCTCCTGGGTTCTGAGACCCAGTAGAGTATGGTGCATAGCCCCATGGTTTTTATTGTCTTGTAAACAAGAGGCTAGGGTTTGAATCCTGATAAAATGTGAAGCCTCCCCTGATGGCAAAGTGTTAATATTGTTGCTTTGTAAACAAGAGGTTCGGGTTTGAGTCCTGACAAAATGTGTAAGATTGAAATACATGTGGCAAAATAATATCTCCATACGTGAGATTTAGAGAATAATTATTGTTAGTTGATATATAATTGATAGCTCCCAGATCTGAAACCTGGTAAAAAGTGTTATTCAACAGCATAAAAAAGCAAAATTATTTTATATTGGGGATCACCAGAGCCTAGTTATTGTTTTGGCATAGTTCTGTTTTTTTTTTTGGACCAAGAAATTTTATATAAATAAACAACAAAAATGCCAAAACAAAAATATTGCAATCAGTGTAATAAAAATATATCTACTTCTAACTGGTCTAGGCACCGGCATATTTGTGACTATAAGAAATGCAGAAAAACCACAAAAATGTGTCCAAGATGCCAAAAAAAAATATTAAGCAAGGCATATTACAAATGGCACAAGTGTAATTCTTATGTACAGTCATCAATATTGCCCCCACAACCATCTACATCTGGTCTGAAAAGGAAGCATGAAGCACCTGTTAATGCTAGAGCAGCAAAGCAGCCACGCTATGCACCACCCATCCATAGGAGTTTTAATGGCCAATTAAGAGATTATCGGTTTGTATCAGAGCCAAGATGTGGTATTAATAATTTTTTGAACAGTGTAAATCCTGAAGTGCAGGCAATTCTAAATGCACAAAATGGCTCTTATAAGCTGTCCCTCAAATTGTTTGCACAATATAAGAAACCAAATGGCACAAAATTTACGCAGCCCCACATAACAGAAACTGTACCGGTATATTCAAAGGCAAATTCAGACAAAATAATAAGCAGTTTGATAGATCAATTGAATATTAAACACTCTGAATTTGCAGCAAAAGAGTCTGGATGGAGCCTATGCGGATCTCCACACAAGTTATATGTTAATATTTCTGAATTCAACCAATTACAAGGATCTACATATTTGCTATTACCTGCCAATATTAAAAACAAAAGAGCAGTGGTTAATATAGAAAATAATGATGAGAAATGCTTTTTGTGGTGTATTTTAGCTGCTTTGTATCCAGTTTTAAGGCATCCTGAGAGAATAACTTATTATAAACAATATGAGCATGATTTTGATGAAGCAATGGAGGGTTTAGAATATCCAATGTCTGTTCAGAATATTGATAAATTTGAAAAAAAGGCCAGGAATATCAATGGAAAACAATTATCTATTAATGTATTTATTTGTTCTACTGGCCGTGGCAATTGCTTGATAGCACCTCTCAGAATCAGTACATTTGATGATGATTCTGCTGTTCCGATTGATCTGCTCTTAATTGAAAGGGATGATACATATCATTACACTCTGATTCATAATCTTGAAGCTTTAGTCAGAAAACAACTAGACAAATCCAATACAATATTCAAGTTGTGCAGAAGATGTTTAACTGTATTTGATGGTCAAAAAATGGTGAATGGGGTTCGGGAAGTGACTGTGGGAATCATAAACCTGTTCATATGCTTATGCCTAAGCCAAGTGAAAATGCCAAATTCAAAAAGTTTGAAGCCTTGTTGGAACACCCAGCATATATAGTCTGTGATTTTGAATCAAACCTCAAACCCCTTGCATTCTGCAGCCCAGACCCTGAGGAATCTTCAATAACATCATATCAATTACATGAACCTTCCAGCTTTTATTATGTGGTTGTACAGGATGGGGTTGTTAGTAAAGAATATTTATACATGGGAGCAGATGCCATTAAAGAATTTGCACATAGAATAGAAAATGAGTGCCATGACATAGCATCTAATGTCTTATTAAAATCAAAATCCATGTTGCCTTTAACAGAGAAACAGAATGAAGATTTCAACAATGCAGAAAAATGCCCGGTATGTGATTCTGAATTTTCAGATACAAATATCAAGGTACATCACCATTCCCATACAGATGGTAAATTTTTAATGGCCCTGTGCAATAGCTGCAATATTCAGATCCAGAGACCAAAATTTGTCCTCATATTTTGCCATGGTGCATCCAATTATGATTTTCATCATTTGATCAGGTACGAGGGGTTTAACAAGCAGAATTTAAATATTTTAGCAGAAAATGATGAGAAATATATAGATATTAGCAAAATAATTAAAGTTAATGGTGTTTCTATTCACTTAAGATTTCTTGATTCATACAGAATTTTATCGGCTAGCCTGGCTACACTGGCCACTCAATTATCTGATGATCAATTCAAAATCACATGTGCTTTGTTTCCATATCAGGACCTGAAATTAATTAGGCGGAAGGGTGTATATCCATATGATTATGTTACAGATTTTTCTAAATTTGATGAGTGTTCTCTGCCACCACAACAAGAGTTTTAAAGCAAAATCAGAGGATCTGGAATCAGTGATGAAGATTATCACCATGCCCAATTGATGTAGAACAATTTAAAATGCCAGACATTTGGTGATTATCACAGGGCATATTTAAAACTTGATGTGACCCTCTTAGCTGATATACTGCAGGCATTCAGAAAATCTTCCATGCAAAATTATAAGCTGGATCCAATGTATATTTACAGTGCTCCGGGCCTAGCATGGTCTGCAATGTTTTTAAACACTAAAATGCAATTGGATCTGATCCAAGTTCAGGACATGTATCTGTTTATGGAAAAATGTATAAGAGGAGGCATGGTGCAATGTTCTCAGAGATATGCCAGAGCAAATAACAAATATATTCCTGATTATGATCCAGCACTGCCATCAAATTATATGCTGTATGTAGATGCAAACAGCCTGTATGGTTATGCCATGATGGATAAATTGCCATATTCAGGGCTTGAATGGGTTGAAGATTTCAATATTGAAGATCTTAAGGATTTTGATGACAGTGACTATGGCCTCTTCTTAGAGGTTGATCTGACAATTCCAGATAATTTACACAACAAATTTTCTGATCTGCCCCCAATTCCTGAGGTTAAGTGCTCACCTGGCTCTAAACAGAAGAAATTGATTATGACTCTGGAGCCAAAACAGGATTATGTCATTTATTACAAAAACCTCCAGTTCCTCATGAAACATGGTGTTCAAGTGACCAAAGTTGGAAAAGTTTTGAGGTTCAGGCACTCAAAATGGTTGAAGTCATATATTGATACAAACACAGAGCTTCGAACATCTGCAATAAGCCAATTTGATAAGACCTTGTTTAAATTGATGGTCAATTCAGTGTATGGCAAAACAAATGTCAGAAAACATACCGATGATTAAATAATTACTGACCCGAGCCTGAGCAAAAAATTGATTGCAAAGCCTAATTTCAATTACAGAAGAATTTATGATGAAAATATGGCACTTTTCAACATGAAAAAAACAAAGATCAAATTTGATAAGCCTATTTATGTAGGGGCTGTGATATTGGAATTGGCCAAATTACACATGTTAAAATTGTATTATGATGTGTTGAAGCCTTTTTATAAGAATCGTGTAAAACTGATGTACATGGACACACATAGTTTTGTTCTTGATATTCAAACAGAAGATGTTTATCAAGATATGGCACAGCCTGAATTGTTTAAATATTTTGATACCAGTGAACATTAAAAAATTAAACACCACAACAAAAAGGTGCCTGGCAAGTTAAAAGATGAGACATTTGGTGATGTTATTGTGGAATTTGCTGGGTTAAGGGCCAAGATGTACAGTTTTGAAACATGTAGTGGTGTTGTTGCCAAAAAGGCCAAGGGCATTGGCAGAGTAACTGTGGACAAAGAGCTTGAATTTGAGGATTACAAAAATTGTTTCAAATCATGTAGCACAATCAGAACATCAGAATCCAGAATTCAGAGTGAGGATCACTTGTTGACTAGCAATATTGTAAGAAAAGTGGCTCTGGATCCACATGATGATAAGAGATGCATTTTATCATGTGGCATAAATACTCTACCATGGGGTCATTGTGATTTGAAAAGTGGCAAACAATGCCCAATTACAGAGCATGATTTGAAATAAATAAACATGCCTAAGAACTTATTTGGGTTCAAAAAACAGGCTATTATGGAGCTGCCAACACCACAACCCTCTTCTGATATAATATCTAAACTAAGTGGCTTGTTAATTATTCATCTGAACAGCATACTTACAGATGTTGATGATGAAACAGGTAAAACATTGTACATATTTAACAATAATTTAAATCATTATCAATTACCTGTAGATGGGCAATTACAATTTATTACAACCCCTGAGGGTGATGTCAAGATTTCAGTAGGGAGAAATATTTATGGAATTAAGCACTCAAACATGATTTCTGGCACTGTATATACTGTTTCTGCTGGTGACTGCTTATATATTGAGGTCCTTGGATCCTATGACAAGCTTATACCTTTTTTATAGAATTAAGAATCAGATATTCAATAATAAATAACCACTAAAACAAAATGCCTAATGATATATTTGGCCATACAAGGCATGAAGATCACAGTGATGAGATTCTTATGCTTGATGTCAGAGTCAAGAAATTAAGAAGTGATTTACAAGCTTTACAAACCACACTCAATGCCAGTCTTCAACTAGAAATTACAAATTTACAATCACAATGCATGGACCCTCTTCTTAAAATTGATTCTGAACTCAAAGTGCTGCTTCAGAAATATACTGACTTGGCAACATTAGATAATTTTCAAAGTTTAGAAGAGGCTGTAGCAGCTCTTCAAACCAAATTTAAGACCCAGGCCACCAACTCTGAGCAATTGAAACAGCAATTGGAAGAGCAGATAAATAATGTCGTTACACAGCTCCAAACAATTGTCAAAAGCATAAAATCACAAGAAGATTTTGATCTAGTGATTTCCACTCTAAAGGAACAGATTCAATCACTCCAGATACCTAATCTGGATCCCTTGAACAATGCCATAGCCGAGGTTAAAGTAAAAATTGAGACACTTGAAATTTTTATGAACAACTTGCCATCTTCTGATGCTTTGAGTGCAATAACTCGGAGTGTTGCCAACATCAAGCTGCAACTTGAAACATATGAAGATTTTGGAAAAATTCAAAGTACCATAACCCACCTTGAGGGTACAATAGCAGCAGTGCAAAGTGATCTGACAAATGTACAAGAATCTCTAGAATCCCGCCTGCCTGGTATTGTAGACACACTTGTCAGTGTCCAGCAACAGATCACAAAGCTTGAAAACCTCAACACTGAATCTGAGCTATCTCATTTTCATCACTTGAACGATGATATCCAAACAAAACTTGAAATTTTACAACAATCAACACCCACTCAGGCAGATAAAGCCCTGCTCCAAAATGCTATGCAAAATGTGGCTGATGCTTCTGAATTAAATAATGTGAAATTGGCACTTGTATTTTTGCAAAATACTGTAACAAATCTGCCTACATCACAGGAACTTAAAAATATTAAGAGAGCTGTGAATCGCATATTGAAATCAAAAGATATCAAGAATATCCAGACAGAGATCAAACAACTTATTCAGACAGTGGCCACTCTACCAACTAATCAACATATTAATGAACTGCATGCCCTGTTTGAGGATATCAGAAGACAGGTCCATGATCTTACTGTTCAAAATTCAAAATTGGCAGTTATTGAAAATTTGCAACAAATTGTAGCTAATATCAAGCAACAGCTAGGGACCATGGAATCCAATCAAGCAAATGCCCTGTCTGTTTTTGCCACCCAGCTAAAAGATTTTGTGTAACAATACAAAAAACTTGTTGTGGACATAAAAATCAAGCCAGGCCATGATGATGTTGTTAGGACCATCAATGAGCACCTTGAATCTGTAACAAGCAGATTGCTTAGAGCAGAAAAAGAAATAACAGGCATAATCGAGAATCCAAAACATACAGTAATTCTTGAATTGTACAGCATCCCCAACAAAGAATATGATTCACCATTTACACCAGGTGGCAAAATATATATGCTGTCCCCTGCACAATTTTATTACCAGTTTTTTGTTGGGGGCACACTGAGACCAATCAAGATCAAATATTGGCTTCAACCACAGGCACACCACTACCCCACCTTATCAATAACAATAGCTGACAACAAACAAAATATCACCAGCGTAGAGTTAGAGGATGTTACAGATCCCAATACATTAGAAACAGCCTATGTTGAAGATGATGGCTCTTTGGAATTTAAAATACAAATAGGGGACAAATTATATTTAGAAAATCCTGTAGTATCAGCTGCTGAACACCCCATAGTTGCAATATTCTTGTTTTCGTATTATGTCTAGAAAAATTATTGTTGATGAATTACACAGACAAGCCAGACATAATTTTAAGAGACTGCCAGTAGTCACAAAAGCATAGATGATTTATGGCAGAGCGACTTGATTGAGATGGCAAGTGGACAGTTGAAAAACTTAGACAAAATCAACAAGGGCTACAAGTATCTACTCACTGTCATAGACACATTTTCAAAATTTGCCTGGGCTGTGCCACTCAAATCCAAGACTGGAAAATGTGTTACAGAAGCCATCAGGACAATCATCAATCAGAGTGGAAGATCACCGCGCTATTTGCAAACAGATAATGGCAAAGAATTTTATAATTCTGTGTTCCAACAATTTATTAAAAGCCAGTCAATAAAACATTACTCGAGTTACAGTGATCTCAAAGCCTCAATTGTAGAGAGATTCAACAAAACCCTAAAAAATCTTATGTATAAACAATTTACACTTCAAGGTAATTATAAATGGCTTAATATTCTTCCAGAACTTCTACATAAATATAACAACTCGGTCCATTCCACAATCAACATGAAACCCTCTGAAGTAACTTCATCTGATGAGCAAAAATTGATCAGGACTGTTTATTATCCTAGATACCAGCCAACAACAAGAAAGGTCAAATACAAGGTGGGTGATCAAGTAAGAATCAGCAAATATAAGCACTTATTCAAAAGAGGCTTTACAAGAAACTGGAGCACTGAATTATTTACAGTGGTTCAAGTTAAACCTGGGACCCTTAACACATATATAATAAAAGATCACCGAGGAGAAATTCTCAAAGGCAGATTCTATGAAGAAGAACTCAGCAAAACTAAACAGCCTGACACATATCTCATAGAAAAAATCATCCGCAGAAAAGGCAACAAGTTATTTGTCAAATGGCTAGGACTTCCAGAACACAGCTGGATCGATGCAGACAAAGTGATAATATGAGCACCTGGGACGTTATAAAAAGGCTGCCAGAACCTGAACAGCAGATTAAGAGAAATGGCAACTTGCTGCCTGAAAATATTAGATGTCTTATTGTTGGGCCATCGGCTTGTGGTAAAACTACACTAATGATTGATAATTTTTTATTGGCACCCAACTGGTTAGACTGGAAAAACAGGCACTTGTATGTCTTCTCTAAGAGCTTGGAACAATTAAAATATCAGCAGCTGATGAAGCTATATGATGGACTTTTGAACCAGATGTTAAGCCACTTCATGAATGTCTCGATAATTCTGTTGTTGTGTTTGATGACATTATACTGGATAATCAAAACAAGGTTAGAAATTTTTTTACACAGGGCCGACACAAAAACATTGATTGCTTCTACCTGGCACAGACTTTTTCTAAAATACCGAAGCAACTGATCCGAGACAACAGCAATTTTATATGTGTGTTTCATCAAGACCATACCAACCTCAAAAACATACATGATGAATATGTAGGTGGGGACTTCAGCTACAATGATTTTTCCAAGTTTTGCAGTAGGTGCTGGAACCAGGACAGTTATGGGTTTGTCACAATTGATATGACAAGAAAACCCAATAGTGGCAAATACAGAAATAAAGTCAACAATTTTCTAGACATTGAAACATATATCAATAACCATGAAGAGGCCAATTATTGATGATCTTAATTTAAGAGATTATCTTGTAAAATGATTTAAGGGATGGAAATCAGAGAACCGAGGAATTTATGAACAACACAAACAAACAGAACAGCCTATTATTGATGCTATTAGTGAATTAGGTAAAAATATCAAAACTGTTACAGAGCAAAATCAAAATTTGATCACAGAGCTTGTACCTGTAGCTGCAAGGAACATATTAGATTATCCAATCACCCCACTTTCCAGTATTCATACACCTAGTCCTGTTGCTCCTCGAAGAATTGAAGCTACTCAGGATCCTATTGAATTGGGTCTTCTTGCTCAAAAATATTTAAGCACACCTAAAGACAACAAAGATGAGGTCTTTGGCTTATATGCTGACACAGAGCGTGATGGTAGCATCATACATAGAATTGGCAATTTCAGAGTAACATTTATGGGAGATGATATAATTTTATATTCAGAATCTCATCTTGGACAAAGAGGTGGTTTTGTTAAATATCTCGGAACACCTGGATTGTGGGAACTGATGACTAGGAAAAGGCCTGGCAGCTATACAGATCAAGATTATGAACATTACAAAGAAATATTAATAAAATCAGATGCTCTATACCAGAACAATGATCCCACACAAAAAAGGGTCAAGTCTAGCAGTGGAGCAAAATACAACAATTTAATCAAGCCAATATGGTCACAAATCAAGACAGGTAGTGGAATCAAACAATACAACACCCTGCCTAAAGAATTTGTCTGGGTTGATGATGTCAGGAAACTTGTAGATAGGTTATTGGTGATAGCTGGGGAGGAAAATGCTGGCAATCACAAGTTTTACAATGAAAAGTTTGGAATTATGGACATGATAAGCACCAAATTGTCTAATTTTATAGTGAATGACACTAAGGGGATTGGATATCTTATAAAAATTATTAATACTCTAACACCTAAATTTTGGAATATTTCTGAGGGCCGGGGGTTGGTTAATGACATTATAAACAAGCTGCCATTTGAACTACACATTCCAGGCTATCAGTATTGTGGTCCAGGCACAAAATTAGATCACAGATTAAACAGAGGGGATCCTGGTGTTAATCCCCTAGATGCTGCTTGTAGAGACCATGACATAGCATGCAACACACATTCTGATCTTGACAAGAGACATGTTGCAGACAAGAAATTAGAAGAGGCTGCATTTGGTAGATTTGTAAGCAAAGATGCTTCTTTGAGTGACAGAATAGCAGCATTGGGAACCACCATAGCTATGAACACCAAACAAAAACTGGGGAGGGGGCTGTGAATATGTATATAATAAACCTAGAATGAAGGCCAAGGGTGTTATGTATCAAATACCTTATGCAGGTCTTAAATCTCTTAAAACTATTGATAGTCTTTTAACCAAAAGCAGCGCAAGAAAAAAAGCTCTTGTATTGCAAAGGTATGAAATTGTTGCTTAGTACCCCCCAATTAAAAAAAATACAACATTCCAGGAAAAAATCACATGTGGGGGGTTTCATATTTACTATCCCGGCCATCTTAGCAGCACTTGGGGCTGTTGGGAGCTTGGCTGGGGGATCAGCTGCCATAGCAAAAACAGTAATAGATGCCAAGAAGAATAGGGCAGAATTAGATGAATTGAAGCGCCATAACCTGGCCATGGAGAAACATATCAAAGGTGTTAAGAGAGCCATGAATAAGTTTAAAAAAAACAAGAGCCGCTTACAAACCAAGATATTGAAGCTTTAATCAAGCCACTGGGCATCAAAAATTTTAGAGGTGTGTAAATGTCTGATTCTTTGCCAGAGCAACCACTCAACAAAGAGTGTGGCATTGTTAATTTGGATAAGTACAAAAATCAGGGCACTCACTGGATTTGCTATCTTAAATATTTAAACAATGAGGGATTTGTGTTTGATTCATTTGGAGGTGTTCCACCTGAAAATTTAATAAAATATCTAAAATCAGCTAATCTTTATTACAATAATGCCCGTGTTCAAAATTTCAAAGATGTTAATTGTGGACATTTGTGTTTATCTGTTCTTAGATATATATGTCTCAAATAAATAAACCATCAATTGAAAATTTTCAAAAAGCCTTGTGGTATTTAAAACATCATGGGGGTATTCCATCTCACCAGCCAAAATTCATTATTGAAACTCAAATTACATGATGATATAGTGTATCCCAAAACAATAGCTCTCAGAGCATTTTATGGCATGTACTTGATCCCTAATATTACACACCACAACAACAAAATTGCAGTAGGGGATCAAAAAATTGTCATCACTCCAGGGCAGTATAATCTGTCCACTCTAAATGCTCAATTACCCAGAGGTATAGTATTAACTCAAAATTCTGTCACTCACAGAGTAGAGATTGTATCTGCTACAGAAACAGTGGATCTGGGTACCATAGGAGAGCTGTTAGGCTTTGAGAACAACACAAAACTTGAACCAGCCATCAAACACACTGCTATTAATATACCTAAATTCTTAGCAATAGAGACTCTGAATATTCACTGTAATGTGGCTGAGGGTATGATCACCAAATCAAATGGCATAGGCACTCACAAACAAACAGGCATCATTGCAACATTCAAACCTAATTCTGAATTTATGGATGGGCACTAATGAAAAAGAAGAATTAGTTGATTTTGCTGGAGCCACAACAACTGCAATCATAGAGATTAATATTTAAATAAAAATACATACAAAAAAAAATGGAAAATATTGAGAGTTATGAGCTACAATCATTCCCCCCAAACAGGAGGACATTTGCAAATTTAAATCAACCCAACACAGAAATTGAGGTTGATCTTGATGTAGGGGATGGCTTTATACACCCCCGCAGAGCAGATCTATACATCAAATTTGATGTTGTAAAGCTCGATGGAACAGATTATCCGGCAAATTCACATATAAGATTGGTAGACAATTTTGTGCCGCATCTGTTCTCTGAAATTGAGATCAGAAAACATGGTGTTGTTATAAACAGAGTGGATTATCCCGGCATTACCTCCGCAGCTTTGGCCACACTAAAATTATCCAAATCCGAGGCATCATACTACAAAATTGGTGGATTTGAGGCTGGTGATAAAATATTATCCAAGAGCCACACAGTGCTGTTCCCTATGCGCCTGTTGCCAGGATTCTTCTCAGATTACAAAGATATTATGTGGAAGGGTGGTTTAAGAATCACATTTAGAAGAGCTGCCAATGATAATAATGCTTTGATGAGGTACAGCACATTAAACTCTACAGGGGAAGCTCTGCCCAATACCCTTCCTGATGAGGGCAAATGCATTATTCAGACTATGGAGCTAAGAATCCCAATTGTTGAATATGAAGCCAGTTATGCCCTTAAATACAAAGCTGATATAATAAAAAATCCACAGATTCCTTTACAATTTTATACATATCAATGTGTACAGAAGCCTGCCGCTGGTACTTATTATGAGTTTGATGCTACAAATTCATTCTCCAGTATACAATATGACATGCCGGATTTTGTGGTGGTGCTGTTTCAGACTGGAAGACACAATAATCAGGAAAAAAATTCAAGTAAATTTGATAACTGCAACATCAAGAACATATATCTTAAAAATGGCAGAAATGAGGTATTTCCTAGAGAAAATTATAATTTAAACATGTCCAAGGATGATTTCCTCAAATTATATGAAGCATTTACAGCATACAAAAGGGTCACTACTGGCAATACTGACATGTATTACACTCCAGATGAATTCAAAACACAGAGACCCATGTTTGTCATCAATGCTTCAAAAAGGAAACAAGTTGTGGTGAATGACAGGACAAACATTAAAATTATCTGTGAATTCCATGAGGCATTACCTGATGACACCATATGTAGTGTTATTCTCATAGATGAAAAATCATATGTTTATGATGTAAGAAATGAGAGAGTCACAGAGCAATTCTAGAAAAATTTCTGCATATTACATTGTACATTGTCTTAGTATTAGATATATGAGTTGAGGCTGGTGTCCAATTAAAATATTGAGCATATTCCAGGTAACATATTAACATAACAGCAACAAGTATTTAAGCATATATTACATTATATTATTGTGTAAGCAAAATGCTCATAAGAGTTTTTGCCTTAGTTTTTAAGTGTAGCCAAAACAATATCAAGGCAACAATATTAACACTTTGCCATCAGGTAATGCCTCACATTTTACCAGAACTCAAACCCAGGGCTCTTGTTTACAAGGCAACAATGTTAACACTTCTCCATGGGTAGGGTCTTAAACCCAAAAGCCTTGATTATAAAACATATAAGCCATGGGACTATGTTCACATGCAATACATATTGAATATCAGAACCCTGGAGTTATGAGCTATATATCAGGTAAATACAATTCAAAGTTGGACTTTGAAATTGTGCAATGAATATTCTCTGTAAGTTTCGCTCGGGTTTATATTAACACAACAAGGCAAGCCTAGAATTGTGCTGAGGCTTGTATGACAACACGCAAGAGGCCAATATTCTCATTACTGAGAATTTCCCTTGGAGTCAATAACATGAAGGCATGTACAGGGGGGGGGGGAATTTTCCCTGAAAGGGCACAATGTAGATTTTATCTCATGCATGCTCGCATATAAATCTCCTAGGCCTGCATAATTAATTGCTTGCCGGGACATGAAACATGATCAAAAGATTAGAAAGAACATGCAAGCAATTAATTATGCATGCCCGCTCTTGTCCTATTGTATTGATCGGGAAGTTTTGCTTGCATGAGAATTTAAATATTTTTCGCTTAATTCCAAGTGTGTCTAAAACAATATCAAGAGGGCCATATTTTTGACAAGCTTATAGACAACAAACTGAGAGATTCAGCCTTTGTACACATGGCAGAATCAATCTGAGGGGGGGCTTATTATTTCTACACTAGAATTCACGATTCCTGGGATTTTGACAGAAAAAACACACTATAAACAATAAAATCTTATAGGAACTTAGCTTAGTTTTAAGTATAGGCAAATCAGGCTGTTAAAAATTCTTCTTTTCTACACTAGAATTCAGAATTCTTAAAATTAAGAGCATATCACACTTGAAAAATTGGGGTATAAGCCCCTCTTAACATTGTTTTAAGTATAGGCAAATCTGTCTGAAGGGGGTTCTTCTTTTCTACACTAGAATTCAAAATTCTTAAAAATTCAGAGCATATCACACTTGAAGAATTGGGGTATAAGCCCCTCTTAGCATTGTTTTAAGTGTAAGCAAATCGGGTTGTTCAATCAAATAACCTCTTCTTTTCTACACTTGTAAGTGGGGTTTATAATATTGTATTTTATACTACTTAAACAAAATCCACAACGCTCTCAAATTAAAAGTGCGTATGTTGAAACATATATAGACAAATAGTGGATAGCAGATAAAACACTGTTGTTCCAACATTAGAATGAAATACTGCAGTCTAACGAAAATATTTTACACTACGGTGTTGAATTCTTTCAGATGTTACAAGAGTTTTAAACATCTCCATACCTGCACGGAAAATTTTGCTCAGCATAAGGCAACATCAGATAATTTACGATTACGAAAATGGGTATCTCATATTACTGATCCAGATTTAGTTATTAAGTGCGTCTAAGATAACAATTTGTCTCAGGAAAATCAGAAAATATTCAAGATTATCAAAGATTTGTACGCATAAGTTACGGTCCCAGGTAGAATCATAATCACCCAAGTTATTCCTTACGAAGTCGATTTACCTTTACAGATCTGCTTAAAAGAAGTATAACTTGCACATGTAACTCAATATCGGACACACTGGACTGAGCAGAACGAAGCCAGAAATCTTCTTCATGAAAATTTACCCTAATGCACGAATTTCCATTGAATGATTTTGATTATTTTACTTAGCATGTCTGCCACTCTTGACTGATGTGTGATGATTAAAGCTAAGATTTCGATGACTTAAAAATCACCAAATTATGCAAAATAAAAAATGCACTTATCACCACAAATTTTACAAAATATGCACTATAATTTGAAAAATATGCCCTGACAACTGAACTGTTTCAAACATCAATATTTAACGTATACTGAAATATTTTCATATTCATTTCCTCAGCCCGATTTACAATTTACACTCCTCTTTACAAAGTGGCACATTTTGTAAGGTTGGACTGTTGTAGAATGCACCACATTATCTGAACAGGAGTTCACAATTAATACTTTCTGAAATTTTCAGATAAAAATGATTGCCTCTTGTCAGCCAGAAAAGCCATGGACTGAGGAAAACTTCCTTCTACTTCGGCTAACAAAAATATATTTGAAGTACACAATGCTCACGTTCTGTCATAAAAAAATAACAACTTGAGTGAACATGGGAATAAGAACAAATCCACTTGGAAAATTGCTATATATTGTTTGAAGAAGCTAATATATTCTCAATATGACCGAAAATCTGTCAAAATATCCTCTATCACGTTGAAATGTCTTAATATGTCTAAATATTCCCTTAAAACTTCTTAATTTAATTAGTTTCTTCATAATATGAATTTATATATATTTAGGGAACACCTTTACCAAAAAAATATATGCTAAGTCATGAAAATCTTATCCTTAGTGATGATACTTTGAAATTGAAGAATGGACCCTGACAAAGAACACCTACCCAGGCCAGGATTCGAACCGAGACCTTTGCCATCGTAGCACACTGTGCTAACTACTACTCCACGGAGGTTGGACGGATCTCTTAGATAAAAAGAACTAGAAAAAATAGTTGTAGCAGCAATACCGTGATGAGATGATGACAGTGGGACAACTGGTGGGATGCTCTGTGAAAATGTTGCTGACTGGGAACAACTTGGCTCTCTCACTTCGAGCACTAACTATCCTCCTTTTTTTACGTGATAGGTAGATAAACAAACACTATCCTGGATACTTTTCGGAGTAGCCGAATATCACGTCAGCAGCTGTGAGTTTTCAAAAGGGCCATTGCATACAATTACATATATTTCCCATGTTGGAAATAAATTCTAATTTGTCTTTTGAAGTGCCTAATTTTGTTATTATTTGGTCCATTTGCCTGCCTATTTGAGAGGTATTTAGTGCTTTTAAATCTGCACCCTAATAGTTAGAGATTATACAAATTAATATATACTGTTTGCGGGCTCGGTTTATAAACTAAAATGTGGACTTTGATCTTTCAAATTTCTCTTCAATTATGTCGATGGAATGATAACTACACTTTTTATTGTACTTCCTTGCTACATGCATATTTGTCAACATTTATCCCTTGATAATCAAGTAAAGTAATTTTATCATAAATTGAGTGTATGTCAAACATGTGACACATACATAAATGTATAAATTTTACTGTCAAACGCGAGCAAATTAAAGTGACAAGAGGAGAAAAATAACTTATCCTGGTGTGTCTTACAGTACCAAGTTTAGTTTTTAAAAACCCATCTATCCACCAGGTCGTAAATCAAGCGTGCGAAAAATTCGATTTTTTAAGAAGTCATGGATAAGATCTGGCAAGCGTAAATAATGTTAGAAGTTGTTGATTGATCCGATGTGATAAATATTCTAGTAGTAAGCTAGAAATCTAAAAATAGTCTGCCAATGTTTTCGATATTATGAAACAAAACATGGCAGTGTCAAGACAATTACATATTTATTTATTTTTTTAGTTGGCATAAATTGTTTGTTTGGCACTACACAAATAAATAGAAACTCTTAAATTCAGGACTAAAAGGGGTAAACGTTGTAGGTTCCATAAGCGAAAGCGTTGGAAAATCGCACCGTTCAGCACATCAACCCGTAAGAACGTTCACACTAATGACCTCTTTCCACGCCGTTTGCCTACGTAGTGGGTTACCAGCCACATTGCACGTTTACCACATTATAAAGCATGACACATTGCAAAGTTTAACGTGGAAAAGGGTGTTTGGATTATTTTGGTACTTACAGCGATTACCAATTTTAAACTTCAACTAATGAAATATTTCCTCAATTAGAGTATTAGTTACATTACATATATAGTGTGTGTGTATATACATACATACATACATACATACGCACGCACGCGCACGCACAAGCACACACACACACACGCCTCTATAATTTGATAAATTAGCATAATCAAGTTCATTTTAAAATGTCGAGCCCATGCATATAATTAAAAATACCTCGGCGGTTTTTGAAAATTTTCATTAATGCAGTTTTCCTCACGAAAAAAAAATGTTACTATTCTTGTTGGAACCTGGTGTCAATATCACCTGTCTAATTTACGTGTTGTAATTTTAGTATACATTCGTTGTGGGCACCAATCAACATTACACAACTCGATCAACCAATCACAATTCTTGTAGGTCACATGATTACTTCTTGTGTGTAAGCAGCTACGTGCCATACCGAATTGGGCAAAAAGTTGTGAAACGCGCTTTACGGCGTCAATTGAGAGCGCGTAGCTTGCACGTATCTGTCTCGGTGCAGCGAATTAGGGCGGGGGAGAAGAGTATTTCCTTCGGCGGAGTTGAGGAAGAGATTAACTGCTGGGCAGTTAGTGGCATATATAAGAGGCTTAAGCCCAACTGTGGAATTGAGGAAAAAGACACATTTGCCCTAATTGCTGACTTTTAAATTTTACTTTGCATGTGTTGTTTGAGGATTTCGCAAATCAAAGCAGGCTTGTGCGGCCTATTTTATGAAACGTAGCTCTTGATTGCTTTGCCTCCAAGCGACACGCAACAGGCAACAGGCAACAAGCTATACATATATTTAGGAAGTGAACCCTCAGTAATGAATTCAACCTTTCGAACTATACGTCATGGCAAGCTGAACGTGTAGCTTGTCGCTTGCGTCGCTCGGACTGGTCCGTTTTATCATTACCGTACATCGTGTATTTCGTTATGAGAATTGAATGTTTTGCTTTAGATTCAAGAGGCACATGATGCCTGTCGTTGGTCACGTGACGCTTGACGCTTCGATTTTATATCTCAAAGAAGGAGTTAAGAGACGAACAACAGACGCAGACGTCACGAATAACAACATTGAGAAAATAGCCAGTTGGAGTAACACGCAAGCGACAATCGATATTTGCAGCTTGTCGTGCTGCATCAGTTCGAAACGTTTCATTGATTGCTGAGGCGTGTCGTTTGTCACGTTACACTTCAGTCTGAAAGCTCCATAAACGGCAGGCGACTAGGGACACGGGGTTTCATACCGAAACGACAAGCGACAGTAGTTCATTAAATCTAAAGCAAAACATTCACCGCACATGCGCGAAAAACAACATTAGACGGCATGATACACCGTATGTATAAAACGGGCCAGTCACAGTGACACGTGCAGCTTGTCGTGTCGCATCTGCTCGAAAGTTTCAATTCATTACTGATTGTTCGCTTCAAATCGACATGTGTCGCCAGGTGACAATCAACACGCAGAATTCACACAGAAGCTGCTAGCGACAGGCGACATTAGCACAGTCAGTCTAAAGCAAAACATTAACAGCGCATGAGCGAACAAGAGCACGAGCACGAGGCGACACGATTTACGGTATTGATAAAAAGGGCAGTCACAGTGACAAGTAAGCTACTAGTGAAATGTGCAACTTGTCATGTCTGTTGTGTATGAAAGATTCAACTGAGGGTTCGTTTCCACGCGACACGTGTAGCTTAAGGCGTGTTGCTTGTCGCCTGTCACTTCGGTGTGATATATCCCTAAAGTTTAATATTCACTACGAACAAGAGATGGAGACAATACCATGATAAACAGCCCAATTCGAGCGACACGCGAGCGACACGCGAGCGACAAGCGACACTTGTAGCTTGTTCTGTCGTATTCGTACGAAAGGTTGCATTTATTTCTGAATGCTGGTTTCCAATTTAAGTGTGTCGCCTACCGCTTCTCTCTGAAAGTTACATGAGTTATTACTTTTTTTCATATCAGCTCGGAAAAGGAAGAGAATGCTCACACGAAGCCAGTCTTGGCAGATCTTTTGCAAAGACACCCCTTACATTTTAAATTATTTTTTCTGTGCACACTCAGCGTGGACTATAATCTACTGAAGCGCCCTCAAAAATTATTCGTTTCAACTATGTTTTCACATTTATCAACGTTATGAAAGATGTGTCACAATAGAAATGTTAAGATTTCATCTCCCTGGGTGAGAACAGAATTTGGAGTCTACTCAACGAAAAATGTACTTCTTGGAATTATTTGCTTGGGGGAGGAGGAGGTGCTTCAGATGGCTGCTCCATGTAGACTATACATTTGAACAAAAGGAGCGAAGGAAAAAGTAGCTTATTTAATTCCTTTGCAAAGTGAATTAAGTGTTAATTTATCAGAATTGGAGTACAGTACAAATATATAAGTATATCATTGTGTGAGTCTTAATGGAAATTTCAATCGAATTTTTCATCACAAACAGATTCAACATTAATTGAATAGGGCATAATTGTAATAATAATAGATTGAACGTAGTACGTATAAACTTGATGAGAAGCTTACAGAAATTTTTAATTCACGAGTGCAGCGAACAAGAAAACGTTTTATAAATGTACATTTTTGCAACCACAGTAACTGTTGGTCACATTTACTTCCTTCTAATTCACCCATGAAGTCTGCTGGTACGTATTCATTTGCGTCCTAGCACCTAGACAACATCCATTTCGTATCTTTCCGCCTTTTTTAACGGACGCTCGCTCCTTTCTTACTTCGGTAGTTCTCCCGCAGTGAGGTAAAAGGAATATGAGTTGCCACCTGCGCCAAAAGAAAGCATTCAGTCAAGTTCAAATATCGTATGTCTTCGTGTCGATACCTACTCTCAAACGTGGCCTCCCCCATGGCACATTGGTAGCATCGTCGCCTTGTAATCAAGGGGTCCCGGGTTCGATTTTCGGTGGAGGCACATAATGGTTCAGATCTAATTTTAAACTGTAGGTCCAGTCCCGATTAGCCTAACTGTGCATAAAGTGGACTTAAACACTCAATCAAAAAAAAAACACTCTCAAACGCAGGATAAAAAGGAACCCTTTTTGCCACCTTGCTACCTCGATATCACAAACATTTCACCCTTGCGATACGCAACCGTTCTCAACTCCGAGTTGGGGAAAGGAGTGGATTATTGGTAAATAATCATTCATACACTCACGGACAGTTTTGTGTTGTATCAACGCTATTGACTTTTAATGGGATCGTTACTACCAAGAAGTGTCCGTAACTGTACAACCCTAAACTGATGTTGCGTAAAGATTTTTTACAAGATCGGCTAAAATAGCTCTCATAACATGTGACAATAGAACCAGTGACTACACGAAATGGCAGGTAGAGGCGATCACACCATTATCCCCCTCCTACAATCACGAAAAGAATTAATAACTCATAGAACTTTCAACTTACACACCCTCAATTGCTTTTTTATGCCCGGCACTGTTACCTCAGGATACCAATATTAGAAACCGGGGGAGACATTTTTTAGTCACAGACAAGTTGTTTTCAATTCAGTACTTATAGAAAGTTTCTGGTGTCATCTTTGCAGAACAAAGTGAGTCGACTAGAAAAACAAAAGATGCTAAATATCTAGGCTATAGTGATATGCGGTCAAGTTTTATTATTTATTATTGCGTGTAGTTTAGTCAAGTAACCTTGAAAGAAACAGTTTGCATCGACGTACACATGATATATTTCCAACCAAAGGCAACGTTAGACATGTCGCACTGGCGTAGATCGCAGTGTGACAAGCCTACAAGCAATAGACGAACATTCGCTTTTTTTTATGGTATATTAATTTAGATTTCATTGTCGTTGGAGAGAATGTGATATGATACTTAGGTACACTTAAACATTTGTCATATTTCAGGATTTATTTTACTGGAAATGAAGCATTTCTGTCGAAATCCACGGTTTACAGTTATTAGATTGCATCATAGTTTTCGCACGTTGTCCTATATTGCGCCAATTTTTGTGACATTTAATGAAAATGATGAAACTTTTATTTTTGTTATTTATTTTTCTAAATAAGCATTGAAACCAGAAACCTAAACGAATACGCACATGTTAGCGATTTATCCTCTAAGAAAAACATATTTAATTACATTATTCTTTGTAACAAAGGGGTTAGATAACCTCCGGTTGCATAAGCTTGATTCACATCTAAGCTCAGATCACCCTCCCCTCACGGTGCGGTCAAATATTGTTGAATGATTTTTAAGTAGAAGCATTCACATCTAGTGAAGATTCGTTCCGATCGCGCTCAGCTCGGGATCCGGTTACGAGGGTGGAAATAATATTTGACCGGAGCATGAGGGGGCGGAGTTTGACTTTGCCGAAGCTTAATCTCTGGCTTAATCGTTGATGTCAACATTTGTATAGCTCAACCCACACTGTTCAGTAGCAGTCTTCAGCCACGATGCAGAGGATTCGTAATCCAGTTTTGTGCTTAGAAGGTGAGAAGGCTGAAGTCAAACACCTACTGAAATACAGAGAAAGGGGCATGAATTAAAATCCTTATATCATATTTTTCATTTGTGTGTGTGTTGAAAGGGAAAGGAGTTGTTGCTCAAACCTCTACCAAGAGAAAAACATAATTCTTGATATGTAGACAAATGTGTTCTTCGTCTACGGAATACTAAATAAAATTATTCATTCTTTCTAGTCGAGGAAGACGACTTTTCACACGATGTGCGTAACAAACGGATCCTTGAAACTAGGCTTAGAACCTGATGTTAATCTGTCATGTGTTCTGTTGGAAACTTTCTGATGAAAGAAGTGGTCAAGAATGTCGATATGAAACAAGAGGCCGAAAATGTTCATGCCAAACCTAGACCGACAAAGTAGTGTTTACCACATTTACAGTTTTGCATCTGCCAATAAATGATTGCCGATTTCATAGAGAAAGTATATCGATAAACAGTATTATATTTTAAAAACCGACCTCCGTGGCCGAGTGGTCTCAGGTTAGAATCCCGGCCTGGCCATGAGTTTTTGTGAGTGTTCATTCATCAATTTCATGGTATCATCACTCACCCTCATTTTCGTAAATTAGCCAAAAGTGGAACAAAAAACGCAGTAAAATAATGTAAATAAATCAATTCGTGGCCGAGTGGTTAGCACAATTCGCTATGGCGCCAGGTTTTGCGAATTTGAATCCCGGCCTGGGCATGGATGATCTTTGTGATGCCCCTTCATCCATTCCGTCATATCACAACGCAACCTCATCCTCGCTTTTAGTCGAAACTGGCAGAAAAGCGAAGTAAATCAACCCAATCAATCAATCCTCGTTTTCGCAATTATTTTCCTTCTTTATTTTCTTCCAATTAATGCTAGTGCTGAAACAGACAGGTAAGTCGTTGAAAATCTCCTAAACATTGTACATAGCACAATCGTCTGGCTTTTTATACAGAAAAATCTGTGCACTCTGTGAAGAAAGCATCACCAGACTCACGTTGATCGTACCTTGACGGGAGCGAAACTTGACCGCTAGTGTGGATGGATAACCCTGACCATGAGCGGGGGATTAAGATAGAGTAACCTGAGTGTTGCTTCAACGTAGATGTGTAGCAAGCCTTATACGATCAGTTTTCTTGTTCTTCGTCGGTTACGGTGTTTCACTTTTCCCTTGAACTGTTTTCCATAAGTACACCTGTCACAAAAAGCTGCAAATGACTAAAAATTGATTAGATGTATGGAATTTTTACAATTAAATCCTGAGTAGGTCACCGCCAAGAAAGTCAGACATATCACGTTCATTACTGCACTTCATTCTTAATATTATTAATTATCAGAAAGGTGTAGAGTTCCCAGCAAAAAAAGTATTTATTAATAATATGTAGAGGTAAACTACGTAAAATGCTTTGCACTGTTGCATGGATGTAGCTGTAAAAGTCCAGTTATTATATCTCACATAATATCCCACTATTTTGGAAATTACTTGATGTAGGGAAACTAATTGGAAAACACTGACCGACGACGAAGCTGCTATTCCTGCAGTCATCTGTAAAAACCTCAGAAAATCTCCCTCTGGATACGAGTACATGAGCTTAATCTAGGGCGTAAACTCCCTTTACATTTGTAATGGTTATTCGACCCTAATTTGAAAACACCACTGATGCATCTCATCTATTTGCGTGGGCGTGTCATACGTTTCTTCTTTTCCTCGCTCCTAATGTATGTTGCTGGGATCTCACCTAACTCAAAAAGTGTATAATTTTTAGAGGATGAGAAGTTTCATGAAGGTATACTATACCGTAGCTAAGAAATGCTTATTAAAATGACAGAAATATAATAATGTTGGTATAAATTACCACATAATTAAGGAAATTATAAGAAACTACATTCTTGAAGGCCAATAATTCTAGATCCACAATCACAACAACTCCTGGGGGGTTTTCAATTATTCTGGGATTTGTCAATTAAGTAGCGAGTGTCCCTCTCCAGCTGGATCTTACTGTTGTTTTTAGACACGTGTGAATACCGTAGACGTCTTTGAGAGATATTAAGTGACACTATAGCATTTATGCTTTTCTTCTTTTTTAATGGCATCATATGTTATCATATTTACAAATATAACTGAAAAATGAGAGGGGTGTGTTCCTTGGTTGACTAAACCACTCACTCGTCCGATCTAAAATCCAAAATTTGCGAAACGTCAAACGCGATTTTAAATTACAAAGCAGTTACGTGAACATCGGTAGCTGATATACTACGTTCAAACTCATCCACTGTGCTGCATCGTTTCTAAATGGAAAAAGTAACTTCTCCTCAGCCTTACATACACAAGATTCTGAAACTTCGAGTGGCGCTATGAGCTAGGAACATTGAAGCTATGTTTGTATATTCTGTCCCGTAAATCTCTGGAGCGAGAGAAAAAAGACAAGTCTCTGCTCAGTTAGTGACAAGACCAATACACGCATCAGAGGGCAATCAATGTAAATATTTTCAAATAAATCAAATGAGCAATATTAATTTGAATCAAATAAGAAAATGTTATATTATATTTACATTGAATTCAACAGTGTGTCAAATACGAGTCATATTTCAACTTCTGTCTATTAAGAGCTCATTGATGAGCAAGATACTTTGAATGAACTATCAAGGCCGATCAAAAACTCTAAAATGCATTCTGCTGAGTCACATTGAGTATTCAGACAAATGTATTTTATTGAGGGAAAAAAAGTTTAATATGTTCGTGAACTTTAATTTTCTATGGCATTTATTTCCAGTTTTTTAATTCTGTAACAACAAACGCTATGTCCATTTTGAGGTTGCATTTTTATTTGGTCTACAATTTACATACTCTCTCAAGTGAGAGAGAGAGCGCTGATAAGGTGTTCCACTGCATGGCTCCTAGAGGTCGGCAGGTTACAGCGAAATATTTTACACAGAATCCAACAACAACAACCAATGAAAATAGCCTTTAACTAATTATTTTGCTTATACTGTTATGTTGTTTTCTTGTTTAATCACATGAATAAACGAATAGGAAGAGAAATATAATTACTTTCTGCCATCCTAGGCATTGTTATGATTTTTAAATTGGAGCCAGTATATGTTCATATTTTCTTCCCGTAAAGAGATTCGTAAGTTGTCAGTACAGAAATAATATGTACTGTAATATACAAATGTAAATCATATTGTATATTATTTCATATTTGAATGTAAGTAGGTAGTAAATATTCATTGAAAACAAGTCCAACTTTGACCCTTCAAAAACCTGTTATTTTAGTGCACGAACTCACTATTTCTCTACGTTTCGCGGCTGTTTTATTGCAGTAACGAACTACTGTAAAAGATTGAGAAAAAGGCTCTGAAAAGTGAGTGTCAAAAACGTACTTTCAGGTACGCATACTCCAGCGTTGTAACTTTCTAAACACGTCCATGTTTCTATATCGTGAGCTTTGTTTACCTAATGTTGCTTTGCTTCCCTCGTGACCTTTGTGAACCTAATGTTTTCCTCTTATTTAGGTTTCGTGATCTTTGTAACAACCTCTAATTTTCTGTAAACCAAAATGTGTGCTTTTCTTTTTCAAGCAAGAAAAAAAATATTTTTTTTCTGGCCAGTGTGTGTCTGGTTATTTAATGGCTGTGTGCTGTTAGATAGCCACACACCTCGGTAGAGTTTTTTTCCCCCATGAAACCCCCTACCGTAAATGCATGCAACGACTCTAGTGTTATTTGATATTTTTGATGTGAGATATGTTTATTATTTTTCTTGATGAAGATGTGTAGAGAATATGTTGCATGCTTTTTTTCTATTGTGTGTGCTTGTTGTTCAGCAGCATAATTTCGTGCTATAGTGCAAAATTCTCATTATCTTGTGCTACAGTGCAAAATTTCTATTGTAACTGATTATCTTGTGCTATAGCGAACTAAAATAGCGACAAAAAGGCTCTGAAAAAGTGAGTGTCAAAAACTTACTTTCAAGTACTCATGCCCCAGTAATGTAACTTTCTAAAATCATTTTTCTATATCGTGAGCTTTGTAAAACCTAATGTTGCGAGAAATTTTGCTTTCCTTATGTTTGTGGTGTCAAAAAGGAAAAATGATTTCTGAGTATCAGAAAAGTTGTGTTTTAGATCGACCGTTTCTAGAGGATGTGATTGGGTAGGCGCCGATGTTATGATACTATTGTTTCGACAGAGGTTCATCTTCTACCGTTAGCTTTACTCATTTGGAAGCACTCAGGCAGAGAAATAAACCACGACGGGTGGCAGCTGGCTCGCGTCAATTATTTTCATATCAGGCATTAAGAGAAAAGCGCACCTGGCGTTTGCTCAGTTCAGCTTTCTGTCGCTTGCTTCTTCTCAACAATGCAATAGGAAGAGCGAGATTACTAGGTCGCGACAATCAAATCGCATAGGACAGGGAAGTTGTCTGGTGCTCAAGTATCTGACCATTGTTTCACCCCCGAAAACCACAAGGTAGTTCATCACAACCATCAAAATTCTAAAATTTTGTCCATTATTTGTAACGTCTGCAATCTCAAAATCAAGGAAGCACGATTTATTTCTGTGTATCTCCATTACACAGAGAAGTACGATACACACCTGTTCATCAAAGAGCTTTACAACATCACGAATCGCATCAGGATCATTCCGAGAAAGAGCGAAAAGTATATTGCTGTTAGGGTGTGGATTCTCTCGAAGACGGAGAAAGTGTAGAAGTGCGAATCCTAGACACAATTTCCTGTCTTCCAGCCTGGCCACCCTTGCAGCTCAGCTTAGCGACGAAGATCTTGTGGCCACGAAACAATGTTTTGGGGAAGACAATTTGAATCTTTTGAAACGTAAAGGCGTCTACACCTATGAATACGTCAAAGATTTCGGAAAATTCGAAGAGACCGAACTGCCACCGCGTACTGCATTTTATTCTCATCTCATCGAGGACGTTTGTTCCGAAGATGAGTATCAACATGCCATTAGAGTGTGGTCGGCTTTCAACTGTCAAACATTTCGGGACTATCACGACCTGTATCTCAAACTTGATGTCACCCTTCTGATGGATATTTCGAATCATTTCGGAACAGATGTATTTCAATCTAGAAGTTGGACCCAGCACATTTTTTTTACAACACCGGGGCTGACATGGGAGTCCATGTTGAAATACACCAATGAGGCTCTGGACCTCATCACGAACAAGGAGCAATATGTATGTTTAAGAATGCAGTACGCGGTGGCATTGTCCAATACCCACGTCGCCATGCTGTTGCAAATAATCATTATTCTCCTGCTTACGACGCATCAAAACCTGAAACCTACATTTTCTACTGGGATGTGAATAATTTATATGGCCATTCCATGTCGCAGTGTCTTCCCATTAGTGGCTATCAATGGATGGACGAAGAGGAACTCTCCTCCAAGGATTTTCTCAACTGGGCCGAAAATAAAGAATGGGGCTGTTTCTTGGAAGTGGACCTTGATTATCCTGAAACTCTCCAGGATAAACATCAAGGTTTGGCCATGGCTCCAGTAAAAGAAAAACCACCTGGAGGATCGGAGCCAAAACTCGTATTAAGCTTGAACAACAAACGAAATAAGATTCTCCTCTACAGGTTACTTCAATTATATCTGAATCATGGTTTGCAGCTCAAGAAATTACATAGAGGTTTGAAGTTCAGACAGAGCATATGGTTCGAGCCGTATATTGCTGAGAACACCAAGCGTCGAGCACAATCTACAACCCCTATAGACAAAGACCTCTAAAAGTTGTTTAACAATGCAATTTAAGGCACAACAATGGAGAACGTGCGCAAGTACATCGATGCAACATTAGTTAAGGATGTGAAGAAATTTGAGAAAATTGCTGCTTCCCCATTCTTCAAGACGTTCACCATTTTCGATGAGAATTTAATATTTGTTGAAAGTAACAAGAAGGAAGTGAAGCTCAATAAGCCGATTGCTATAGGTGCCAACGTTCTTGAACTCTCTAAATTACACATGTACGAATCCTACTATGATCAATTCCAACGATTCTTTGGCGATAACATTCAAATTTCCTACATTGATACTGATAGCTTTGTGTTTCTAATCCAAACACAAGACCTCGATCATGATCTGACTTCGATGAAACATCTTTTTGATTTTAGCAAATTACCATCAGGTCATCCCTTGCATTCATCGGAAAATAAAATGACCATAGGAAAGTTCAAAGACGAAGCGGTCGGTAATTACATCAGCGTATTTGCAGGACTTCGGGCAAAAATGTACTGCGAGACGATTGCAGATAAGAAAGAGATCAAGAAAGCAAAGGGGGTGGGAAAAACCAGCACAGCCAGATTCACCATAGAAGATTACAAAGAATGCTTGTTTTAAAAAACAAGGCAAGCCACCGATCATCGCATTGTGAATACTTCGCACGAACTCTACACAACACGTGTGACCAAGCTAGCATTGGGTGGTAGGGACAATAAATTAAAAGTACTTGATTGTCAAGTTCATACAAGCGAATGGGGACACTGGAATACCAGTGACAAATGTGCCATGTGTCTCCCCAACTAGAGTACGCTAACCGCTTTGCCCTCTCTATTTTCTGTTTTGAGTGCTTGGGAAGAGGTAACGAACGACCTTCACTCATGCCTCCAAATGGAAGTCATTATGTTCAGCTCTAAAACCTGCAACTTTTTCCTAGTTCATTCATCCTTTTAAAATAACAAAACACGTAAGTGCAACAACAATGAATGATGTTCAAGCGTTGAAAAAGATGCTAAATGCATCCGTGGAGTACATCAAGTTTCAAGACTTAGAAATAAAGAAACCTTATGTGATAACGTCTGGTGAAATTATTTCAACTCAATTTGGTTCTCGGATACGCTTGTTACTTAATGATAAATACAGCGTATTTATACCCGAAAGATATACTAACATGTTTTCTGATAAGAAACTGTCTAAGTTCATCAAAAACAAAACTCAAATTGTCTATAATGGTAAATTGGATCTTGCTGGCAATAAATCAAAACACGGCATAGAATTTGTTTCATGTATTAAATAAGGTATCATGTTTCTACAGGAGATCGTTTATACATGGAACTCCTTGGAGATTACGACAAACTCATTCCTCTCTTCATAGAATTACGAATCGTCTATCCTTTAATAAATAACCATAATGCCTAACGGCATTTTCGGACACACCAAGCGAGTGGAAAATGCAGACGAGATTCTCATGATGGATGTTCGAGATAAATAGGGCAGAAGTGACCTGATTGCTTTGCAGGAGACGTTAAACAACAGTTTAAAATCTGAAGTGGCTAGTTTACAAACGCAATGCTGGGATCCTATTCTGAAAATTGATTCCGAGTTGAAAACGCTTATAAAAAATTATGTTGACGTGTCTTCGTACGATAACGTTCAAAATATACAATTGAGTGTGGATTCTCTTCAAAATGATTTGGCCAAATTACAGCAATTTCATACGAAAAATTTGGAAAAAATAAAACTCGAAATCGAAGAACGAACTTCCACAATTGAGAAGAATTTCTCTGAGCTTCATGTGGAACGTCTACACGATGATGTTTTCGAATTCATCACAGAAATCACCACCACTTTGGAAGAAATTAAATCTAAATTACAAATTTTAGAAGATACAATGAAAAATATACCTTCCTCCGACGAATTCCAAGTTATAACACAAGGGTTGCAAACATCCAGATTCAATTAGAGGCTTATCAAGATTTCGAAAACATTCAAACCACTATTGCTACGCTTCAGGCATCTTTGGAGGCTCAAGCTCAAACGGGTATTCAAGACACTTTAAGCACCGTTCAGCAGAAAACCGACTACCTGGAAAATTTGAAGGTTGAAACAAATCTTAACCATTTTCATCTGTACTGGACAACATACTAGGTGATTTGGAATTGTTACAGACGAGTGTGCCTTCGAACGAAGATTTGGAAAAAATGAAAACTGTAGTGACGGCATTATCTGAGTCGAGTGACATAAAAAGTTTATTGAGTCTTCTCGAAAATACAGTAGCCAATCTAACCACCTCTGAAGAATTGCATGCTTTGAAAAGGAACATATCTCGAATGCTAAAACGATTAGAAACAGAAACAACAAACGTGGAACAGATTGGAGATGAAATTGCTTCGTTTCGCGACATGGTGTCCACGTTGCCAACATCGCAGAGTGTCACGGATCTTCATACCCAGTTTACCGAGACGAGGGCAATCGTGAACGACCTTACCGTGAAAAGCTCGAAATTGAATCTAGTTGAGAACCTTCAGAACATTGTAGTCAACATTAGAGATCAAATTGGAGCGCTAGAATCCACTCAGGAATCGACGCTGGCTGCTTTCGGTGCCAAGTTGCAAGAACTGAATGAAAACTACAAACAGATGAACCTCGAAGTAAAAATTAAACCATCGTTTTCTTCCGTAACGGATACCATCGTCGAACATTTGTTGTCCATACAAAATACATTTCGTTAGCTTCGCAGAAACCTCATTAGTGTTGATACTAAATTTGCTAAACTGCATTCTCACGATGCCATCGAAATCAACAGCGTACCGAATCAGCAGAGAATTTCCACGTTCGTTGAAGGTAACAAACTGTACATGTTGCATCCTTATCATCCGTATTACAAGTTTCTCATCGATGGCACTATTCAGATAAACGAATTTTCGTGTTGGTCTCACGGCAGAAAAGCTAGTGTTCCCACCATGATATTAATATCGAATTGTGGTGTCCAGAAAGCAGGAAACATTCCTTTGGCACATTGGAACGAAACATGCAACATATATGAAATACACCAAGACGAAGATCTTACTGTGTTTGATGTGAGTGCAGTTGATAAACTTATCATTCAAAACACAACCTTTTTGAAAACAACATTGAAACGTTTCGGTAAACGTTCTTATACGTTCTTATACGTTCTTAAACGTTTCAACGTTTTATAAAAGAACGATAAAACGTACTGTGATATTCATCTTCACGATTAGTCAAACGTATCATTCATTCGCTGTTCATATTTTCCATCCTTAAATTCTAATAATTATTTTATCTAACAACAGATTAAATTAAATACCAAACATTATCGAGAAGCAATTCCTAGATACATTATACTAAAATATTAACATTATAATAAGTGTCCTTCTATAGCTATTTCAGTCTTCAAACTGCTTCCAACAGATTCCGTACGTTGATTCGCGATTAGTCAAACATGTCAAATATAACTGCTATTAGTAAACGTACGAGGAAAAATAAGTTTTGTAGAAATTATCTTCTCAATAAGAATACTATATTACTACCTTTATTACATTAAGTATTAATTAATTAACAAATTCTCTAGCACTCTTGATTCTGAAAATTCGTAGTTACAGTTCAATTTGTACTTATCCTGAGCAAAATTTATGTATATTCTATTCCAATCTTTACAGATTTCTTTTAGATTCATCTCCATCTTCGTTTTGGTCCTTTACCATCAGGTTTCCCAACAAGATTCCTGTAAAATCTCCTTTATTCCTTTCTCATTTGTGTCCACCTAAGTATTCGTGATTTAATCATCAATCTAATAATACTTGGAAACTAACATAAATTATGTATTTCTAAATTATGGAACCTTCACCATTCACTTGTTTCTTCATCCCTTTTAGGCTAAAATATTTTCCTAAGAATCTTATTTTCAAATACACCTCAATTTTTCTTCAAGGGGTCAATTTTTCGCATTCACAGGCGCAATTACTGTTATTGTATTGTATTTTAAATCTCTTTTGACCGAATGATATGCATTTTTTTTAAAAAAAAATAAGTGAATAGCTGATAGGACATTTTAATTATATTCCCACTTTTCTCAAGTGTCTGCCTGATGTGAAAAAAAAATAATCTGTTACGTTTAAATCCACATCGATAACCACATATATTATTTCATTAGTATAAGGGGGTTAGTCTTGTAAAAAAAATGTTATATAATATTTTATATGTTGTTTAGAGTAGAGAAATTCCACGATAATTATTGCAGTTCATTTTATCACAGGAACAATTGTGTATTCTTTCCACTGTTGAGAGATTTCTTCTTTATTCCATATTAAACAAATTAATTGATGAATTTGACATATTATAAAATTCTCATCATATTTAATTAACTCAGCTGGTATGCGCTTTCTTATTTTTTAAATTTTTTAATAGCATCTTTAACTTCAATCAAATTAGGTTCTGCTGTATGTACTTCATTTACTTCCGTTTTATCTCCTACATGAACATTTAAATACTTCTTCCATCTGTTTAAAATATCGCTTGGATTCGAATTCTTGAAGGGGTTGAGTTTTTCGAGAATATCATGCATTGCACATTTATAAGTAATTATATTTTCGATAGAAAGCAAATCCTTTATCGATGTTTCATGAGATTTTGTCACCTGCAAAAGTTAATCTGTTTATCTCCTTGTTCTATCACGATAAGAAACTCAAAATATAGAATTTTCCTTATCCTCTGCTTACACATTTTCTCTTTTCACATAATCTCTATCTCAATCAATTATATCCCTACCTCTTAGAAACATGTTCCCTACCTTCTTTAAATGTTCAACAGCCGCAGCAAGAGCGAAGTAAAATGGAGCAGTTTAATCAATAGAACACTACAAGAATAAATTTACGCTGTGTGTGTTAGCTTCTTTGGAAAAATAATTGCAATTAAGAAATTATTAGCCCCGTCTAGTTCGCTGCACTTTTAGAAATATAGTGGAGTGCAGGTAGAGCAAAACTGTATTCAACCAAATAGGCGAATAGCTGTATTCAAGTTCAAAAAAAATTCAACAATTGCCTCTGCTTTAAACATTCATTTTGTTTAGTTAGCTTGCACCATACACCACACCTCCAAGACATAATACTACACATACTAACACCCAAATACACTACTTAACACCAAATCAATAAAATAGACGAATTAATGTTGCACTGTGTAACCGTTTATCTGTGGTGTAAGAAACTAGACGCACATAAGTAGTAAGAATATATTATATTTATAACCTCAATTTACTAATCAGGGAATTCCGATCAACACAATTCACGTAACTTTGTTACAGGGGTCATGACATTCCCGAGCCAGTATTATTTATGTGACATTCTTAACAAGTTAATGTCCACACATAATTGTAAGTACAAACATTCTTAACAGGTCAATGCCTTAATATTTACACATACATAAGTGCATCAATCTTTACACACACACTCACACACACATAGGAATATTTTAGAATATAAAGAATTTCCCTTAGCCAAGCAAACCACCAGTCCGCCTATGGACAACACCTTTGGGTTTCATAGTAATAGTATTTTATTTATATATCATGTCAGGTTAGAAAGAAAGTTCGCGCCTCAGTCAATGCGATAAGTTGTGTAATGTTGTTGTCTGTTTCCGCATTTGACTCATACCAATCATCTGTATATCGTCTCCTTCCTTCTCTCGCCTCATAAAGCTCGTCCAGCCTATCGGCTGACTTTTTGCCTGCAGCCCGAAAAAGAGACTCTGGATTCTGCAAACTTTTAATACCGCTTATTTTGCGAAGATTATCCATAAAAATCATCTCGCACGGTGCACGAAATTCAGGCACTATTTTGCTTAACTCAACGAGCCTCGCAACATCCTCACCTCCGTCGACTGTGTACTCAAAAATCTTGTATAGCAGTTCAAGTGGTAAGTCAGTTATACAAGTTGTCATTTTTACAAGATGTTATTTAAATAGAAGTTTCTCGGTATTTATATATAAATTTTAGCATGCATCCAATTTTCCCAACCTCCTCGATCATCTTTTCGAAGAAGCGATGGCGACCGGAAGTGGGGTTATCTAGGAAACAGTAAGACTTAGGAAAAATCTGTTTGCGGATTCATCACGTACACCTATACGTGAGAAAAAGTATGAATAGAACCTATGTTCGGAAATCGAAAATGGCGACCTGAAGTGGGGTTATCTTGGAAACGGTAAGACGTGGACGTAGGCGACGGGTTCGTTCATCCTCACAGAGCGGATCTCTACCTTCAATTCGACGTGGTGAAAAAGGCAAGCGGAGACGCGTTCCCCGCAGCAGCAAATTTGATACTCGTGGACAACTTCGTGCCTCACCTGTTCTCGCAGGTGGAGGTGAAGAAACACAACACCGTCATCGACAGAATCGATTATCCAGGCATCACGACGACGGCAGTGGGAACATTGAAATTATCCAAAACGGACGCAGCATACTATCAGGCGGGAGGATTCGAAGCGGGGACCAAAATATCGACGAGAAGTCACACGGTGCTCTTTCCCATGCGTCTGCTTCCGGGATTCTTCTCGGACTACAAGGAGATCATGTGGAAGGGAGGACTGAGGATCACATTTCGAAGAGCGGCCAACGACAACGACGCACTGATGCGATACGCTACTTTGGGTCCGGACGGCACCACGCCGCAGCCCAACACTTTACCCGAAGCAGCCAAGTGCCTCATCCGGAGCATGGAGTTGAGAATGCCGGTGGTGGAATACGAGACGAACTACGCCCTCAAGTACAAAGCGGAGATCTTGAAAAGTCCGCAGGTGCCGATTCACTTTCACGGTTACCAGTGCGTGCAGAAGATAGCGTCGGGAAGTCACATGGAATTCGACGTGACGACTCAGTTCAACAACATAGAGTTCGACATGCCAGATTTCGTCGTAGTGCTCTTTCAGACCGGGAGGGACAGGAATCAGGAAAAGGATTCCAACAAATTCGACGACTGCAAGATCAAGAACGTTTATCTCAAGAACGGTAGGAACGAAGTGTTCCCGCGCGAAAATTACAACCTCGACATGACAAAAGATGATTACCTCAAACTTACAAACGCGTGACCGAGGGAAGCGTGGACATGTACTACACGCCCAGCGAATTCAAAACCCACAGTCCCATGTCCGTCATCAACACCACGAAGCGGAAGCAGGTGGTGGTCAACGATCGCACCAACATCAAGGTCTTCTGCGAGTTCAACAGTCCGTTGCCCGAGGATACTCTATAGAGCGTCATCCTGGTCGCAGAGAAGTCCTTCGTCCACGGCGTGAAGAACGAGAGGGTCACAGAGCAGTTTTAACAGGTTTAACATCTTTTCTTGCACAATCAGTTACAATAAGAATTTTGTACTAGCACAATCAGTTACAATGGCACAATACGAATTTCACTAGTTCAGATCAGTTACAATGTCAATTTCATCAGTTATCAGTTACAATGTCTTTTTTTTTCATCAGTTTTTGCACTATAGCACGAGACAATCAGAATTTGCACAAAATTTTGTTGTTTTTACATGAGAAAATTAACAAAAATTCTTTTTTTTTATCGTTTCAGATGCTGTCGAAC
Source organism: Lepisma saccharinum (assembly GCF_977018435.1). Lineage (NCBI taxonomy): Eukaryota > Metazoa > Arthropoda > Insecta > Zygentoma > Lepismatidae > Lepisma > Lepisma saccharinum. Next base: position 10,740,522 of record NC_139237.1, read on the forward strand.
ATCAAAAAACACATACACATACACACACTAGCAAAAAAAAGCATGCAACTTTATTTGTAACACACACACATATTCTCCATCTTCATCAAGAAAATATTATAATAAACATAATTTTTTTTATCTATCTCACAATAAAACTCTATATCCAAAATTACAACATCAAATAACACTAGATTCGTTAGTACACGTTGCATGCATTACGGAGGTCTTCTGTAGAGTTTCATGGAAGTTTGAGAGAAAAAAAAACAAACACGTAAAACTCTATAGAGGTGTGGTTATCTATAACCGCAGCCGTTAGAACCTTTATTTTTTTGGTTGGACACCACGCACCCTGGCGAGGTTATAGGGGCCAGGAATAAAAAAAAAACAAAAAAAAACAATTATTATTTTGTTTGTTTGCTTGCGTCACAATACGGAAATAATGAGAGGCACCCACGCGCATATGTGTGTGTGTGTGTGGCACATCGTTCGCGAGAGGTTTACAAAGGTCACGATATATATAAACATTGGTCCCGGACTTGGAAAATTACGATAAGGCGCATTCATCCTTCAAGGATGAGAAAGTGAATTTACTCATCACGGCTTTTCTGCGCCGTGAAACATCGTCAGCGCAATAAATGAGGCGCGGAACGTGGAGAGAAAGTGAGTTTTTGAGGTTTTGGTGCAGTTTTCTTAGAGGTCAAAAAATCAGGGTTGCAGTGGGATGCATATTTACTATCTACTCCTGAAATACAATTGGAGTGTTCCATCTCACGAGCGAGACTTCGGTCTTGAAAATCACTTTGCACGCCGACATCGTCTATCCTAAATCCATAGCTTTACTTTCATTTTACAGCATGTACTTCATACCTAACGTCAAAGAGCACAGTAACAAAATTAGCGCCGGAAATGAAAATATCATCATCACACCAGGTCAATACAATGTTTCTACTTTGCAACCTCAGTTACCTAGGGGCACATTCCTTTCTCAAAATTAGGTTACGCACAGAGTTGAAATTGTGTCCGCGAAGGAGACGGTGGATCTGGGCACGATAGAAGAACTATTAGGTTTCGAGAACAACACCAAACTCGAAGCTGGCATCAAGCACACAGGACCAAAAATTCCTAAATTTCTAGTCATCGAAACGTTAAACATTCTCTGCAACGTGGTTGAAGGCATGATCACGAAATCTGAAGGCTTGTTAGGAAGTCCCAAGCAGACGGGAATCATCGCTACGTTCAAACCCAGTTCCGAGTTCATGGAACCGATCACATATCCACCCTCTTCGCCGATTTTTTTTCCACCATGTCGCAACAGGATAGATCAGTTAGAGTTAGTGGTGACGAACGAGAAAGGAGACGTGGTGGATTTTGCAGGTGCCACAACTACGGCCATCGTCGAGATCAACGTATAATAAATAACCATACGTCATGGAACAGATTGAAAGTTACGAATTGCAATCTTTCCCTCCGAACCGTCGCACGTTCGCCAATCTCAACGAATCGAACCGGGAAATCGAATACGATGTGTACGTAGGCGACGGGTTCGTTCATCCTCACAGAGCGGACCTTTAAGTTCAATTCGACGTGGGGAAAAAAGATAGGGGAGACGCATTCCCAGCCTCAGCAAATTTGAAACTCGTGGACAACTTCGTGCCATACCTGTTCTCGCAGGTCGAAATCAGGAAACACAACACCGTCATCGACAGAATCGATTATCCAGGCATCACGGCAACGGCAGTAGGAACATTGAAATTATCGAAAACACATGCAGCATAATATCAGGCGAGGGGATTCGAAGCGGGAACGAAAATATCGGCGAAAAGTCAAACGGTGCTGTTTCCCATGCCCCTGCTTCCGGGTTTCTTTTCGGACTACAAGGAAATTATGTGGAAGGGAGGACTGAGAATCACATTTCGAAGAGCGGCCAACGACAACGACGCATTGGTGCGATACAGTAACTTGAACGCAGACGGTACGCCACTGCCCAACACTTTACCAGAAGCTGCCAAGTGCGTCATACAGAGCATGGAATTGAGAATGCCTGTGGTGGAATACGAAATGAATAACGCTCTCAAGTACAGATCAGAGATCTTGAAAAATCCTCAGACACAGATTCACTTTCACGGTTACCAGTGCGTGCAGAAAATATCGTCCGGAAGTCACCTGGATTTCAAGTTCATGACGCAATTCAATAATATACAGTACGACATGCCAGATTTCGTCGTAGTGCTCTTTTAGACCGGGAGGGAGAACAATCAGGAAAAAATTCCAGTAAATTTGACGACTGCAAGATCAAGAACGTTTATCTGAAAAACGTTAGGAACTAAGTATTCCCGCGCAAGAATTACAACCTCGACATGACAAAAGATGATTTTCTCAAACTATACGAAGCGTACTCCGCTTACAATTTTTTTATGATGCTTTTGGGGTAGAGCGGAAAAGTTGCCTCTATACATAAGTAACTTTTTTTTTGATTTTTTTTTTCAAATTTCACAGCACTTTGCGGTAGTGTGCAAAAGTTGCACCTAAGTATGGTTAATTACAGTGCAAATTTTGACGCCCCACGGAAAATATGTTCTGTTCTGGCAAGGAGCCTGAAATTACCCAAAAATCGACAAATACACTGCTATTTCATTATACTCTTAGATATAAATATGATTTATTAACAATTATGTTAGCAGCAGATTTTCCACATTATCATTAACCACTAATTAATGATTATTAATTATTAATCTTTTTTTTTGTTACAGGTCGTGAACTGAGCTAGCAGTGAGCAACAAAACATGGCAAAATTTTCAACATTTTTAAAGCGAGGAGCATTAGACTGCCCAATTTTCGGATCACCGACAGATTTTGCTGGGATGCTTCCAACAAAAGAGAATGTTATTAAATGCTGCATTTACGAAAGGTGGTTTCTTGGATCTGAAACAAATGGTAACAAGGAACCCGCATTTTCTTACATCGCAGAGCAAGTTTGTGTAAAGCTGCAAATGCTGTATTCTGATGCTTCCATTCCGACAGTTTCAAAGAAACGTGTCCTTGGTATGATTCATGCATATCACAAGAAATATATCGATATCAAGACTGTTTATAAAAGGATAGAGAAAAGCATGGCAACTAATGCAAGGGTGGAGAAGTTTAAAGAAGAATCATGCTTTCTTTTTGATATAGCAGCTTGTAAGTGCTCCACGTTAACAGACTGCAATTGCCCGAAGGAATCCAAGGTCCCCTTTAAGGAACAGACATTTCTTGCTGATCAGAGAACAAAGCGCCTAATGTGCATTGGATCGCTCGATTTGCAAGAAACCAAAAAGCTCCAAGCACGTGCTGAAAGGAAGACAAAAAAATTCCTTCGTAGTTCTAAATCTACTGCGTCCTGCTTATCGCAGCCTGATGGTGATGAGCTCTCATCAACATCAAGGTTATTAGAAGATGATGAGGCAATGGATGAGGATAAGGAACCTGAACCTGATGACTACGACTACAATCCCGGAACGTCGACTTCATCCTCTTCGCAAATGAGAAAGAAACTTTCAAATACCGCCTTAATAAGCCAAAGATTTGGGGTATCGCTTCAAGCCACGGCTGCCATAGCTTCCAGCGTTCTGCACGACGTAGGCCTAGTCTCTGAATCGGATACATCTTTAGTGATTGATAAGAACAAAATTGCTAGAGAAAGGTATCGAACCATGCAAGAGCTTAAAAGTGAAAGTTCGGACATTGACAATGATCATTTAACAGGTCTTTACTTCGATCGCCGACGTGACAAAACATTGTCAACAGAAAAGGAGGATGATAAATACTACCAAAGAACAATTGTAGAGGAACACTATTCCTTGGTGAAACAACCAGGATCTAGCTACGTTGGTCATGTTACACCAGCTTCAGGATCAAGTCTGGCCACTGCTGAAAGTATTTACGTCTATATCACAGCAGAAGTGCCCGGAGGTTTAAACCATATTCTTGTTGTAGGGTGTGATGGAACGGTCGTAAATACTGGAGTTCACAATGGGGTACTGCGTCGTCTTGAACTGAAGATCGGGAGAGCTGTGCAATGGGCTGTTTGTCAACTACATTTCAACGAATTGCCTCTCCGCCACTTGTTCGAGTCCCTCGATGGTCCCACCTCCGGACCAAATTCCTACACTGGTTGCATTGGAAAATCTTTGAAGGCGTGTGAGCTGCTTCCAGTGGTAACATTTGAGCCAGTTAACTGCACCTTGCCATCAGATGATATATCCACTTTGATTAAGGACCAGAAGTATCTGAGGGATATTTCTCTCGCCGTTAGCTCAGGCATGTGTCCTCCAGGTCCCCTAAACATGTCCCGCTGGTTGACAATAGCCAACAGGATATTAAGACTGTATGTTTCCACCACGGAACCATCAGACAACTTACGTACCATAGTAGAGTTCGTTATCAGGGTGTATGTGCCATCTTGGTTCCGCATCAAAATCCATCATTCAATTAAGGATGGAGCTCGGCATCTTTAACATTTCATTCAGTCATCCAGATACTTGGATCAAGTTAACCGTAACGTCATCGACCCAGTGATTTCTCGGAATGCTTACTTCGCATCTCCAGAAAACATTCTGCTCGCGATGCTGACTGATAAGAGAACACATATCAGAGCCCTTGGCATTCGAAGAGTCATAAAAGCACGAGAATCATGTGAGACGGTTGGACACGTTGGGATTAGAAAGTTCGATATTCCAAAAATAAACTTCGAAGCAAACGACTATATCGAACTAATTGACTGGTCGTCCAGCGAAGTAACTCCACCACCAATAATGAATGATGTGACTACAGAAGATTTGAAAAGTATGCTGAAAGAACCAATACCAATTGACTGGACTTTTACAAATTTCCCATGCCACACACAAGCTGTGGAACGAACAGTAAAATTGGATACGGAGGCCTCAAAGAAAGTGTGTGGTCATAAAAAACGGGATGGATTTATTCGCTGCACTCTGAAATCGAGAAAGGCCATGCCTGAATTTAGGTTCAAGAGACAGTACAAAACCTAAAGACACATATTTTACATTATTATTACCTACAAAACACACATTTTCGTACTTTTAATTTTGAATACTTATTTCTTAATTCTTATATCTAATAGTATGCGAGTGTATGACAATTCTGGTTTAATTTAATAAATGTTAGTTAAATAATGAAAAAACAGTGTATTTGTCGATTTTTGGGTAATTTCAGGCTCCTTGCCAAAAAAGAACATATTGTCCGTGGGGCGCCAAATTTTACACTGTAATTAACCATACATAGGTGCAACTTTTGCACACTACCGCAAAGTGCTGTGAAATTTGAAAAAAAAAATCAAAAAAAAAAAAATTGCCGATTTTACTAAATTTTTTAAATTTCCCGTCCTTTGCCAGAACAGAAGACATTATCCTAGGGTGGTGAAATTTTGAACAGAAGTTACTTATGTATAGAGGCAACTTTTCCGCTCTACCCCAAAAGCATCATAAAAAATTTGCTTTTTTCGATACCCCCTAGTTTACATGTACTACACACCCAGCGAATTCATACCAATGTTCATCATCAACACGACGAAGAGGAAGCAGGTGGTGGTCAAATATCGCACCAACATCAAGGTCGTCTGTGAGTTCCACGATGCTCTGCCCGAGGACACCGTGTGCAGCATCATCCTAATTGCAGAGAAGTCCTTTATCTATGACATGAAGAACGAGAGGGTTACGGAGCAGTTTTAACAGGTTGCACGACAAAACAAAAGCACAAGATAAGAAGTTTTTGCACTATATCACAACAATTTGCATTATAGCACAAGATAATCAGTTACACCAGTTACCACTATAGTATGAGATAATGAGAATTTTGCACTCTAGCACGAAATAATGCTGCTGAACCATAAGTACACACTCTAGAAAAAAAAGCATGCAACATATTCTCTATACATCTGCATCAATAAAAATAATAAACATATCACCCATCAAAAATATCAAATAACACTAGAGTCGTTGCGTACATTTCATGGAAAAAAAACTTTACAGAGGTGTGTGGTTATCTAACCGCACACAGCCATTAGATAACTACACACACCCTGGACAGAAACAAATATATTTGTTTTAGCTTGAAAAAGAAAAGCACACATTTTGGTTTACAGAAAATGAGAGGTTGTTACAAAGATTACGATATGGAAACCTAAATAAGAGGAAAAAATTATGTTTACAAAGGTTACGAGGGAAGCAAAGCAACATTAGGTTAACAAATCTCACGATATAGAAACATTAACGTGCTTAGAAAGTGACAACGCTGGAGTATACGTACCTAAAAGTACGTTTTTGACACTCACTTTTCAGAGCCTTTTTCTCACTCTTTTAGTTCGTTACTGCAATAAAACAGCCGCGAAACGTAGAGAAATAGTGAGTTCGTGCACTAAAAAAACAGGTTTTTAAAGGGTCAAAGTTGGACTTGTTTCCAAATGAATATTTACTACCTACTAATGTAAATTCTTAAACTGTCTATTTCCACTGTTAGTGTCACTTAATAATAATAATAATAATAATAATTATTATAATTATAATAATAACGCATGGCTCGACAGCCCTCGAAAGGGCCTGGCCTATCTCCCGGCTGCCAGTCTCCCTCCCACAATCCGGCCTAGTGGTGTGGAGATCTTCAACCGGTAATGGAGTGACGTGGGGTTAGCACGTCGAACCCCCAGCCCTTGTAGGAGATTTCCGAGACTGGGTTACGGTACTCACTCGTAGCTCCCCAATTTCCTCACGATGGTGGTGGGTTTCCACCGACCAGTGTCAATTATTAGTGCCTTTAAAGTTCCAAAAGTTAATCAAAATAGTGTGTTAGGTAACTGCAACGAACCTAGCTGTAGTTCAATACCAATTCATGACAGCAAAACTGTTCAAAAACAAACTTTGTGTCTAAACTTTCCATGATTTATCTATGCTGTTAATCGCAACAGTAACAACATTATTGAGAGGCGGAAAGTGAAGGAGAATATTTTCTAAGGGAACTACACATTTTATATATTAGTTTTAGGGCTATAGGAGTTTAAGATAAAAGGCATATGTAAAATACTCTTTCATGGTTTTATACTATATTGCTTGTTTAAAATAGTCATTCTCGTTATTGTATGCTTGTTTTTGCAGACTGCAAGTTCGACTGCGAGATTCCTTATCCGTTCCACCCCCCTTCTATCCGTCGTAACGGCTTTGTCATTTGGCAGACACTACATATCTCTCGAACCCCTACATAAGGGATCGTCCATTGCTTGGAATGTATGACGCACGTACATTTCATTACTGTCAGTTTTTTTTTCTTAAGAAAATAATTGCTGTAGTAAGAGAGTTTAAATTTCCGTGATGAGAGTATTGATCTAGTCAGAAACTGTAGTTAACACTTGTACCTTCCTGATGGCGCAGTGCTAGCATCGTCGCCTTGTAATCGAGGGGTCCCGGGTATGATACCCGGTTGAGGCACGTAGTGGTTCGGACCCCACTTTAAATTGTACGTCCAGTCCCGATTATCCGTACTGTGCATAAAGTGGACTTACAATACCCAATCAATCAATTTAGTTATTAGCCTAATTGTCACAAGTTCATTTTCCTCATTCACAGATTTCGTTAGGTTTGAGAATATTAAATTTTAACTACGATTTTTGAGTATGGGCTATGACTATAGAACAGATTTTCCTATTATTGTGACGATATTTACAATATTTATATGTGCCTCCACTGAAAATCGAATCCGAGACATCTTGATTACAGGCCGTTAATATAGCGTTAACGTTGTTCTTACAACAGGAGAAACAATAACTGTGATAACCGGTTTTGCCCAAAAGGAGCCCAATATAAATCGTTAGTGTCATTCTCCCCTGCAGTTTCATAGTATGTTAAATATTTGCACATCAATAAATCTAATTGGAATTCAGTAACGGAATTGATATGCAAGGAAAACTGTATGTCATGTCGAATAAATGGGAGTCTAACCCTGAACTACATTTATCAGATTAACAAGGCTCTGCCGTTTGGTTTGTCCATGTAAGTTTGTGATTGCCCCTTCATTTATCTCGTCGTATTGCCAATCACCGTTATCTTCGCGGTTACTCAAAAGTGGCAGAAATTTGAAGTTAAATAAATCAAAGTAATCGGAGTCTACTTTGAAGCCTGTTTGCATTAAGTCAGACTGTTGCACCACTAGAAATATCGTACTAATTACATAGAACATATTCCAAACTATTGTGGGTATTTTTATCATTGTATTATTATTTATTGGTAAAAATGATTTGTTTGACACTCGTCAACCATTCAAAGATTTCTCTTATCGCTGGTGAATCCCGAACGAAAGGCTATTTTTCCGGGTGGTTGCCAGCTTTGGTTGCAAGTCGCTTCACCTTTCTGGCTTTAAATCGAGAAAGACCCAACTGGAAAAATTCAAATTTGGAGACAGCACCATTACAATATTTTCATTATTGTTCGACAGCCAGTGGAAGCATATAGTAGTTCAGACTCTAGTTTAAACTATAGGTCTATATGACGTAGGTTTTTGAAAGATATCGGGTGAGTCCACGCAGAGCCTGTCCATGGCGACCAGCTTGGTAAGAAGTGCAAAGTTGTAGAGTTAGATAACTGCGGCTCGCCGCGTCCTTGCACGCAAGAAGTTTTCATAAAGTTCGCCATTTTAAGGTTTATCATTGATGTGGCAATACAGTTTGAACCTGACTGCCCACTTTCCGTAAATTTTCGTCGTCTACAGCCGGAGCTATTGTTTATTGAAGAGAACTGGGAAACAACAAGGGACGGCGCTACAGGGGGTTAGGGGATAAGTTGCTTTATTACGATGCGTTCTACAATCAAGGAAGGGAACAGCTGAAAATAAATCTGGATAAGAGTGGACACTGAGACACTGATCATTTAATACTAAGCAATTGGTCAATCATGAGTAGCGAAATTTGCTACGAAATCTGTTTCGTGGCATTAAATGTGTACGTAGCCTCTAAAAATAGTGTCGCTATATTTTGGAACAAGTGTAACAGATGTGACAAAATTATTTTTTATAGGTAGGACGATGTTTGAAGAACATCTAAAGAAGCGTTATGTTTTTTTCTTTGTTAGTTCCTCATTCAAGTACCGACAATTGCACGAGAGTTTGCAATGTTTTCTTATTGGTTTCATCGTATTTGTATCTATCCTTATCGCTGCAAATATTTAAATTCTAAGAATGGGAACGATTAAAATTGGGCTTCCATCTCCAAACGTCTAGCGATAAAACAGTTGCCTTCATATCAATGGGTCTTAGGTTCGATCCCCAGTGAAGGTAACATTTTCGTAAGTGGTTCGGATTTCACCAGAAGCTGTAGCTCTCGTCAAGATTACCCTCTGTGCTCATAGTGGACCTCAATACCAATCTATCAACTAATCATTGCAATACGGTGCGAAAATTGCTTGGCCAATTTGTTTGCTCGAAGTCCAAGTCCCAAACGTTAATTAGTTATCATTTTTGAGGTTAGAAAATAATTTATGCAGTACCGTCACAGTGGCGGCGATTGGGTTCCAAAACCAGGGGTGTAATGACAGTATTTCATTTTGAAGATAAGGTTTAGCACAGACCAAGGACAAAAATGGTGATGAAAGCAGGGGGCAAGTGCCCCACCTTTCCCCCCTAATCGCCGCCAATCCTCCACCCTATTATAACCTTCTCTCCGGCTCGTGACAAAACAAAAGACAGCTAGACTGTGTCTCAAGGAGATCGTATTTTACAACAGATATATAAGCACATAAATTTCAATGTTAGAGCTACCTGAAATAAGTGGGGGAGGCTCGAGATTTCAGAGTCAATTTCTCGGTGGGATAACTCAGTAAGATGTTGCATTCTGTTCCATCATATACAAAAGTACTTTTAAGCACACATTTTTTATGTCCAATAAAATGCAATAATTATGTTGTTTTCTTTTCCTAAGCCATTATTGAGTGGAATAATATCACATACGTACTATTCATATGTACAATACAAAATACACCATAAAAATTTCATTAATTATAAACTCGCTTGATATACGTGTAAGAGTGCGAGTATTTTTATTCTAAAATGAGAAAATTACCATATGATACGTCTCTTTTTATGTGCAGCTACAACCTTGTTTAAATCCAAAGATGTTGCAAGCTAAAGAGCAAAGGATAGAAGAGATCTAGCACTCAATCTCTCCTTAGCAATTCGATTACGAAGGTAAAACTTGATTTGCAGCAATGATGGAGTATGCGCATTTCAATAACACAAGTCTTAAAAAAGTTCGGAAAGCAATTTTGAATGTTTCAACCATTATAAGGAGCTGCTGGAAGGGTTTTTATTTCTGAGTTCCTTTCTATCCTCAGAGTATGCCATAATTCTGAACTGTCAAGATTACAACAGATGGGAGCGGAGAAGATTGTCTACCAAACAAATATGTGCCTCCACCAGGCATGAATTCGGGGCCCTTCATAGCAAGGTGATAGCATTACCAGTGCATCATCAATATAAAAGGATTGAAAACGAATTGCGCTTTTGCTCGTTTCAAAAAGAGTTTCTTAGTATCGAACGTTCAGTGGCCCCTGTTATCCACGAACATCTTCAGCTGCCCTCCTCCCAGACTTTAGAATACATCGTAATAAAGTAACCTTGCGATCTAACCGAACTAGAAAATGTACTTGAACATTCTACTTGTACCATACTGAAAAACTCTAGGGGGTTACAGGGGGAGGGCTGAGAGCTCTTTTGCTTCAGCCTCCCCTAGCCCCACTGTAGCGCCGTCCCTGACTCTAACAAGTAGACGCACAACACCGTATCGCATAACCAAGTAATTTTGAAACGAATAAAAGCGTAATGGGTTTTCAAACCGTTTATATTGATGGTGCACCGGTAATGCTATCACCTTGTTTTGGAGGGTCCCGAATTCATGCCTGGTGAGGGTACATATTTGTTTGGATCCCGTTCAAACCCGATTAGTTTTGGACGACATCTCTTCATTAACGTGACTTAAAACAACTCTTAAATTATTTCCATCTGTATTCAGAAAACGTCACACACCATTCAGTTACTCTTTACGTATATATGTGCGGAATTTACTTCCAATTCCAAGTTTTCCTTTAGTGCACCGCCCGCGTAACGAAGTGAGTAGTACAGCGCGTAAGGACGCCACGAGTTCTTAGTTCGATTCCCGACCTGGGAATGGGAGTTCTTTGTGAGAGTATCTTCTTTAATTTCATCACTCGTTCTTATATTCGCGATTAGCCAGAAGTAGCAGTAGGGGAATATCTTCATGTGTAAACATCTATTTGCTATTTATTTACTTTACCCTGATTTCAGCTAATTTTGCAAGGGGGAAAGATCCAAAAAATCCAATTTTTACTATTTTTTTTAGTGTAAAAAATATTTTTTTATCAAAGCTCAACTCATATTGGGCAAAATTTATTTTTTAGTCTATATTAGTATATTTTAAGCATATATTTAAAATTGTTATATTTTTTAAGAGAAACATATATATTGATAGCGATTTTGAGTTATTTTACTGTGCTGTACAGTGCCGTGTTTATAATTATTTATCAAATGTGTGTATTCTGATTAATGTATATGTTTCAAAATGTAGATACTGATTTCAAGATATGAGTACTGCTGTGCTGTTTAGTGCATATAAAATTATTCCTTAAATGCGTGTATTCTGATTAATTTTTATGTCTGAAAATGTACACATGTGGCTTTTTTTAGAAGAAAAAAGGCTATATATAAAAATATATATGTACCTTGTTATGTAAAGCATTCAAAATTGTGTTTTAATTTTTATAAATATATATATATATTGAATAATAAGCAAATTGCAAAAGCAAATTAGTGTTAGTGAATCAAAAAATTGTTTCTTCTTTAAAAATATCAAATGTAAGTGTCAGTAATATATCAAAGCTACCTTTAATGGTGTTTTAAACATTGAAAGATTAAGAAAAATATTGTAGAATCTTGAAATTATTATAAGTTAAAGCTGGTAATTTCAAACAAACAAACCAGCATCCATCAAATTGTTTCTTCTTTAAAAATATCAAATGTAAGTGCCAGTAATATATCAAATCTACCTTGACGAGGGTTTTAAATATTGAAAGATTAAGAAAAATATTGTAGAATCTTGAAATTATTACAAGTTAAAGTTAGTAGTATAACATTTTCAATCACACAAACAAACTAGTATTAAAAAGAGAAAATTTTACAAGTGAAAAAGTTTTAACTTTCAGCTTAATGCTAACAAAACTTTTAAATGCAAACATATTTGCTTCTGAAAGAAGCCTAACTTGCTCTAAAGGAGCAAGTCGCTAAAAGCTCTGAACTGTGTCTATCATATATATATTTTTAATATGCATTTCCTACTTAGAGCAAGCGTATCTGTTCACTAGTGTGCCTACTAGAATGAAATAACCTAGTGGTTGCATATGCATACTTTAAGTATGCAATAAAAATAAAAAACGGGTTTCCCCGGTTTAAAAAAAAAAGCTTACCTATTGGTTAACAATGACATCACGAAATGAAAACATACGTATCTTGTATTACCCAACATTGCACAGGCTTCTAACGTCAATACTTAAAAGTGGTGAATATTCTTCAACAAGGAAATTGACCTCTGTGGCGCGCAGCAATGAGTTTGGGATAGAATGACTTGCGCATTCTAATCAATGCTCGTCACAGGATATAGGACATTGTCTGTGTGATGTGCAAAGAGCCAAAAAACATAATTCGGAAATGTGTGACTAAAAGAGATCAAAAGATAACTTCGAGCATAAAAAAATATGTAAACATGCAAGCTTATTACTGCTCTTTGTCATGATATGAAGAGAGCGTTGGATATCTCCAATATTGATTCTTCTCCTCTGAATGTTCCGAAATTATTAAAATTATTAAAAACCTTTATCTCGAGAACCAAGCAACATAGAAAGCTGCGATTTACTGCATTCGTTTTGTTTTGATGTTCTCTTTAATTTGAAATGAAACTCGATAATAAAATAACCCAAACGAAATAATGCCTATGAATGTGTTCGGTTTTAAGAAAAAGATATTAATAGAAATAACTCTAGTAAACATGGATATCATTAGAGATTTTCTTCGTAAATTAAGAGGTCTGGTTATTATCCATCTAAATAGTATGTGGTATAAAGCGGATGGGGATACAGTTAAATAATTACATGTATTCAACAATAACCAAACATCTTATAAAGTTTCTTGTCACAGGGAAAGTTCAAATAAGTATATCTCCAACAAATTCAGCAGTTGTACAAATAGGTCAAAATTTGTACAGGATTAAACACAATAATATGATACCCAATACAACATATGATGTGGAATCAGGTGATTTCCTGTATGCTGAAGTAATTGGGGAGTATAATAAGTTAATTCCTCTCTTCATCGAAATAAGAATATTTTTTCCTTTCATGAATATATAAAAATGCCAAAACAAAAAAATGAAGCAAATTAAAAAAATAAAAATAAATAAATAAAACAATGGATATATTAGGAAACAGATGGCAACAAGAGATCCCAGATAATTCCAACGACAATGCCAGATTAGAACAGCGTCTTAAGAATCTTAATTCAGATTTATTAATTTTACAAAATTCACTACATTTAAATATACAAGCTTAGATTAAAAATCTCCAAAGTGAATTAATTAATCCCATAGTCAAAATTGATGGGGAACTTAAATCTCTAATCCAAAAATATACCCACTTAGCTTCAGTAGAAAATGTACAAAACTTGGAAGAGACCATAGCCAAGTTGAAAAATGAACTTAATAATTTCCGAGAACTCAAAAAAAAACACTTCAGAACAATTAAAACATGAATTAAATAATAAAGCAAATACTACTCGTACTGAAATGCTTTCTATTATTCAAAATATCAAAACTCAAGAGAAGTACGAACAGCTTAATACCAGTATTCTCGAATCACGAGAGTAATTTCTATCTTTCGAAATTCCTACACTAGAAAATATTAAAACTGAACTGCAAACAGATGAGTTACACAGGGCCATAACAGAAGTTCAAGCCAAACTGCAAACGTTGGAAGATGTTATCAATAATTTACCTTCATCTTCCGAAGTAAATGCCAGCGCACGCAGTGTTGCAAGTATCAAATTACATTTGGAGACTTATGAAGATTTTGGGAAGATAGAGTGTACCATAGCTCATATTGAAGACACTTTGACAACCATGAGAAATGAATTGACAAATGTACAGGAAACTCTGGAATTTAAGTTGTCAAGCATAACCGAATCTTTAAACATTATTCAAGAACAAATTACCAAATTAGAAATCTTTAATACCGAATCTGAATTATCCCATTTATTATTATTACAATTATACCCTGAAAATAATCCATTTTATGTCATATTTTCTTATAGAACCCGATGTCAAGACAAGATATAGTTAATGAATTATACAGACCAGCTCGTCGTAACTACAAACGACTGAGTGTGGTAACGAAAGGAGTAGACGATTTGGTTCAAGCTGATTTGTTAGAAATGAGCACAGGAGCTTTAAGAAATGTACATAAGATAAATCATGGTTACAAATACATGCTTACAGTAATTGATACATTCAGTAAATATGGGTGGGCTATTCCTCTAAGAGCTAAGACAGGTACTTGTGTTACCAAGGCTTTAAAGTCCATATTTAGTGAGGGTAGGATACCGAATTATTTGCAAACAGACAGAGAAAAATAATTTTACAATTCCAAATTTACAAAGTTAATGCAACAACATAATATTAAACATTATTCTATATACAGTGATCTTAAAGCTAGTATAGTAGAACGAATCAACAGAACATTAGAAAATCGAATGTGGAGACAATTTACTCTACAGGGTAACTATAAATGGGTACAAATTTTCCCCGAGCTAGTTCATAATTATAATAATTCAGTACACAGTACTATTCACATGCAACCTGCTGAGGTAACCAAGTGTGATGAGTCTAGGTTGATTTCTACAGTTTATAGTCCAAAATATAAATACACTACCAAGAAATCAAAATACAAAATTGGAGAACAGGTCAGGGTCAGTAAATTTAAACATTTATTTCAGAGGGGATTCACCAAGAATTGGAATACAGAGTTATTCAATGTGGTTCAAGTTTTACCAGGGAATAGAAATACATATATATCATAAAAGATGATTATAATGAAATATTGAAGGAAGATTCTATGAAGAGAAACTCAGTACAACAAATATCCAGATACATATTTAATTGAGAAAATATTACGTAAAAAAATAATAAATTGTATATTAAATGGCTAGGATTGCCAGAAAGAAGTTGGGTAGAAGGAAATCAGGTGATTCTTTGACACCAACATGGAATGTGGTAGAGCGTTTACCAGATTTAGTGGAAACTAGTAAAAAAATGGAGTTGTAACCCCATAATATAAGATACCTCATTGCAGGTCCCTACGTTTGTGGTAAAACTACACTGGTGGTAGATATTTTCCTGCTCGCCCCTAATTTACTAGTTTGGGAAAGTAGACACCAGTATGTATTCAGTAAAAGTTTAGAACATCCAAAGTACAAGCAACTCTTGAAGCTATACGAGGGACATAGCATTGTTACATTAAAGTCAAAAGTAAAACCTCTCATTGAATGTTTGAAAAATTCTTTTGTAGTTTTTGATGATGTTATTCTGGAAAATCAGAACGAAATCCGAAATTTCTTTACACAGGGTCGTCACAAAGAAAGAGACTGCTTTTGTTTAGCTCAAACTTATTCCAAGATTCCTAAACAATTACTACGAGATAATACAATCCTAGTTTGTTTGTTTCGTCAAGATCATACTAATCTTAAACATGTTTATGATGATTACGTGGGTGGTGACTTAAATTATAACCAGTTTTCAAAATTCTGTTCATCTTGTTGGAACAATGACGATTTCGTATTTGTTACCACCGACATGACTAGAATACCTAACAATGGGATATTTAGAAATACAATCAACGACCTTTTGAACAATGAAACGATGTAAAATAACCTCTAATAAAAAAAAACATGTCAAGACATAAAATTGTAGATAATTTGAAATGCCGTGATTACCTGTCGAAACGTTTCAAAGATTGGAAAACAGATAATCCAGGATTCTATGAACAACACAAACGTGAAGACCAACAAATTAGCGATGCAATCAGTGGTCTCGGTAAAGAGATTAAGGCTGTGACAGAACAAAATAAAAATCTCATAAATGAATTGGTACCTCTTACTGCTAAAAATTATGCAGACTTTCCACCTACCCCTTTATCCAGCATCCATACTCCTCTGACACTCCAACAGCCACCTAAAGCAGCCATAGAAGAACCAGAGAACATTTAGTTGAGTTCCTTAGCAAGGGATTACTTGAGTACAAGCAAATGTGAAAAAGATGAAGTGTTTGGATTGTATCCGACTATGAAAACAAATGAAGGAGTGATTTGGAGAATTGGGAAATCTAGAGTAATATTCGAAGGGGATAACATAAAAATTAATTTGGGTGGGAAAAAATTCAGGTCTAGATATCCTGGTATTCCTGGATTATGGGAACTCATCACCAAGAACAACCAAAGAATTTTACAGAAGAAGATTATCAGAGTTACTCAGATATTTAGATTCTATCTGATGCTCTATATCAAAATAATGAAGCCAGTTAGAATTGAGTTAAATCGAGCAGTGGGGACAAATACAAGATTATCAATAAACCTATCTGGAACCAACTCAAAACCAGTAGTGGTATCAAACAATACAATACTTTACGTAAAGAATTTGTGTGGGTAGATGATGTGAGAAAACTCATAGATACATTGCTGGTTATAGCAAGGGAGGAGAATGCTGGAAACAACAACTTTTACAAAGAGAAAATGGATATTGTAGACATAATTAGCAATAAACTAGTTCATTTCATTGTAAATGATCCCAATGGTATAAGATACTTAATTAAAATTATGAATACTTTACCCCCTAAATTCTGGAATATAGCAGATTGTTGAGGTTTGGTAAATGATATTATTAATAAACTCCCATTCGAGTTACATGTACCTGCTTACCAATACTATGGTTATGGACAAAACTTGAGAAACTATTAAAAAGAGGGTACAGGGGGATCAATCCTCTCGATGCAGCTCGTACAGAACATGACATTGCATACAACATACACAAAGATCTAGATGCTCGTCATGTGGCTGATCAAAAATTAGAAAAGACTGCATTTGGAAGATTAACCAGCAGAGATGTCTCCTTGAGTGAACGAATAACAGCATTGGGTACAACCATTGCTATGAACGCAAAACAGAAATTAGGGTGGGGTCTGTAATATATATATACAGGGTGATTGTTAATTCTACCTATTCCTGGAAAGGGGTAATACTAGAGCAAATTTGCAACAAATTTGACCCTATGCACCGGGGGGCGGAAATCAATGGGTTTCAAGTTATTGCAGTTTGTAGATTTTTTGACATATTCCGGCTTGCGACCAAAAAACTACTAATTGTGAACAAACTACTACACAGTGGGCACTTAATCGATACGTTCCTATGATCTTAAAAATTTAAAAATTATTCCAATTTTAACTAAAAACAACAGGAAAAGAAGAGGCAGTGTATAGCCAAAGGAAATGGGATGAAATTATTACTTAGTACAAAACAATTAAAACGTTTGCAAAATACAAGAAAAAACACATAGTCGTGGGATCATATTCAGCATTCCAGCTATTTTAGCAGCATTGGGGAGCTTGACTGGGGACAATGCTGCTATTGCCAGAAAAAAGAATAAGGCAAAACTAGAAAAACAGAAACGTCATAATCTTGCCATGGAGAAAAAAATAGGCAGTGCTGCGAAGTCCAGAGCACTCAGAAAAAAAAGAAGAAGCGCTCAAAAACCAAGACATTGAATCTTTAGTTAAAATATTTAAAATTCGACATTTTAAGGTGTTTTCATGTCTTATTCTCTCCATAAAAATAGTCCCCACTCACGATAATATGGTGTGGTTAATTTGGACAAGTCCGAAAACTTTGGTACCCACTAGATATACTATTATAAAATAAATAACAATACTTTCATTTTCGATTATTTCTGAGGGGTACCGCCTACAGAATTAATTCATTATTTAAAACATGTTAAGTTTTATTAAAACGACGAACGTATTCAAGATTTCGATCAAATTCTATGGGGTCATGTTTGCATTACGATGTTCAGAATATTGAATAAAATACATAACATCAAAATTAGAAGATTTTCAAAAAACAGTGTGTTATATTAAACATGGGAATTTTTTATCTATCCAGTGAGACTTCGGTCTTGAAACTACATCTCCACGATGATATTATCTATCCAAAGTCAATAGCTCGGTGAGGCTTCTACAGCATGCTTCTGATTCCAAATGTAACTACCTACAACAATTCTATATTTGTAGGTAATGTAAAAATTATTATTGATCCTGGACAATATTATATATCTACTTTACAAACTTAACTTCCTAACGCTGCATTACTATCTCAAATCTCAGAAACACACAGAGTGGAGATCGTATCTACAAAAGAAAAAGTGGACCTATGTACCATGGGCGAACTTCTAGTTTTCCAAAACAAAAGCAAATTAGAAACAGGTATTAGGCACATAGGTACATTCATACCAAAATTCCTAGCTATAGAAACATTGAATACTCACTGCAACATTGCGAAAGGAATGAGTATCAAAGCTGAAGAAAATTCAGTGTTTAGGCACAAGGAGACAGGTATCATTGATACATTTAAGCCAAATTCAGAATTAATGGAACCTATCATCTATTCCCCAATCCCACCAAACTATTTCCCTTTTCTCTTGATAAAATTATTTACATAGAGATAACAATTACAAATGAGAAAAATTAGATCATCGATTTTGCCGGTGCTAATACCACTGCAATAGAAGAAATTAACATTTAAAGTAAATAAATAAACACGTATGGAAAATATTGAGAGTTATGATTTGCAGCTATTCTCTCCAAATAGGACGACTTTGGCTAACCTCAATGAACCGAATAAGGATATTCAATTTAACATAACTATAGCCGATGGATTTATTCATCCACATAGATCAGATTTGTATATAAAATTTGATATTGTAAAGAAAAGTAACGGAGAAGAATATTCCCTCCCAGGGGCTAATATAAAACTTATAGATAATTTTGTTCCATTCTTATTCTCACAAATTGAAATCAGAAAGCATGGTACAATCATAGACAGAATTGATTGTCCTGGAATTATATCCACTATATTTGGAAGATTTAAGCTATCCAAATCAGAGAGTGTTTATTATAAAGTTGGTGGGTTCGAAGCTGGAACAAAAATTCAAGCAAAAAGTCACACAGTACTGTTCCCCATGAGATTGCTATTTGGCTTTTTCACCCAATGAACATAATTCGATAATGAGATACAAAACTTTGAATACAGATGGAACAGCCAGTGAGGCTAGTTTACCCGAAGCTGCAAAATGTGTGATTCAGTCTATGGAGTTACGCATGTCTATAGTTGAATATGAATAGAATTATGATCTCAAATACAAAGTCAACATTTTGAAAAATCCTCAAATTCCGATACAATTTTCTACATATCAATGCATACAGAGGCCAGTGGAGGGTAAATTCTTTGAATTCGATATTACTAATCAGTTTCAATATCTACAATATGATATGCCGAGTTCGTGGCTGTATTGTTTCAAACAGGGAGAGATGACAATCAGGAAAAAGATAGCAGCCAGTTTGATAATTTTAAAAATAAACATGGATATCTGAAGAATGGTCGAAATGAGGTATTCCCACGTAAAAATTACAATTTAAACATTGCAGATCAAGATTATTTAAAGTTATATGAAGCCTATAGTGCTTTTAAAAGGGTAACTGAAGGAAATATCGATATGTATTACAATCCAGATGAGTTTATAATTGACAGATCAATGTTCTTAATAAATGCATCAAAAGGAAAATTTATAGTTAATAATGATCGATCAAATATTAAATTAATATGTGAGTTCATGAATATTTACCTGAAAATACAATACGCAATGCAATTTTAATTGTAGAGAAATCATACATATATGATGTAAAGAATGAGAGAGTGATAGAACAATTTTAAAAGAATAGAATAGAATAATTTTAATACTAATTATATTTATTACTATTTAATATAATAAAATAAAAATAAAACAATTTATTTTTTAAATATATTTTTAATAGATAATAGAATAAATTTTAATACTATTTTTAATATTAAATGTTTAATACTAATGTATAATTTTTACAATTGAAATATTTGCAATTTATTATCATTGCTATTAAGAGCTACTTTATTTTTTTGTAGTAAAGACACCAGCTAAGTTGCTAGTTAAATAAACATTCTTTAAAATCTTTCATTGTAAGTTCTCTTGTTCATCCTCAACTTACATTTATCACAATATTTACTTATGATAAAGTGTTCTTATTCTTTAGTACGGACATTGCAATCTAATATTTGCAAATTATTATCTTCCCCATTGAGGACTATTTTGTTTCTCTTTATTGTTTTCACACCAGCTGAATTGCTAGTCAGATGATATGCAGACATGTTTGTTGTTTTCTTTTCAAATAAACATTCAATAAAATCTTCCATTGTAAGTTCTCTTGTACATGGCCGATTTTCACCTTTGGCTCTTTTAATTTCTTCCTTGCCATCAATATTTAGGCAATACATTTTTGGTCTTAGACCAGCAAATTCTGTTATTATATACCCTGCTGACTCCTCTTTCATTTTACCAGGGATCATCTGATTTTCATGACTGTATAATGAATATTTTTTTTTGGATAATTGCTAGAATCAAAATATTCATTCATAGAAAGCACATCTCTTTTCAAATCATTCTATCACATACACAAAACTATCAGTATCCATGTATGCTATTTCAATTTTATCTTTGTATATAGGTTTCATAATATCATAATGAAATTTATACATTTCTTATTTAGATAATTATAGTACTGTAACACCCACAGCTATCAGTGCATCACACATTACTTTCTTATTGGATATTTCAATAAGAGGCAGATCATCTGTAATTCTTGTAAAACCTTTGTATGTGGGATCAGCAATAAGTTTCTTCAGTTTCATTTCATCGCACACGAAATTACATCTTACGCAATTTCTTTTGTTCTCTATACATTTTCCAAATATAGAGTTAATTATTAATTTAAAAATATTTTTTTGAACTTTAGAATTTGTTTGTATTCGATTGTTTGTATTTTCCACAATATATTGTTCTAACCATTTTTCTTGGTCAAATTTTAACCCCTTATGGATTTTAGTATCATACCTTGCTCCTAGTAATATTGCGACAGTCGATAGTGAAGCATATATATATATATATTTATTTCAAATTGCGGCTCCGGCGCCTACCCAGCGTCGAATAACATGGGTACCTGGGGGAAACCCTGGGGGGTAAAGGCGGTCAGGGGCGTGATGCTGATCACATCACCCCCACTCACGAC
The DNA here is from genome assembly GCF_977018435.1 of Lepisma saccharinum. Classification (NCBI taxonomy): domain Eukaryota; kingdom Metazoa; phylum Arthropoda; class Insecta; order Zygentoma; family Lepismatidae; genus Lepisma; species Lepisma saccharinum. The sequence continues at coordinate 10,762,015 of NC_139237.1, forward strand.
CGGATCAAGAAAGTGTGGGGCGTTACCCCCACACCCCCTATACGCCTTCATGGCGTGGTGCTATGCACAGGGGAACACTTTACCTTTTAATATCAATTTTGTTTCCTCTGTACCTGGGACTTTCTGAGAAACTGATGCCATAGCTAATCCGTGGTGATGGTCATAGAGATCATATGGATATTCTAAATCAACTTCCAGTAGAAAACCTTTTCGATAATCTTCAGACCAATTTAAGAAAACCCTGTCTTCAACTTCTTTCTTTCTTATCCATTCGCAATTACCGATTGGCAGTGATTGAGTAATTGCATAACCATATAAATTGTTCATATCAACATAAAATATGTATTTAGATTGTTTGCTGGGATCATAGTTAGGTAAATATTTATTGTTTGCTTTTGCATATCTAAAAGTTAAAGGACACCTCACTATACCACAACGTTTAGCAGATTCAAAAAACATGAACTGGTAGACATCGTTGATGAGAAGAATTTCAACTTTTGTATTTAAAAACATGGCCTGCCAGGATAAACTGGGTGCTGTGTGCATGAATACGGGATCTACTTCATATAATTTAAAACAACGTTCTCGAAAAGTATCGAACACATCAGCCAACTGGAGAGTATCCAAAATCAAATAGTTGTCATGATAATCCCCCATTGTCTTGCAACCTAATATTATACAGACTCTCTGTGCATATTGATAATATTCCTCGCTACATTCTTCATCATCAAGTATGTTATAAAATTTCTCTATCGATGGTAACTGCGTCTCTTCAAATTTTTCAAAATCATCCATGTGATCATATGGGTAGACCCCTTTTCTTTCAAGAAATTCTATCTTATCTTTCACTAAAATATTCTTTTGTGTGAACAAATTCCTCGTTGTTCAATTGACTCACCAGCGTAGCCAAACTACTAGATAAAAACTGATATGAATCCAGGAATCTAAGAACAACTTTATTTCCATCTTCTAATTTTATAGTTTTCTCTATGGTAATAAATTTATGTTTAGTGCGTGATATAATATTGGTATTCTTTGTATCATATCCTAATTCTTTTATAAATAAATGTGCATCAACATTTTGTAAATTATGAATGAATACTGGAAATAGTTAGTTTTTTTATTTGCAAATTACATTAATTACAAATTGTATGGATATATTCTCCATTATAATGGTTGTGGTGTTGAACTTTTGGATAATCAGAATTAAAATATCTATTACAGTATCTGCAACTTAAAGTATTATTATGTTCTTGTTGTTGTTCTGGTGTAAAGAGTTCGTTGGTATTTCATTATTTTCATAATTTTCATAATATAACATTGGATCATATTTTTCCCCCAACTCTCGAAGTATTTGAATAACTTTTTGGGCTGCATCTTCACCTCGATAAAAATATACTTCTTCTGAGGAATTTTGTTCATATGTTTTTACTAGTTCTAGTGCAAAGGCACGTGCTTTATGTTTAGAAATATTTGTTGTACTTGGTGCATTCGAATCTGGAAAACATGTTACTATTTGTTCTTGTATTGTTTCAAAATCAGCATAGATTGCAAATGGATGTTTTACCAATGATTTGCAATTACTAAATTATACACTTTTGAATGAAAAATCATAAGTCCCAGGAGGGTGGAGAGAACAATACTTAATATGTTCCTTTAATTTCTCTTCACGTGTTTTCCCATATTTTCCATCAAATATTGTAAAGCATCGATCACATATTGTTATTTTACCATGATATGATGTTATTTGACTATGTACCAATCGTCCTAGATCCTGTATGAGACAATAGTGTTTCTTGTTTCTCTGTGTAACATATAATAAATCTATAACACGTGTACCATCTGCTGCTGGATAGTGACGCAGTACACAAATACATTTTTTATCAATCGCATAAACTTGCACAGCTATTGGTTGATTGTAGTGTTCTTCACATTGTTCTTTAAATTTACTAATATTTGAGATATCTACTGGATATTGGTACCTGATATAGTTTTTTTCTAAACTCTGCTATATATTCAGGATAATTGTATTTAGAGATACGATAATTATTGTGAGATGCTGGATGAAAATGAGCTATGAGACACCATAAGAAATATTTATTATCTATATTTTGAATATTTATTACAGCGTTGTTGTTTTTAATGTGGTCAGGTAATTGAATATAACTAGATCCCCCAACTAGGTAACACCTTACTATTTTCAATTCAAGTTTATGGTTTGTATTACAAAGTGACCCATCCGAACCATTTCCTTGGAACTTGTGTTGTGCTAACTTAAGTTCTTCACATATTTCATTATATTTATCTTACAAACAATTAATATCATTACGATGTAAAATGTTCACATGGGTAGGAAAAAAATATTGTTGTTTTTCTCTGAGAATTTATATACATACAGAATAATTTAAAATATATTTTGAGAGAACTCTTTCCAAGTTTATTTTGAATTGCTTTTATAATTTTTCGTTTCAGTTTAGATAGAATTTTGGGGGAACTCATCGGCAAGTTTAGAAGCATTTAGGAAACAAAAGCAAGCCATTATTATTATAGCAGGTATAAAGCCAATGGAATCGTGCAAAACTCTGTTTAAGAAATTCAAAATATTAACCCTCCCTTCACTGTACATATATGAAATGTCATTATATGCGAGAAAAAATATTGCTCTGCGAAGTTCAATAGAACACACATATAACACCCGAAATAAACAGCTCTTAAATCCTTACTTCACCAGGCTAACATTAGTTCAAGAGGGACCCCAACAGATGGCAGTGTAAATATTCAACCATTTACCAAATGATATAAAAGCAGAAAGTATGACAAGTTTCAAAAACAAATTAAAGAAACTATTAGTTAATAAGGAATATTATAGCGTTAGTGAATATCTACATTGTAAATTATAGAAATTTTGTAATTATATACCGCGTGAGGCACCTAAAAGTACCACCTGAAATAGCGAAGAAACCAGAAACAGTAGCGATGTGAGGTTTGCGGGAAACAATAATATCAAATGGGGATCGTAAATCGGAGGTATGGGGTGGGTCGAAAAATATCGACAATGGGCCATCTGGAGCAAAGTCATATTTTTTTAATGGAACGATATACAATAACATGCATAATATAAAAGAGCACACGCAGAGAAACACAACGCCGTTGGTTTCATGCATCTACTGCACATAGGAACGACGATATGGCCATGTGAAAATATGTAAACAAACTAACAAGTGGCCCACTTAACAGTCAGTACCACGGCATGTAAGACTTATCAGGTGCCAGACAGAACTGCCTTTACGCAGAGAAAGTTTTGATAGGAGGTCCACGAGATCGTGTTAGTTCATAGCAAGCAGCCGTAGTGGTAAGAGCGAAGATTATGGTGTTCACAAACATAGAAATAGCGGACATGATCCTGATTTATGGGGAATGCCGAAAGAATGGCTCAGAAGCCTACCGTGTGTACGCAGAGATATATCAGGACAGACGACAGCCATCTGAACGACTGTTTGGTAAGTTATTTATTAAATTAAGAGACATCGAAAGTGTAACACCACGAGCACGTGTGCGGAACAAGCCAACTACAGGTGAGGCAGGTGCAACAAATGTTCTCGCCGCTGTTGCTGTGAATCCGCACGTTAGCTCCCGTGAAATTGTCAGAGATACTGGGATGAGTCAGCGAAGTGTATTGCGCATTCTGCACACACACAAGTTTCACCCATATCATATCTCCCTCCATCAGGAACATCACGGGAATGATTTTGTGGACCGTGTTCGGTTTTGCACATGGATGTTACGACACGACACACCCGATTTGTCACGTATCCTCTTCACTGACGAGGCAACTTTTACCAATCATGGAAATGTCAACCTAAGGAACATGCACTATTGGTCGGTGTCAAATCCACATTGGCTTCGCCAAGTGGAACGCCAGCGCCCATGGAGTGTGAACGTGTGGTGTGGTATAGTGGGTGAACATCTCATTGGCCCTTTTTTTATACAAGGGACACTGAATGCAGACCGAAACATACAGTTTTACAACATGAACTGCCTGTACTATTGGAGGACATACCACTTCAGACAAGGAGGGAAATGTGGTACCAACATGACGGGTGCCCAGCTCACAGTGCAAGACGCGCTACAGCATGTGTGGAAAATATATTTCCAAATTGTTGGATTGGACGTGGAGGGCCTGTCAAATGGCCGGCTCGTTCCCCAGATTTGTCAACGTTACACTTTTTCCTGTGGGGAAAGCTGAAGGACATTTTCTACCGGGATGTGCCAACAACTCCAGAGGATATGCAACACCGCATTACTGCGGCCTGTAGGGACATTCCCTACGAGATGCTACATTCTGTGCAACGATCTTTGCGTGGGCGCCTCGTTTCCTGTATCGCAGCTGACGGCCACCACTTTGAACACACACTTTGACAGGTTTTCGCTTCTTACGCAGTCGTTCTTCGACATACTGTCATGGTCATTTTCATTATGCTGTAACACTGTCAAATAAATGGTGCTGACGATGTCTACTGTATTTTTTCTTCCTTTAACACGTTCTGTCTTCATCTTGTCCAATGACGGTCAAGTGGGCCACTTGTTAGTTTGTTTACATATTTTCACATGGCCATATCTTCGTTCCTATGTGCAGTAGATGCATGAGACCAACGGCGTTGTGTTTCTCTGCGTGTGCTCTTTTATATTATGCATGTTATTGTATATCGTTCCATTTAAAAAAATATGACTTTGCTCCAGATGGCCCATTGTCGATATTTTTAGACCCACCCCATACCTCCGATTTACGATCCCCATTTGATATTATTGTTTCCCGCAAACCTCACATCGCTACTGTTTCTGGTTTCTTCGCTATTTCAGGTGGTACTTTTAGGTGCCTCACGCGGTATAAATATATATATATATATATATATATATGAACTGTACTGAACCCTCTAAATACCAATGTATATGGTTTACATGGAGAAATAAAATTGAAATAGAAATTAAAGAATTAAAATTTGGAATATCTGAAGCTTCATCATTTTTGTCTGATGTGGCATATGTTTTTGAATACAAAACTTTTAATTTGTGATTGAATGTTTTTTTCTTTTGTTATTCATTTTTGTTATTATATACATTTTTTTAAAAAAAATGGTGTTTTATATATTAAAAATTTTAAAAATAAAATTTCTTAGCTTTTATAACTTTATTTTTTATTTATTAATTTTTGGTTAGAACAATTTATACTTAATAAATAAAATATAAATTTATATTTTATTAATATTCTACATACAAAGGTACATATATATTTTTATATGTAGCATTTTTGCTTCTAAAAAAGCCACATGTGTACATTTTCAGACATAAAAATTAATTAGAATACACACATTTAAGGAATAATTTTATATGCAATACACAGCACAGCAGTACTCATAACTTAAAACTAGTATCTACATTTTGAAACATAAACATTAATCAGAATACTCACATTTGAGAAATAATGATATACACAGCACTGTACAGCATAGTAAAATAACTCAAAATCACTATCAATATATCTATTTCTCTTAAAAAGTATAATAATTCTAAATATATGCTTAAAATATACTAATATAGGCTCAAAAAGTAAATTTTGCACCCTATGAGTTGAGTTTTGATAAAGAAACATAATTTTTTTACACTATACATATAGTAAAAATTGCATTTTTTGGATCTTTCCCCCATGGAAAATTAGCTGAAATCAGGGTAAAAATATTACGGCATACTTTGCGACTACAGGTGTACTACAACCTCTCACCTCCCAGAAAACAAGTTCAACCGAAGTACAACAAATAAAGGCTATTTCAAACCCATTTACCTTATCCAATGCTATTTTGTTCCTAAAATACACACCCTTCTGTCTCCCTACGTTTCCTCGTATTACGTGCAAGTGCAAGGTAAATTAGAACTAAGAAATATTACATTATTGCTACATGGTGTTGGAAATGGAAATATTATTCTATAAACTTACGAAAATTCACGTTGCTGGCTATTTACACGACACGAAAATATAAATATATAAGAAATGAAGAATTCAAATACTTATCACAGGCATCAGTAGCATCAAAATCGAATACATTTGGTAAGGCATTAGAGTCCCGTAGATGGTTCCATGATTTCTCCCTCTCCTTTTGTGTTGTGTTGTCAGTTATTTTATAATATTATATTTTTTACACTCTACTACACGCTTGTACTCGTCGATATAGTTGTTTAGTACATCCCTCAAATTGAGAGAAGTTTGCAGCCCGAATCACTTCGTTTTTCGTTGGTGCAATGCAAATCTTTCCATGGGGCTTGGGGGGGGGGGCTCGAGCCCTCCAATGTTAACGATGTGTGGGCAGATCCCCACAAATAATTTTGCTTAAGAGGATCTAGTGTATTATCTTGCTTCTCATGTAAAGTTTACTCTGAATTGTGCCACAGGAACTTAACTTTAAATACACATTTGAAATGTTATGGAATCTAGACCATCAACTTTGTGGGGACTATGACCAGAGACAGCAAAACACATTACTTATTACTGTAATTATGAGTAGTGTTAAAAGTTTTAGTAAAAAATATTTCAAAAGACGATGTGCATGAACTAGGAGAGTGGATGGGAAGTTCGGGCTACAAATGGCTCTCACATGACATTCAGAACAAGATCATTGATATATTAGGGAAATCGGTTTTGCGCAGCGTGGTAGCAGGTATTAAAAGTCTGGAATATTTTGCTATTATGATTGACGAAGCTTGTGAAATATCGATCCGTGGACAATTAATATTCTGCAATCGAACTGTGAATTAAAAATTTTGATATTTTTGAGGAATTCGTGGGGCTTTTATGAGATTCCGAACACTGAGGCCAAAACTTGAAAAAGGAGGGAGTGAGTCATTCATTAATTTATTTCAGTGATCAGAGGCCCCCAACAATAATTTTGACAAGTCCGCGCCCCTAGAGTGGATAAAAGGTGATCTCGTTCATCTGAACTTTGAATAATCGGCGTTGGTGCAGGCGGACCTCAATGGTAAAATTCCCAGGACAGTGGCGGCGATGGGGAATAGCAGCTGCCCACTTTTCGCCACTTTGCTAACGCACTACCTGTATGCTAAATCTTACCTACAAAGGGAAATATACTGTCTTTGCCATCCCCCCGTTTTTGTACCTCCTCCCCGTTTTTAGAACCCAATCACCGCCACTGTTCCGGCGGATTTCTTTACTGGCTTCAAACACTTTAACTTGCTACTGTGAATACAAAATTAAATCAACTCGATAAAAGAGATAACCTCCGAACTGACCATCACAGCTTAGCGAACATTTAAATACACTTAATACCACTGTAACGTACTACCAACTACATCTATATAATGAGACAAATAAAAAGGGAAATAAAGAAGCATCGAAAATTTACACAACAGTGCCCTTGTCTTCATATTCTGTAGTTCTCGTGTAGGCGCTTTCGCTCAACAATGTGTTTCAATTCAACTTCCTTTTGAATGGTTGCTTTAAGTCCACCTTACGCACAGAAAGGCTAATCGGGCGGGACTGGACCAACAGTTTAAAGTGGAATCCGAACCCCTGCACCATGTGCCTCCACCGGGTATAGAACTCGGGACCCCTTGATTACAAGGCGACGAAGGTACCACTACACCATCGGGAAAGCATGTGCTTCGACTTCCTATTTCCCTCTTCTCCAACTTACTTAAACAATTACTCATTTTTTCACAATCATGAGTCTTCGAAATAATATTTTTGGGTTTAATTGTTTGATTTGCAATAACAAATGTATCCGTTCGGGAAATGCATTCCAAAAAATGAATAAAAAAATATGTCATCATTCCAGGAGATAACAAAGATTGTCCGGGAGACTCCTGGCCATTCTGGGAAGGTTGGCAAGTCTAGAGTCGACATAACCTAAGCTGGAAAAATATTGGATAAACATCGACCTAGTTGTGGCAATGTTACCATTGTAAACCTTATAAACATAGACATCTCTTCATTTTTGCGTAGCGAGCCGAGGAATCCCCCGAACCTGAGAATTTCCATTCCAAGTGCTGGAAAAACAGCTTGTACACCCAAAAGCAAAAGAAACAGTAGGGTAATTGTCCATCGCCAGTAAGGCACTTCGACCCCATTTTCTTGCCACTTTTATGCTAAACCTTATAGGTAAGGTAAACTGTCCTTGCCACCACCCCCCAGTTTTGACACCTTGCGCCCCCGTTTTGGAACCAAATCGCCACCACTGTCCATCACCATTTTCATTCAGTGAAATAATGACATCAATAAACCCGCTTTGAACAAACGTAGTTTTGTTCCTTAAAAAACATAAGAGGTAGAATGAAAATGTAATGGAAATAGCGTTGGGCAATTTTCCTACCATTATATTTGCTGTTGACTGTGCCTTGGAAGTGTCAATTCCAGAATAAAATTTGTAGGACTGCCTCGTAATGTATTTTAGATACCAGATTTCAATGTATGGAAATACTGGTCACATATAAAGTGCAGACAATATTTGTGTGTTGCCAATACTTGGGGGTCTGTTATTTTCAAATAACATTACCTGTATATTGATATTTCTATCAGCCTTAATAAGTAGAACAGAATTTATTTCAAGTATGAGCGTTAACAGCTATACATAACATCCAAGTGGAAACATTTAGTATAACTTCCCTACACCCTTCCTCCTCTCAGTCTACTTCCACATTCACACTTCTTGGGAGTTCAAAAACACTATTTCATTTCAACTCTTTCTCTACACTTGCACTGTTACCTGAGTGCTCCCTAAATTTTCCCACAATTATTTATTTATTTTTTTATTTATTTAGTAACCCCCCTTTCACACATGTCCGCTATCCCACACTGAGCTTCTTTGCTCTCTTTACCCAGGCGTAATGTAGGAACGTTCCCAGATTCCTTATTTGCGCCTCCCCCCCTTTCGGTCTCTCCCTCCTAATAATGCTTATCGTATTCTCAATGTTAGCTTCATTTATTTACCTGATATATTTTTGTCTTCCCTCCCCCGTTTCTTTGCACTGGAGGAGAATGTGAAATTTCGTCTCGTCTTCACCACATAGCGGGCATTCTACGCTCCCGCCCTCCCGTTTTAGTATAACTTGTGCCCATCCCCCAGTCTGAACCAGGCCAATCCTGACCTTTCTTTTGCCACACACAAATCCACGTAGTTCCTCCTTCCCCATTCTCTATCCGTATCCACTATTTTCGCTGATGTTGACGATATTTTTGCGTCGCATTGTGCCAAAATTTTCTGTTTGTTAATGTCTTCCAATCTGGCACGTATGGCCCCTAGCATCTGCATATCAATTTACCCCTCTATTCCCTCTTCCCACACCCATCCCAGCCCTATACTGTATAATTCTGTCTTTATTTTTGCTACCCATTGCCTCTCATTAAACCCCACTTATTTGTGATTGTGCACAGAATTTCTTCAAATTACCCCCCCCCCCATGCTGATCAGTTTTGCCAAGTATTTAATGCTCCTCATTTTGGCATCCACTTCCTCTCTTAATTTTCCCATTTCCCTAAGTGCCCTACATGTTGCCATACCCCGCCATACTCCTAGCCCTTGTTTTAGGAATCTAAGACTGTACGACGTTTACGGTTTCCCCTCCCTCCCACACCCATAGTTGGATGCCATAGAAAAGTGTTGCCTTAACTGTGGCCTCGTAGACCCCCTTTAGAACTTTGGTTGGTATATTTGGTACTTTGTATTTTATATTTCTTGTTTTTTCTAACGCAAACATTGCTTTACATTTATTCCTGTGTACGTGCCTTACCTACCTGCCCGTCATTGTCTAAATAATCGTACTGTTTCACCCTATCGACACTTGTCCCTCCGTATTTCCATTGTTCATCCTTACCAAATACATACCCATTCTAAAATACCATTATTTTTGTTTTCTTCATATTTACTCGAATGGCCCATTTCCAGCATATCCGTGTAATGTGTCTAGACCGTTCTGTAGACCCGCTGTTGTGTTTGAAATCAGTACCAGGTCGTCTGCGTACAACAAAAGCGGTACCTTTATGTCGGATATCGTTGGTGGATCCGTGTCCCTCTGCGTTATTTCCTCCACGATATCGTTAATGAAGAGGATAAAGAGCAGAGGGGAGAGAACGCACCCCTGCTTCACCCCCAGTATTGATTAATTTGAACCTGTAACGCCCTCATTCCCGTACGTTACACAAAACTTAACATTTTCATATGCCGCTTTGAGAGATCTGATTATTCTGGCAGATACTCAACGTTCTGCAATTTTGCCCACAACATTTGCCTGTTAAACGTGTAGAAAGCCTTTTCGAAATCCACGTAGCAGCAATATAGTTTCCCCCTTTTTGACCCCTAGTTTTTGTTGTATCAATGTCTGCAATAAAAGTACATTGTCTGAAAATTTTTCCGAAATCCAGCTTGCAGAGGGAAAAGAACATAAAAAATTTCGCACCATTTTTGTAAGCGTCTATATAATATCTAGCAGTACGCTTTGCTCAGTACCGACAGTAATGAGACCCCGCTGTAATTGTTAGGATTGCTTTTCCCCCCTTACCCTTGTACAAGGGGCAAATGATGGTAGTACCACGTTTCTTACATGTTGTATTTATGTTGCAATCAGACAGCGTCCTGCATTTCTGAACTTCAGTAGGTTCAGTTCCGATTAGTATATCTATGCTTAAAGTGGCTGTAAAATACAAACTCAAAAACTAAAAACATATGGGGTGAACGTGCGGTCGTTTCTTCGGAATGAAATAAAGATAGCTACTCTTAAAAAATTGGGAAAAAACGCAAAAGGGATAATTTTATGAAAATAATGCAACTTCAGATAAATTAAGTACTACTTCCATTTATACTAAGTACTTTTATGGCACTTTTCTTTGTATTGAGTTAGCCGTGACAATCGGCCGTAATTTTAATGTTTTTACTATTATATTAGTTTAAGAGTACCCTGCTCTCACTGACATTCGCCAGAATGCACAGTCTAAGAGCTAAACAATAGGAAGGGGGACAGGGGCGTGACTTTTCGTGATAGGCAAACAATGGGTCAATTTTCCATTTCGGCTAATTATGACACACATAACACGTAACGTCGTTAACTTATATTGAAAGGGCCTCGGGTTCAATACTCAGGCAAGGCGTAGCCAGCTCCCACTTTAAACTGTGGCCCAATCCAAATTAGTCTTTCTATGGTACTTAAAAAGTGGAATTAAAACAAAATCAAGAAAAAACAACAGATAATATTTTTTTTTACTGAAACATTTTTAACTGCTTAATGGAAATTTTCCCTTTATTCTTATTTGATTTGGTTATGCATAGTTCAGGTCACGGTATCTTATAATTCACCACCTCCATATCTTTGGTACAAGTTCTTCAACTGAATGAAAGAAGATCCCTAATCGAGTCCTTACCTGCACCACTGAAAATCGGTGGTTCGATTGGTTTGTCAACCATGGCGGTCATTTTCAAAAAATACCATACTTTTACACAAGACAGCTAAAACACCAAACAGAAGAACAGAATAACACAGGAAGATGGACACATTATAAAAAAACACGTATCCGCAGCTTCCACGCTTCCAAGTGTGCCTCTTCGTCACCCTATTAGCAGTGTTACGTACCCTCTATATTTCGGAGTTACTGATCACATGGCGGATATGTCCAAGTATTGATTAGTAATTTTACTTATAAGAATATACCATACGAACAGTGATCATTGCCTAACTGCATAAGGTAATTTGTTCATCATTGTGAACTTTCACAAATGAATAATCGAATAATCGTTCCGAGTTAGCTGATTTCTCGGATGCATGTAAAATTCTGGAATTTAGAACACTTTTGGGCAGTGTGAACGAGCTCTTTCCAACACACTTGCCAAGGACAAACGCGGGCCTGGAATCGCTTGCTTTCGACCTTTTTTTAGCGTAAAGGGGGGCGGACAGTAGCCATGCAAGAACGGCATAATGCTTAACGCCCTCTGAGACGCGGGGAAACGCAGCAAAAGACCCGTTTTCGGCATCTCAGTGGGCGATAATCTGTCAGATAGATAACGTGCAGACTTCTAGCCAAAAATTCTGTGCTTCGGTTCCGTCCGTTTCCCTGTAGTGGGCGATACACATTTTGATTTCAATAGAAGGAGGCAGCAATTCTGTTGCCAGAAATTTCCATGTTTTGCAGCGTTTCGGTGGGCGACAAGCTTCAGTCTCTTCCTTTTAACTAGATCAGCCGTGCCGCGTGGCCTAGCGAGCCGGTTTATGTTTTCAGGCCATACGACTGGAAATAGGGGAACTGAAAGGTTGGCATATGTAAATATGTGTACAGGGTGGCTCAATAAGTCACTTAACACCCCCAGTACAAGGTCACTGCGGCATGGAACGTGAAAATTTCAATGACCAATCGTTGCCTGGCCAAACGGGAACCACAATGACGCTACCCGCATGGTAGGAGGCCATCTTGATATCAGCCATCTTGAATTCAACTCCAGAATTTTAAATGGGAAGGGGGTGATATGATATATCATATCAAGCTAGAATTTAACGCGTAATGCAATGGTGAAGGTTTTGTTGACGTATCTTTAACCAGTAAAAATTTATGACTGGATTATTGTAAAAATTTGCTCCTTTTCGAGGTGTTAGAAAAATGCCTTAAAATTTGTTTAGCGATTCGGTAACATATCGAGAGACGTTCGCATGCCATTGCACACGATTTTAATCAGATACATCCACGAAGAGCTGCGCATTATGAATGGTTGTCGCGAGCAATTTACAGTGTGACGCTTCCATTGAATTAGAAGTCCTTCACAGTGACAAGGCTAATGTTTATTTTTATTTTTATTAATAGTGCTAATACTAGAAGTTGAATTTGTAAATTGAAATTTATTGAATTAATTATAATTAGTGCTGCTGTCAGAATTATTGATGATGCTAGCGCTTGAATTAAGAAGTACATAAGGGATGTTTCTGTATTTCGTTGATTATTTGGTGTAGAAATTAATGGAATAAAAGATATTAGATTAATTTCTAAGCCTATTCAGGCTCCATATCATGAAGTGGATGAAATAGAAAGGAGGTTCCTATTCTGAGGGTCAATAGGAATATTATTTTTTTAGGGGTTGTGAGAATTAAAAAGGGAAGGATTAATTATGAACCTTCATATGCTGGGTATGAACTCTCTAGCTTAAATTAGCTTACCATTTTATTATATTTTGATGTATACTATGGGGTTTGATACCATCAGTGAAAGTTTAAATCTTTCAGTTATAAAATGTTACAATAAGAACATGTTAGGTTTCAAGTGTACTTTACCCTATCATGGTATTTCTTTTTCAGACATCTTATTTATATATTAGTTGTAATAGTGAGTTAAGAAAATGATTTAATTGATTCTTATTCTTATGATTAATAAGTAGAATCCATTTATTAAATAATATAAAATACTTCAGTATAGCTTTTAATTTTATTTAATTTAGAAGTATTTTGTATCTAACTTAAAGTAAATGACTTACTTAATGTGTAGTTTTAATACTTATCTAATCTAGAGAAAAAAATAAGTTAATATATCTATATAGAACACAATTTTGAGGGAAAAAATGTGTTCTATATAATATGGGAGAGTGAGAATAATTAATTTGGAAGAAAATTTTCGTGAGATAATTTCTAATTATAGTTTAATTTAATATAAAACATCTTATATAAGTAGTCTAAACCTATTGGTTCTAAGTAACCCTTGTAGGTATAGTATTTAACCTCAGTTGTGATAAATCTTGATAATTTTGATGATTTTTTTAATGGATTTTATTTCGTTCGACGATGTTCTAGCCCTACTTTTTGCTCAATCTTATTTTTGGAGCCTCAGCTTTGTAGGTATGCCATGATCGTACGTGATATAACTTAACCTATTCACTTTTTTACAGCCTTTTACAGGTTAAAATAACCTACAAAGTATAAAATGGTTGTTTCTGTGTTATCCTTGTAGGTGGGCCTAGTATTTAACCTCAGTTGTGACGTATTTTGATGATGTTGATGTTTTTTTAGGGATTTTTATAGCATTTGACGATGTTCTAGCCCTATTTTATGCTCAATCTTATTTTGGGACCTTTTTTTGTAGGTGGGGCTCTCAACGTAAACGACTACAATGTATTTGGGGGCCTTATTATTTTTTGTAGGTGGGGGTCCTCAGCGTAAACGGCTACGATGTATTTTTTATGATGTGTGAACTCCCCTTTTCACGATGTATGTCGTGGTAATAGGTTCAATGCCCCAACTACTTTTGGAGGGGTCACAATGGAGGCTCGCAGTGTTGGCAACTTACTCCACAAAAAATTCACCATATGATAAAGCAGATAAACAAGAATTGTTTTCCTACAGCCCATAGTTTATGAATTACAAAACATCTTAGAAATTACATCTTGAAGTTTTAATCTAAAATAACTCGGAACCTTAACAAGCACTAATCATCATCTGTCTAATAGGTTGTAGACGACTTCTAATTTTTTATAGAATGCTATTAAAATGTTCGAATTAGGTCAAAACTAAGCCATCAAATCGAGTTTATAAAAAAATAAAAAAAATGAATAATATTCCGAAACTTGAAGGGATGGAATTAATTTGTTTGCTAGTCGAGAATTTTCGTCAAACTCTATCCAACAAACCTATAATTATCATCCTAGCTCAATTAGGAGCCATCAAAAATTAATGTCTTAGAAAATGTCTTAAGATATTTGTCTTAAGAAAATTTTCTTGACAGACCGGATGTAACATCTTGACAGACCGGAAGTAACATCTTGACAGACCGGAAGTCGACTTTCTTAAAGATTAAGATATTTGCCTTAAGACATTTTATAAGATGTTGAGTATCTCGACTCCTATGGGAGCTAGAACCATGTAACTTTGGTCTATGTATATACTAGTGCTTTTCCAACATGTTCGTCCACCTTAGAACCTTCATAGATAAAAAAGTAAAGTTTCCCCAGTACACATGTATAAATTTAAACTCCAACCCACCAACATTCCCATTATCATACTGACTTTTTACCTTCCCAAATTTTTTTAGCACTCCAATCACATACCACCACTTTAAACCTCATGGTAAGTGAATTGGGCAATAAAATTCAGTCAGTTATTTTATTTACAAATAGCTGTTTTTTTGCTTATTTCTCTCCGTTTTTAGAGATATTCGATATTTCAAGTGACCAAAAAAAATAACAGAACCATCTATGTGCAAATGTTGGTGCCAGTGAATAGGTTAGGTGACTTGCAACGACGAAGGCCTTGTAACAATACGAACTTAGATTATGCCGGCGTAATTCGCTAAAATATCTTTAAATTTGCATGTTTCTCATACCGCCGTATCTTGTTCTATTAGACCTCTTCAAGAAAATTACTAATTATTGAAAAATAATTGAGCAACAACAGCAAAAGAGGTGCTAATAGGTAGCAAGCATACAGTGATATGAGAATATACAAATAGTCGGTTTCTTCGATTCAGACAGATGGATCGAATTGAAACTGGGATATTTTGCATTTTTTTATATGATAGATAAAAATGCCAGAGATTTTGATTGGCTAATAATTTATACCTGGTGTTTTGTGATTGGTTCAAGTAAGCAAGATTTCTATTGGCACTATAAATCTATATAAGTCAGAGAACAGTGCTGATTTCTCACCTTTGCTGGATCGGCAGAGGAACCCACATCGCTGGGGGTAGAACCTGAACGGGCTCCACCATAGTATAGGAGACTAGAAGCATATAATTTGGCGCAAAAACCCAAGTAAGGCCATAGAGTTTTTCATAGGGAATAAAATTATCAGGTTGAATTTTATGTTGGTGATATCCCATTAAATTTTATATAAAAATATTAAATTTTATATAAATAACATACCTGAAATTTCTATCGTTTGTTTGCTCATATTTTAAAGCATAAAAAATGGAATCACCTACCTGTTTTATTCGTATAAATGATAAGATCGAATGTGTCACTTGTGGGAAACTAATTTCAAACAATAATTTATCGATACATAAGACAAGGTGTAACGGAGCAAATTGTTTGTTACCTTCTAAAGCTTGTGCTCAATGTGGAAAAGAAATTACCATTCCACATCTAAGTAGACATTTGAAAATTTGCAAACCATCGACCGGAGAAGGAATATTGAAAAGAAAAATTGATTATTCTGAAGCTGAAGCTTCTGCTCCAAAACAAACTAAATTAAATAATAAATATAAACCAGTTAGGTCTGCATTTAATGGTCGACTTCAGGATTTATCATTTACATCGGAAGCAGGCCGTGACATTCCTAGTTTCTTGAGTGAAGCGAAAACTTTTGTACTGAACATTTTGAAAAGTAATCTTGAAAATAATTCCATAAAAGTATACGTTGATTTATGTTCGGAATATGAGAAAGTCGATGGTAGAACAAAAGTTTTTTATCATGGTACCAAAAACCAGGATCTTTATAAGGCAGATGTTGAAAATTTGGACGAGTTTTACTCTAATCTGTCAAATGAGTTGATTATGAAACATGACACTTTCGAAGCTAAGGGGTCGGGTTGGTCTTTATGTGCTTAGTCCTCATACATTAACTATTTACGTGAACAAATTCATGCCTTTTTCTGCATCGAGTTACGTCTCTCTACCACCGAACGTTCAAAGCAAGAAAGCAGTGTTAAATATTCAAAATAAGGAGTCAAAATGCTTTCTTTGGTGCATCTTGGTAGCTCTGTATCCTGTGCATTGGAAGAATCATCCAGAGCGAGTTTATCATTACAAGCAGTACGAGACAGAGTTTGAAAATGTAATGTCTAGCATTGAATACCCCGTGGCATCGTCAGACATATCCAAGTTCGAGTCGCGCGCACTATATTCTGATGGAAAACGCATTGCTATTAATGTATATTCTTATACGTCAGAAAAACATAGTGTGCATCCCATCAGGATAAATAATGTCAACGATAAAAATGCCTTTATAATTAATCTTCTTTTTATTTCAAACAACAATATTCACCATTACTGCTTTATTCCTTCACTATCACGACTAATCAGAAGTCAAGCAACGAAGTATGAAAATCACATCAAGGTTTGTCCAAGGTGTTTGACCACGTTTAATGATCGAAGAGAATTCAATCACCAAATATATGCCGCACGGCAAATTGCTTACGAAAAACGTGTCGAACATGATATATATTGCGGTGAAAACAAACCAGCTCGAATGTTGATGCCCAAAAAATACCAAGTCCAGGAATTCAAAATGAACAAGGCTTTGTTTGATCATCCAGCCATTATCGTCGCAGATTTTGAATCATTTCTGAAGCCACTGTCCACCTGCAAACCAAATCCAAAAATTTTCTCCACAACGCCATACAAGCTTCATGAACCAAATAGTTTTGGTTACATTGTCGTACGACAAGATGAAATAAAAAAAATATATGTATACCGTGGACAGAATGTTATCGAACACTTTTTTGAAAAGATGGAAAAGGAGGTTGAGAAAATTGCAGCTTCTTTCAAATAACCAAACCAATGATTTGTTGACATCAGAGGAACAAAAAATATTTGATGAAACTGAGGAGAGTGCATTGTGCAATCAATACTTCACAAACGAGAATCGTAAAGTGTTCCACCATCCGCACATAGACGGTCGTTTCATCAGCTGAATCTGTAATGATTACAACCTCAAAATTTAAAGACTCAAATTTGTCCCAATATTTTTTCATAATGGATCGAATTACGATTTTTATCTCTTAATTCGGAAACTTGGATATGATACACACAGAAAAGATATTCTTGCTCAAAATGAAGAACGATACATTTTTATAAGTAAGAAATATAAGATTTCTGGGACATATAAAGCATATAGATGAGGTTTCTTGACACATTCAGATCTCTCTGCAAGTTTGAACGCTCTAGCAAGTAAACTTTGTGACAAACAATTCAAAATTTCGAAAGCTAATTTTCGCAACATAGATATAAAACTGATTAGAGGTAAAGGGATTTATCCGTATGAATATGTAGACAATGAATCTAAATTTAATGACGACACTCTCCCTTTTCAAAAGGAATTCTTCAGTAAACTGAGAAAAAAAGGAATATAGAATACGAACATGCACAACTTGTGTGGGATAAACTAGAATGTAAAACATTCAGAGATTATCACAACGCATACATGAAATTAGACGTAACAATACTTACGGATGTTTTTCAAGCTTTCAGGAAAATTTCAATGTCCATTTACAAGTTGGAACCTGCGAATTTCTTAAGCCTCCCGGGATTAGCGTGGTCTGTAATGTTCTTGCAAACTAAAATTAAGTTAGTTTTTTAACAGATGTAGACATGTTAATTTTCATCGAGAGAGGGATTCGAGGTGGGATGGTACAATGTGCACAGAGACATGCATAAGCCAACAACATGCACATGGAAGAAAAATATGATGCGAGTAAACCATCGAATTACATTTTTTTACATAGACGTTCATAATCTCTATGGATATGCTGTGGTACAGAAACTTCCTTATGGAGGTTTCGAATGGATAGAACCAACTTCAGAAATATTATTGAATTTGACGATTGTGATATTTTTTTTGCAGAAGAATATATTGAATTTTCAGACAATTTGCATGATATTTTTTCCGATTTACCACCTGCACCAGAACTTAAATGTCCACCTAATTCTAATCAACTTAAGCTTTTATTAACTTTGGAGAAAAAAGAAAGATACGTTCTCCATTACAAAAGTCTACAGTTTTTGATTGCGATATTGAGGTATTGAATATTAGAAGAGTCCTCACGTTTAAACATTCCGAGTGGCTCAAACCATGCATTGAAACAAACAAACAACATAGAACTCTTGCCAATTACGATTTAGACAAAGATTTTTTCAAATTGATGAACTATGCTGTATATGGCAAGACAATGGAAAACGTGAGAAATCATGTGGAGGTGAGATTGGTTTCAGATGAAAATAAATGCAGTAAGTGGGTGGCTGATCCTAGATTTAATTCACGAAAAATTTACAACGAGAATCTGTCACTATTCAATCTACAGGGTGGCGCACGAAATGATCCACCAATTTTTGTTGAATAAAAACTACATTATAAAGAATCTCTCAATGAAACATAAATGACACAAAGGTTACACTTCGGAAAAAAGTACTACTGAAATACATGCTCAATATGGCCACCGTTTTGATTTTTAACCTCAGTCAAGCGAATACCAATATTTCCAATTACCCTACGGCACATGGGTTCCATAATTTCACTGCAAGCCTGAACATTAAGTCTTCGCAATTCCATTAAATCTTGAGGGTTTTTCCGAAAATCTTGTCCTTCAAAAAAAAAGAGCAAAGAAAATAGATCTTGGCTATATGCGGGCCAGGATTGTCCACCAGCGAAACGATCAGGAAATCCGTTTGAAATTACACGAAGATTGAAAATGTCGTGCAAAAAATCCAGCACAATATTTGCTGTGTGTGGCCTTGCACCGCCTTGCATAAACCACTGCGTATTGAACAGTAAAGCTGTGGCAAGAAGCTGTGGAATAAAACTATTGCGGAGAATGGTCAAGTAACGTTCACTGTTTACTGTCTCCTCAAAGAAAAAGAGTCCGATCAGACCATGACTGGAGATAGCGGCCCAGACCGTAACCTTCGGTGCACGGCTAACTTTTTCATGAAGCACTCATGGATTTTCAGCTGCCCAAAAGCGCACATTTTGTTTGTTAACCACAGCATCCAAATGGAAGTGCGCCTCGTCAGAAAACCGCACGTTGTACAGTGTTGCATTGATACCCTCGGCCCAATTAGCGAAGGTCAATCTTTTCTGTTTCTGTTCATTTGTGAGTTTTTGCACCACAGTAATCTTGTACGGATACATGTGGAGATCACTTTTAAAAATCCTTTGAATAGAACGTCTTGATATCCCAAGTTGTGTTGCTGCTTTTCTGGTCGATTTGCCAGGACTTCTCTGCACAGCGACGCGGACGGGTTCAATATTCTCAGGCGAACGCACAGGTTTACGACGATCACGCTTTGATTCCAGTACTGTTCCTTCCACTAGAAACTTTTCATGCAGTTTGTGTATCGTTTTACTCGAGGGGGCCCACCGAGTTTGGAAATGTGTACGAAAGCGCCTCTGAGTCCCCACATTGCTCCTTGTTTCGGCGAAAAATAGCACAGTTGCTGATATCTGTTCCGTCGTAAGTCTACCTTTGTCCGCCATGTTGTATACTCTAGCCCCCTGAGGACAGGTGGATGCACTACTCTTCAGTTTTCATCAGACGATATTTCCAATGACTACTGTAACTGCTGTTGGCACACATGACGTCATTCCTCATCTCAGATCTGAAAAAAACAAAAAAACAAATGGTGGATCATATCGTGCGCCACACTGTAGATATAAAAGTGATAAAATTCCGAAAACCAATTTATGTGGGAGCAACAGTTTTAGATTTATCGAAACTTCACGTTTCAATTTCATTACAATTTTGTGATACCTTTCTACAACGATAGCATTTCATTACTTTACATGGACACCGACAGTTTTATTTATAACATTAGAACATCCAATCTATATGAAGATGTAAAAATCCGACCTTGCTTGATTATTATGATACTTCTTCCTACCCTCAACCGAACAGATTTGGAATTCCATCTAGTAACAAAAAAGTTCTAGGTAAATTAAAAGACGAGTGTAACGGTGACATCATTCTCGAGGTTGCCGGTTTGCGTTCCATAATGTATACATTTAGAACTGAGATCAGCATCACGAAGAAAGCTAAATGTGTTGGTAAAATATACTGCACAAAACAAACTTTCATTTCAAGACCATATTGATTGTCTGAAGGAATTGAAGCCGCAGTGTAGACCATGTGATTACAACAAACAAAGTTAGGAAAGTAGCATTAGATCCGCATGATGATAAAAGGTGTATTTTGTCTTGTGGGATCCACACGTTGCCTTGGGGGCACTATCGTTCAGATTGAAGTAAGAAATGCATACAATGCACTTAAAAAAACCTTACGTCTGGCAATATTTCTATCAACAGAAGCATATAAAATAACCATGCCTATGAACATGTTTGGCTTCAGGAAGCAAGCCCAGGAGATGCCCGTCCAGCCTAAGTCGTCGTTGTCGAGGCTTCAACGAACTCCTACCTTCCATGCTATCTAAACTTAACGGTCTGTTAAATATACACTTGAATAGCATCCTGACCCAGCACGACGATGACGTGGGAAAACTTTCTATGTATTCAACAACAACTTGAATTATTACCGGTTCCTCATCTCCTGCAAACTGCAGTTCAACATGAATTCAGTAGTGGGGTTTATACTACGGACAGTGCGAGAAAGTACGAACCTCTCTCCAGCAGCTTTGGCCATACTTAAAACTTGGTCAACATGCCCATTTGAGTTTTTTTGCTCAAGTGTAGAGCTCTTATAATTTAAGATTTTTGTAAAAATGCCCTCGGGAATTTTTCAGAAAGTACGAACCCCTCCTCAAGCAGATTTGCTATACTTAAAAAAGTTGCGTCAGCCAGATTTTTGTACATAAGCTTGTCAATTTTTGGCTACACCAGAAATTAAGCTTGTAGT
Organism: Lepisma saccharinum; assembly: GCF_977018435.1. NCBI lineage: Eukaryota > Metazoa > Arthropoda > Insecta > Zygentoma > Lepismatidae > Lepisma > Lepisma saccharinum. The sequence continues at coordinate 10,783,601 of NC_139237.1, forward strand.
ATGTTTTTCTGTCAAAATCCCAGGAATCTTGAATTGATATCTATTGGGTTCTGAGACCGAGTGGAGTGTAGCGCATCGCCTTGTAATCAAAAGGTTCGGGTTTGAGTCCTCATAAAATCTGATGGCAAAATGTTAATATTGTTGTTTTGTAAACAAAAGGGCTTTGGGTTCGAGTCCTGAGAGATGTGGCATTCCATACGTGAGATTTTGCCCTGTTGTTAGCTCCCAGATCTTAAATTTGGTAAAAAATTCTCTATTCTCTATTAAGAATCACCAGAGTTTTGTTATCTGGGAGCTCAACAATACGGGGGCAAAACTGCATAATCAATACAATAGAATGGAGGTCACGTAAACATTGCATGTTCTTTCCAATCTTTTAATCAGTCACATGTTTCGGCCAACAATAAATTATTGCATGCCCGTGAGTTGTATGCCAATAGATATAATCTATACTGCGTCTTTTCAGAGAGTTATTTATTATTAAAGAGTAATTGCCTTCATTCTGTTTGCCTGAGTGATTATATCTATTGATATTGCCTCTATTGTGTCTTTTCCGAGGGGAAATTACATGTTATTTGTCATGGGACTCAAAGAGAAATTATTATCTACACTGTGTACTCTTTCAGGGAACCATCCATCATATTGAGGAATTGCCTTCTCGGATATTATCATGCAAAGGTTTGGTATTGTCGCAACAAAATAATTGCAAGGGCAGATGTGCTGGGTAGGTAAAAGCTTTTCTGCTCGTAAGCTATAAAATGGGTAGGTAATATATTTTCTGACGGTAAAGTATTGTTTTATATCCAAAGGGTTTCTGTGTTTAAATCGTGTTTCTAGTTCGAGTTGCTGTTTTAAGTCCATTTTATGCACAGTAAGGCTAATCGGGACTGGCCCTACAGTTTTAAAGTGGGATCCAAACTACTTGTGCCTCCACCGGGTATCGAACCCGGGACCTCTTGATTACAAGGCAATGATGCTACCACTGCGCCATGGGGGGGGAAGCCCTGAATCGTGCTTCTAGAACTGCTCTGTGACCCGTTCATTTCTCACATCATAAATATATGATTTTTCACCTATGAGAATAACGCTACATATGGTGTCATCTGGTAAAGCCTCGTGAAATTCACAGATAATTTTAATGTTTGTTCTATCATTCACTACAACCTGTTTTCTTTTCGAAGTGTTAATTACAAACATGGGTCTCCGTTCCTTGAATTCATCTGGTGCGTAGTACAGGTCAGTATTGCCAGTAGTGACGCGCTTGAAAGCCGAAAAAGCCTCATATAATTTAAGAAAATCATTCTTGGACATGTCTAAATTATAATTTTCCCTAGGGAATACCTCATTTCTGCCATTTTTAAGATATATGTTCTTGATGTTGCAGTTATCAAATCTACTTGAATTTTTTTCCTGATTGTTGTGTCTCCCAGTCTGAAACACTACCACCACAAAATCGGGCATGTCAAATTGTATGCTGGAGAATGAACTTGTGGCATCAAATTCATAATAGGTACCAGTGGCAACCTTCTGTACGCATTGATATGTGTAAAATTGAAGAGGAACCTGTGGATTTTTTAGGATATCTGCTTTGTATTTAAGAGCGTAACTGGCCTCATACTCAACAACGGGGATTCTTAACTCCATAGTCTGAATAATGCACTTGCCCTCATCAGGTAAGGTATTGGGCATAGCTTCCCCCGTAGGGTTTAATGTGCTGTACCTCATCAAAGCATTATTATCATTGGCAGCTCTTCTAAATGTAATTCTTAAACCACCCTTCCACATAATATCTTTGTAATCTGAGAAGAATCCTGGCAACAGGCGCATGGGGAACAGCACTGTGTGATTTTTAGATAATATCTTATCACCAGCTTCAAATCCACCTATTTTGTTGTATGAAGCTTCGGTTTTGGATAATTTTAATGTGGCCAAAGCTGTGGAGGTAATGCCGGGATAATCCACTCTGTTTATAACAACCCCATGCTTTCTGATCTCAATTTCAGAGAACAGATGCGGCACAAAATTGTCCACCAATCTTATGTTCGAATTTGCCGGAAAATCGGTACCATCCAGCTTTACAACATCAAATTTGATGTATAGATCTGCTCTGTGGGGGTGTATAAAGCCATCCCCAACATCAAGATCAACCTCGATCTCCGTGTTGGGTTGATTTAAATTTGCAAATGTCCTCCTGTTTGGAGGGAATGATTGTAGCTCATAACTCTCAATATTTTCCATTGTATGTATTTTTATTTAAATGTTAATCTCTATGATTGCAGTTGTTGTGGCTCCAGCAAAATCAACTAATTCTTCTTTTTCATTAGTGACCATCAACTCAATGTAATCTATTCTATTATGGCACACAGGAAAATATAATGTTGGGGATGGATTGTAGATGATGGGCTCCATGAATTCGGAATTAGGTTTGAATGTTGCAATGATGCCGGTTTGTTTGTGAGTGCCTATGCCATTTGATTTGGTGATCATACCCTGGGCCACATTACAGTGAATATTCAGAGTCTCTATGGCTAAGAATTTGGGTATATTCATAGCAGTGTGTTTGATGGCCGCTTCGAGTTTTGTGTTGTTCTCAAATCCTAGCAGCTCTCCTATAGTACCCAGATGCACTGTTTCTGTAGCAGATACAATCTCTACTCTGTGAGTGACAGAATTTTGACTTAATACTACACCTCTGGGTAATTGAGCATTTAGAGTGGACAGATTATACTGCCCTGGAGTGATGACAATTTTTTGATCCCCTACTGCAATTGTGTTGTTGTGGTGCGTAATATTTGGGATCAGGTACATGCCGTAAAATGCCCTGAGAGCTATTGTTTTGGGATACACTATGTCATCATGTAATTTGAGTTTTAATATTGAATTTTGGCTGGTGAGATGGAATACCCCCATGATGTTTCAGATACCACAGGGCTTTTTGAAAATTTTCAATTGATGGTTTATTTATTTGAGACATGTATCTGAGAACGGATAAACACAAATGTCCGCAATTAACATCTTTGAAGTTTTGAACACGGGCATTATTGTAATAAAGATTAGCTGATTTTAAATATTTTATTAAATTTTCAGGTGGAACACCTCCAAATGAATCAAACACAAATGCATCATCGTTTAAATATTTAAGATAACAGATCCAGTGAGTGCCCTGATTTTTGTACTCATCCAAATTAACAATGCCACACTCTTTGTTGAGTGGTTGCTCCGGCAAAGAATCAGACATGTACACACCTCTAAAATGTTTGATACCCAATGGCTTGATTAAAGCTTCAATATCTTGGTTTGTAAGCGGTTCTTGTTTTTTTTAAACTTATTCATGGCTCTCTTAACACCTTTGCCTTTTTTCTCCATGGCCAGGTTATGGCGCCTCTGCTCATCTAATTCTGCCCTATTCTTCTTGGCATCTATTACTGTTTTTGCTATGGCAGCTGATCCCCCAGCCAAGCTCCCAACAGCCCCGAGAGCAGCTAAGATGGCAGGGATGGTAAATATGAATCCCCCTACATGTGATTTTTTCCTGGATTGCTGTAATTTTTTTTAATTGGGGGGTACTAAGCAACAATTTCATACCATGCCCCTTTGCAAGACAAGAATTTTTTTTCTTGCGCTGCTTTTTGGTTAAGAGACTGTCAATAGTTTTAAGAGATTTGAGACCTGCATAAGGTATTTGATACATAACACCCTTGGCCTTCATTGTAGGTTTATTATATTCATATTCACAGCCCCCACCCCAGTTTTTGTTTGGTGCTCATAGCTATGGTGGTTCCCAATGCTGCTATTTTTTCACTCAAAGAAGCATCTTTGCTTACAAATCTACCAAATGCAGCCTCTTCTAATTTCTTGTCTGCAACATGTCTCTTGTCAAGATCAGAATGTGTGTTGTATGCTATGTCATGGTCTCTACAAGCAGCATCTAAAGGATTAACACCAGGGTCCCCTCTGTTTAATCTATGATCCAATTTTGTGCCGGGACCACAATACTGATAGCCTGGAATGTGTAGTTCAAATGGCAGCTTGTTTATAATGTCATTAACAAGGCCCCGACCCTCAGAAACATTCCAAAATTTAGGTGGTAGAGTATTAATAATTTTTATGAGATATCCAATCCCCTTAGGGTCATTCACTATAAAATTAGACAATTTTGTGCTTATCATGTCCATAATTCCAACCTTTTCATTGTAAAAATTGTGGTTCCCTGCATTTTCCTCCCCAGCTATCACCAATAACCTATCTACAAGTTTCCTGACATCATCAACCCACACAAATTCTTTAGGCAGAGTGTTGTATTGTTTGATTCCACTGCCAGTCTTGATCTGTGACCATATGGGCTTGATTAAGTTGTTGTATTTTGCTCCACTGCTCGACTTGACTCTTTTTTGTGTGGGATCATTGTTCTGGTATAGAGCATCTGATTTTATTAATATTTCTTTGTAATGCTCATAGTCTTGATCTGTATAGCTGCCAGGCCTTTTCCTAGTCATCAGTTCCCACAATCCAGGTGTGCCGGGGTACTTAACAAAAGCACCTTTTTCTCCGAGACGAGATTCTGAATAAACAATGATATCATCCCCCATAAAAGTTACTCTGAAATTACCGATTCTATGAATAATGCTGCCATCAAGCTCTGTGTCAGCATATAAGCCAAACACCTCATCTTTATTGTCTTTAGGTGTGGTTAAATATTTTTGAGCAAGAAGACCCAATTCAATAGGATCCAGAGTAGCTTCAATTCTACTAGGAGCAACAGGACTAGGTGTATGAATGCTGGAAAGTGGGGTGAATGGATAATCTAATATGTTCCTTGCAGCTACAGGTACAAGCTCTGTGATCAAATCTTGATTTTGCTCTGTAACAGTTTTGATATTCTTACCTAAATTATTAATAGCATCAATGACAGGCTGTTCTGTTTGTTTGTGTTTTTCATAAATTCCCCGGTTCTCTGATTTCCATCCCTTAAATCTTTTTACAAGATAATCTCTTAACTTAAGATCATCAATGACTGGTCGTTTCATGGTTGTTTATTTATGTCTCAACGTCTAGAAAATCGTTGATTTTATTTCTGTATTTGCCAGTATTAGGTGTTCTTGTCATATCAATTGTGACAAACCCATAACTGTCCTGGTTCCAGCACTTGCTGCAAAACTTGGAAAAATCATTGTAGCTCAAGTCCCCACCTACATATTCATCATGTATGTGTTTGAGGTTGGTATGGTCTTGATGAAACACACATATAAAATTGCTGTTGTCTCGGATCAGTTGCTTCGGTATTTTAGAAAAAGTCTGTGCCAGGTAGAAGCAGTCAATGTTTTTGTGCCGGCCCTGTGTAAAGAAATTTCTAACCTTGTTTTGATTTTCCAGTATAACGTCATCAAACACAACAACAGAATTATCGAGACATTCATGAAGTGACTTAACATCTGGTTCAAAAGTGGCTATATCCAATCCATCATATAGCTTCATCAGCTGCTGATATTTTAATTGTTCCAAGCTCTTTGAGAAAACATACAAGTGCCTGTTTTTCCAGTCTAACCAGTTGGGTGCCAATAAAAAATTATCAACCATTAGAGTAGTTTTACCACAAGCAGATGGCCCAACAATAAGACACCTAATATTATCAGGTAGCAGCACTCCATTTATCTTAATCTGCTGTTCAGGTTCTGGCAGCCTTTTTATAACATCCCAGGTGCTCATATTATCACTTTGTTTGCATCTATCCAGCTGTTTTCCGGATGACCCAGCCATTTGACAAATAACTTGTTGCCTTTTCTGCGGATGATTTTTTCTATGAGATATGTGTCAGGCTGTTTAGTTTTGCTGAGCTCTTGTTCATAGAATCTGCCTTTGAGAATTTCTCCTCGGTGATCTTTTATTATATATGTGTTAAGGGTCCCGGGTTTAACTTGAACCACTGTAAATAATTCGGTGCTCCAGTTTCTCGTAAAGCCTCTTTTGATTAAGTGCTTATATTTGCTGATTCTTACTTGGTCGCCCACCCTGTATTTGGCACTTCTTGTTGTTGGCTGGTATCTAGGATAATAAACAGTCCTGATCAATTTTTGCTCATCAGATGAAGTTACTTCAGAGGGTTTCATGTTGATTGTGGAATGGACCGAGTTGTTATATTTATGTAGAAGTTCTGGAAGAATATTAAGCCATTTATAATTACCTTGGAGGGTAAATTGTTTATACATAAGATTTTTTAAGGTTCTGTTGAATCTCTCTACAATTGAGGCTTTGAGATCACTGTAACTCGAGTAATGTTTTATTGCCTGGCTTTTAATAAATTGTTGAAACACAGAATTATAAAATTCTTTGCCATTATCTGTTTGCAAATAGTGCGGTGATCTTCCTGAATGATTGATGATTGTCCTGAAGGCTTCTGTAACACATTTTCCAGTCTTGGATTTGAGTGGCACAGCCCAGGCAAATTTTGAAAATGTGTCTATGACAGTGAGTAGATACTTGTAGCCCTTGTTGATTTTGTCCAAGTTTTTCAACTGTCCAGTTGCCATTTCAATCAAGTCGCTCTGCCATAAATCATCTATGCCCTTTGTGACTACTGGGAGTCTCTTATAATTATGTCTGGCTTGTCTGTGTAATTCATCAACAATAATTTGTCTAGACATAATATGTAAACAAGAATATTGCAACTATAGGGTGTTCAGCTGCTGATACTACAGGATTTTCTAAATATAATTTGTCCCCTATTTGTATTTTAAATTCCAGAGAGCCATCATCTTCAGTATAGGCTGTTTCTAATGTATTGGGGTCTGTAAAATCCTCTAACTCTATACTTGTGATTTTCACTTTGTTGTCAGCATTTGTTATTGATAAGGTAGGGTAGTGGTGTGCCTGTGGCTGATGCCAATATTTGATCTTGATTGGTCTCAGTGTGCCCCCAACAAAAAACTGGTAATAAAATTGTGCAGGGGACAGCATATATATTTTCCCACCTGGTGTAAATGGTGAATCATATTCTTTGTTGGGGATGCTGTACAATTCAAGAATTACTGTATGTTTTGGATTCTCGATTATGCCCGTTATTTCTTTTTCTGCTGTGAGCAATCTGCTTGTTACAGATTCAAGATGCTCATTGATGGTCCTAACAACATCATCATGGCCTGGCTTGATCTTTATGTCCACAGCAAGTCTCTTGTATTGTTGCACAATCTCTTGAAGCTGGGTGGCAAAAACAGACAGAGCATTTGCTTGATTGGATTCCATGGTCCCTAGCTGTTGCTTGATATTAGCTACAATTTGTTGCAAATTTTCAACAACTGCCAATTTTGAATTTTGAGCAGTAAGATCATGGACCTGTCTTCTGATATCCTCAAACAGGGCATGCAGTTCATTAATATGTTGATTCGTTGGTAGAGTGGCCACTGTCTGAGTGAGTTGTTTGATCTCTGCCTGGATATTCTTGATATCTTCTGATTTCAATATCCTATTCACTGCCCTCTTAATATTTTTAAGTTCCTGTGATGTGGGAAGATTTGATACTGTATTCTGCAAAAATTCAAGTGCCAATTTTACATTGTTTAATTCAGATGCATCAGCCACATTTTGCATGGCATTTTGGAGCAGGGCTATATCTGCCTGAGAGGGTGTTGATTGTTGTAAAATTTCAAGTTTTGTTTGGATATCATCGATCAAGTGATGAAAATGAGACAGTTCAGATTCAGTGTTGAGGTTTTCAAGCTTTGTGATTTGGTGCTGGACACTGACAAGTGTGTCTACAATTCCGGGCAATCGGGATTCTAGTACATTTGCCAAATCACTTTGCACTGCTGCTATTGTACCTTCAAGATGGGTTATGGAACTTTGAATTTTTCCAAAATCTTCATATGTTTCAAGTTGCAGCTTGATGTTTGCTACACTCCGAGTTATTGCATTCAAAGCATCAGAAGATGGCAAGTTGTTCATAAAATTTTCAAGTGTCTCAATTTTTTCTTTAACCTCGGCTATGGCATTGTTCAGAGGATCCAGATTAGGTATCTGGAGTGACTGAATCTGTTCTTTCAGAGTGGAAATGACTAGATCAAAATCTTCTTGTGATTTTATGCTTTTGACAATTGTTTGGAGCTGTGCCTGGACATTATTTATCTGCTCTTCCAATTGTTGTTTCAATTGCTCAGAGTTGGTGGCCTGGGTCTTAAATTTGGCTTGAAGAGCTGCAACAGCTTCTTCTAAACTTTGAAAATTATCTAATGTGGCCAGATCAGTATATTTCTGAAGCAACAATTTGAGTTCAGAATCAATTTTAAGAAGAGGGTCCATGCATTGTGATTGCAAATTTGTAATTTCTAATTGAAGACTGGCATTGAGTGTGGTCTGTAAAGCTTGTAAATCACTTCTCAATTTCTTGACTCTGACATCAAGCATCAGAATCTCATCACTGTGATCTTCATGTCTTGTATGGCCAAATATATCATTAGGCATTTTGTTTTACTGGTTATTTATTATAGAGTATCTGATTCTTAATTCTATAAAAAAGGGTATAAGCTTGTCATAAGATCCAGGGAATTCAATATATAAGCAGTCACCAGCAGAAACAGTATATACAGTGCCAGAAATCATGTTTGAGTGCTTGATTCTATAAATATTTCTCCCTACTGAAATCTTGACATCACCCTCAGGAGTTGTAATAAATTGCAATTGCCCACCGACAGGTAATTGGTAATGATTTAAATTATTGTTAAATATGTACAATTTTTTGCCTGTTTCATCATCATTATCTGTAAGTATGCTGTTCAGATGAATAATTAACAAGCCACTCAGCTTAGACAGCATATCAGAAGAGGGTTGTGGTGTGGGCAGGTTCATAATACCTTGTTTCTTGAACCCAAATAAGTTCATAGGCATGTTTATTTATTTCAAATCATGCTCTGTAATTGGGCATTGTTTGCCATTTTTCAAATCACAATGCCCCCAAGGTAAAGTATGTGTGCCACATGACAAAATGCATCTCTTATCATCATGTGGGTCCAGAGCCACTTTTGTTACAATATTTGAAGTCAACAAGTGATTCTCACTCTGAATTCTATTTTCTGATGTTCTCATTGAATTCTGTGATTTGATGCAATTTTTATAATCTTCAAATACAAGCTCTTTTTCCACAGTAACTCTGCCAATGCCCTTGGCTTTTTTGACAACAGCACTACATGTTTTAAAACTGTACATCTTAGCACTTAACCCAGCAAATTCCACAATAACATCACCAAGTGTCTCATCTTTTAACTTGCCAGGCACCTTTTTGTTGTGGTGTTGTTGAATCTTTGTATGTTCACTGGTATCAAAATATTGAAACAATTCAGGCTGTGACATATCTTGATAAACATCTTCTGTTTGAATTTCAAGAATAAAACTATCCGTGTCCATGTACAATAATTTTACACGATCACCATAGAAAGGTTTCAGCACATCATAATATAATATTAACATATGTAATTTGGACGATTCCAATATCACAGCCCCTTCATAAATAGGTTTATCAAACTTAATCTTTGTTTTCATCATGTTGAAAAGAGCCATGTGCTCATCATAAATTCTTCTGTAATTGAAGTTAGGCTTTGCAACCAATTTTTTGCTCCGGCTGGGGTCAGTAATTATTTTAACATCGGTATGTTTTCTGACATTTTCAATTGTTTTGCCATATACTGAATTCACCATCAATTTAAACAAGCCCTTATCAAATTGGCTTTTTGCAGAAGTTCGAAGCTCCGTATTTGTATCAATGTATGGTTTCAACCATTCTGAGTGCCTGAACCTCAAAACTTTTCCAATTTTGGTCACTTGGACACCATGTTTCATCAGGAACTGGAGGTTTTTGTAATATATGACATAATCCTGTTTCGGCTCCAGGGTCATCATGAGCTTCTTCTGTTTAGAACCAGGTGGGCACCTAACCTCGGGAATTGGGGGCAGATCAGAAAATTTATTGTGCAAATGATCTGGAAATATCAGATCAGCCTCAAAAATGAGACCATGTTCACTGTCATCAAAATTCTTAAGATCTTCAATATTGAAATCTTCAACCCACTCAAGCTCTGCATATGGCAATTTATTCATCATAGCATGACCATAGAGGTTGTTTGCATCCACATACAGTATATAATTTGATGGCCGTGCTGGATCATAATCAGGCATATACTTGTTATTTGCTCTGGCATATCTCTGGGAACATTGCACCATCCCTCCTCTTATACATTTTTCCATAAATAGATATATATTTTGATCGTGGATCAGATCCAATTGCATTTTGGTATTGAAAAATGTTGCGGCCCATGCTAGGCCCGGGGCACTGTAAAAATACACTGGGTCCAGTCCATAATTTTGCATGGAAGATTTTCTGAATGCTTGCCATATATCAGCTAAGAGAGTGACATCAAGTTTCAAATAAGCCATGTGATAATCACGAAATGTCTTGCATTTTAAACTCTTCCACATCAATTTGGCATGGTGATAATCTTCATCAGTGATTCCAGATCCTCTGATTCTGCTGTAAAATGCTTCTTGTGGTGGCAGGGAACACTCATCAAATTTAGAAAAATCTGTGACATAGTCATATGGATATACACCCTTCCGCCTAATTAATTTCAGGTCCTGATTTGGAAACGAGGCACGTGTGATTTTCAAGTCATCATCAGATAATTGAGAGGCCAGTGTAGCCAGGCTAGCAGGTAAAAATCTGTAAGAATCAAGAAATCTTAATTGAATAGGAACACCATCAACTTTAATTATCTTGCTAATAGATATATATTTCTCATCATTTTCAGCTAAAATATTTAAATTCTGCTTGTCAAACCCCTCATATCTGATCAGATGATGAAAATCATAATTGGATGCTCCATGGCAAAATATGGGGATAAATCTTGGTCTCTTGATCTGAATATTACAGCTATTACACAGGGCCATTAAGAATTTACCATCTGTATGAGAATGGTGATGTACCTTGATATTTGTATCTGAAAATTCAGAATCACATACCGGGCATTTTTCTGCATTGTTGAAATCCTCAATCTGTTCCTCTGTTAAAGGCAACATAGGCTTTGATATTAATAAGGTGTTAGATGCTATGTCACGGCACTCATTTTCTATTCTATCTGCAAATTCTTTGATGGCATCTTCTCCCATGTATGAATATTCTTTACTAACTACACCATCCTGTACAACCACATAACAAAAACTGGAAGGTTCATGTTGCTGGTATGGTGTACTTGAAGATTCTTCTGGATCTGGGCTACAGAATGCAAGAGATTTGAGATTCGATTCAAAATCATAGACAATAAATGCTGGGTGTTCCAACAAGGCTTCATACTTTTTGAATTTGCAATTTTCACTTGGATTGGGCATCACCATATGAACAGGTTTATGGTTGCCACAGTATTTCAGATGCTCAATTAACTTGTTTTTTGCAATTTCTGCATTTTTTTCAGGAATCCTATTTACCATTTTTTGACCATCAAATACAGTCAAACATCTTCTGCACAACTTGAATATTGTATGAGTTTTGTCTAGTTGTGTTCTCACTAAAGCTTCAAGATTATGTATCAGAGTGTAATGGTATGTATCATCTCCTTCAATTAAGAGCAGATCAATTGGAATAGCAGATTCATCATCAATTGTACTAATTCTGAGAGGTGCTATCGGACAATTACCAGTGGAACAAATAAATACATTAATAGATAATTGTTTGCCATTGATATGCCTGGCCTTTTTTTCAAATTTATCAATATTCGGAACTGACATTGGATATTCCAAACCCTCCATTACATCGTCAAAATCATGTTCATGCTGTTTGTAATAACTTATTCTCTCAGGATTCCTTGAAACTGGATACAAAGCAGCTAATATACACCACAAAAAGCATTTCTGGTCGGCATTTTTTATATTGACCACGGCTCTTTTGTTTTTGATATTAGCAGGCAATGGTACATAAGTAGATCCTTGTAATGGGCTGAATTCAGAAATATTAACATAGAGCTTGTGTGATGAACCGCATAGGCTCCATCCTGACTCTTTTGCCGCAAATTCAGAGTGTTTGATGTTCAGTTGATTTATCAAGCTGCTTATTATTGTGTCTGAATTTGCATTTGAATATACAGGTACAGTTTCTGTTATGTGGGGCTGTGTAAATTTTGTGCCGTTTGGTTTCTTATATTGTACAAACAATTTGAGGGATAGCTTATAAGAGCCATTTTGTGCATTAAGAATTGCCTGCAGATCAGAATTTATACTGTTCAAGAAATTCTCAATGCCACATCTTGGCTCTGATACAAACCGGTGATCCTTTAATTGGCCGTTAAAACTGCTACGGATAGGTGCATGGCGTAGCTGTTTTGCTGCTCTGGTATTAACAGGTGCTTCGTGCTTTCTTTTCAGACCAGATGTAGATGGTTGTGCAGAGCAAGTATCTTTATGTTTATATGTGAAATATTCCATGTTGTATTTTCTATTGCATTTGGGGCAAATTTTTGTGGGAGTTTTGTATTTGTCTGGATTACAAATTTTTTGATGCTTGGCCCAATTAGAGCTGGATATATTTTTATTGCACTGATTACAATATTTTTGATTCGGCATTTTTGCTGTTGTTTATTATATACAATTTCCTGGGTTTCAATTCAAAACTTTATACTGAATAAAAAATATCAGTTGGGGTTCAGCACTGTGATTTGTATGTGTATATGTATATATGTGTATATACACTTAATATTTTTGGCTTTGGTATTTATATAAAATTTCCTGGGATTCAAATCTAATCTCTATGGATTAATATTATTAATATTAATCTTATGACAGGTTGTAAAGCCAATAGCTTACAAGTGGAAAATCATTCACACTGACCCTCCGCAAATGCCTGCACGAACATGCTTATCTTGAATAGCAATAACCTTGTTATGTATAACAGGCTTATCTTGAATAGCAATAACCTTGTTATGTATAACGGGCTGGGACAAATATAAGCTTGACTCTAAATATGAGTAGATTACAACAAATATCAGATTTTATATTGCTCAATATGAATTTAAACCAGTAAGTATGAGAAGCACTGTATCAACACGTCTGTCCCCCTCAGTCAGTCTCACATAACTGGCTGATGCAATAATCGGGAATTTCTGTAAATACTTGCGCTGAGGAAAAAATCAATACTACCGTCTCGGGAATTCCACACACTGACGCAGAGGAGAAACATGCAAACACGAAGCAATTCTAGAGGTAGGCTCTGCATATTGCATTGTTTTAATATTAAATAAGCAAATCCAATTGAACTTAAACCTGAAGTAAATATGTATAGGTGGGTATGGATACAAGTTTATAGACAAACTGATGCAATTTTTGTAAATCTGCTTGAGGGGGTTTGATATTTTCCAAATTATAAAATTGTTGGGTTAGGCAGGTGCTACACTTAAACAAATGAACATGTTGAGCAAGTTTTAAGTATAGCAAATCTGCTTGAGGAGGGGTTCGTACTTTCTGAAAAATTCCCGAGGGCATTTTTACAAAAATCTTAAATTATAAGAGCTCTACACTTGAGCAAAAAAACTCAAATGGGCATGTTGACCAAGTTTTAAGTATGGCCAAAGCTGCTGGAGAGAGGTTCGTACTTTCTCGCACTGTCCGTAGTATAAACCCCACTACTGAATTCCGAAAACAAAGAGAGGTCAAGGTTTCCTCTGGCAAGAACATCTATCGCATCAAGCAGGATAGGATGGATAGTACCACTACGTACGATGTATCTGCTGGCGATCGCCTGTATGCGGAGCTCTTGGATGACTACGATAAACTCATCCCTCTTTTCATAGAAATGAAAATCATCTACTCTATAATAAATAAACATAGCAACAATGGTTAACGATATTTTTGGCCACACAAACCGCGACGACCACGGCGATGAGCTTCTCATGCTCGACGTCAGGGTCAAGAAGTTGCGAAGCGACCTGCAAGCTCTACAATTCACGCTCAACTCCAGCCTCCAGTCAGAGATAGCAAGCCTGCAGTCTCAGTGCCTGGACACCGTACTCAAGGTCGACGACCAGTATAAATCGCTGCTGCAAAAGTACACCGATTTCGCGTCAATAGACAACATCGACAACTTGGCGCTGAGCATAGGCAAGCTGCAGAACGAATTTTTGAAGCTGCAGCAAACACAGACCTCTGATGTGGAACAGATGAAGCAACACTTGCAGGACCAAACGAGCACCATCCAGACCTAACTGCAAACCACCATCCAGAGTATAAAAACTCCAATATTTGCCAAAAGTAGTGTAATATATGATATTATAAAGTCAACAAATGATGAGCCCCCCTCAGGCAGATTTGCCTACACTTAAAACTATCTCAAGATGAGCATATGAGCTTTTTGCTCAAGTGTGGAACCCTGTCTAATCCAAGATTTTTGTAAAAATGGCCTCGGGAATTTCCCGAAACTACAGTGTACAAATGATGAGCCCCCTCAGATTGATTTGCCCATACTTACAAAGGTTGCATCAGCCAGATTGTTGTCCATAAATTTGTTAAAAATATGCTCTTTTTGATATTGTTTCGGATACACTTGAAATTAAGCCAAGATCCTCATAAAACCTACACCTACCTACACATATTTACTTCCGGTTTAAGTTCAATTGGATACCAGCCTCAACTCATATATCTAGTACAAAAACAATGTAATATGCAGAGACTTTCTAGAATTGCTCTGTAACTCTCTCATTTCTTACATCATAAACATATGATTTTTCCCCTATAAGAATAACACTATATATGGTGTCATCAGGGAGTGCATCGTGGAATTCACAGATAATTTTAATAAAAGCTCTCGGGAAATTCCCGTGAAAAATATGACCCCTCGAGAATTTCCCGTAAAAAAAGCCCTCGGGAATTTCCCGTAAAAAAGGCCCTCGGGAATTTCCCGTAAAAACAAAATTCACGGGATATTCCTGTTTTTTTCTTCTCGGACAGGCTTAGGGTATATAAAGAGATTTTGCGTTACATAACAGCCAGTATTGTGAGAGTGGCTGAGGAGTACAGGTGTGATGTTACAGTGCTTCTCATACTACAGGCCTGTTTGGTTTAATATAAAACATTTCTTATTATTCATATTAAATATATTTCTGGTATATTGAACAAAAGGGCTTATATTTTGTATACATAATCTGATATTTGTTACATCCAGCTTGTTTGTTGTAATCCACTCATATTTAGAGTCAGGCTTATATCTGTCCCAGCCTGTTATACAAAAAATAATACATAACAAGGTCATTGCCGTTCTAGGACATGCATGTCTGTGCAGGCATTTGTGGAAGGTCAGTGTAGATCAATATTTATTCTCTTTTTCCACTTGTAGGCTATTAGCTTTACAACCTGTCATAGTAAGCATAGAGTTTTGATTTAAAACCAAAAAAAAAATATATAATAAACCGAGGATAAAAATTAATAATATTAACATATTAAATATACACAAGAAATATACAAAGCACACAGCTGAACAAAATATATATATATATATATATTAAGTACAAAATTTTGAATTGAACCCCAGGAAATCTTATATAATAAACCAACAACAAAAATGCCAAATCAAAAATATTGCAATCAGTGTAATAAAAATATATCCAGCCCCAATTGGGCCAGACACCAAAAGGATTGTAACCCAGACAAATGCAGAACTCCCAATAAAATATGTCCTAAATGCCATAAAATATTTAGCAAGGCTTATTTCAATAGACATTTAGGCTCTTGTTCTGTACAGTCATCAACATTGCCCTCACAACCATCTACATCTGGTCTGAAAAGGAAGCATGAAACACCTGATAATGCTGGACCGGCAAAGCAGCCACGCTATGCACCACCTATCCATAGCAGTTTTAATGGCCAACTTAGGGATCACCGGTTTGTATCAGAGCCAAGATGTGGCATTAAGAATTTTTTGAACAGTTTAAATCCTGATGTGCAGGCAATTCTAAATGCACAAAATGGCTCTTATAAGCTGTCTCTCAAATTGTTTACACAATATAAGAAGCCAAATGGCACAAAATTTACACAGCCCCACATAACAGAAACTGTACCTGTACATTCAAATGCAAATTCAGACAAAATAATAAGCAGTTTGATAGATCAATTGATTATTAAACACTCTGAATTTGCAGCAAAAGAGTCTGGATGGAGCCTATGCGGAACTTCACACAAGTTCTATGTTAATATTTCTGAATTCAGCCCATTACAAGGATCTACATATTTGCCATTACCTGCCAATATTAAAAACAAAAGAGCCGTGGTTAAAATAAAAAATACCGACCAGAAATGCTTTTTGTGGTGTATTTTAACTGCTTGTTTCCATTTTTAAGGAATCCTGAGTTAATAAGTTATTATAAACAGCATGAACATATTTTTAATGAAGCAATGAAGGGCTTAGAATATCCAATGTCTGTTCAGAATATTGATAAATTTGAAAAAAAAGGCCAGGGATATCAATGGTAAACAATTATCTATTAATGTATTTACTTGTTCTACTGGCCGTGGCAATTGCTTGATAGCACCTCTCAGAATCAGTACACTTGATGATGATTCTGCTGTTCCGATTGATCTGCTCTTAATTGAAGGAGATGGCACATATCATTACACTCTGATACATAATCTTCAAGCTTTAGTCAGAAAACAACTAGACAAATTTAATAGAATATTCAAGTTGTGCAGAAGATGTTTAACTGTATTTGATGGTCAAAAAATGGTGAATGGGGTTCGGGAAGTGAATGCAGAAATTGCTAAAAACAAGTTAATTGAGCATCTGGAATACTGTGGGAATCATAAACCTGTTCATATGCTTACGCCTAACCCAAGTGAAAATGCCAAATTCAAAAAATTTGAAGCCTTGTTGGAACACCCAGCATACATAGTCTGTGATTTTGAATCAAATCTCAAACCCCTTGCATTCTGTAGCCCAGATCCTGATGAACCTTCAATTACATCATACCAGCTACATGAACCTTCTAGTTTTTATTATGTGATTGTACAGGATGGGGTTGTAAGTAAAGAAGATTTATACATGGGAGCAGATGCCATCAAAGAATTTGCAGATAGAATAGAAAATGAGTGCCATAACATAGCATCTAATGTCTTATTAAAATCTAAACCCATGTTGCCTTTAACAGAGAAACAGATTGAAGATTTCAACAATGCAGAAAAATGCCTGGTATGTGATTCTGAATTTTCAGATACAAATATCAAGGTACATCACCATTCTCATACAGATGGTAAATTCTTAATGGCCCTGTGTAATAGCTGTAATATTAAGATCCAGAGACCAAAATTTGTCCCTATATTTTGCCATGGTGCATCCAATTATGATTTTCATCATTTGATTAGGTACGAGGGGTTTGCAAGCAGAATTTAAATATTTTAGTTGAAAATAATGAGAAATATATTTCCATTAGCAAAATAATTAAAGTTAATTGTGTTCCTATTCACTTAAGATTTCTTGATTCAAACATAATTTTATCGGCTAGCCTGGCTACACTGGCCACTCAATTATCTGATGATCAATTCAAAATCACATGTGCTTTGTTTCCAAATCAGGACCTGAAATTAATTAGGCGGAAGGGTGTGTATCCATATGATTATGTTACAGATTTTTTTAAATTTGATGAGTGTTCTCGGCCACCACAACAAGAGTTTTACAGCAAAATCAGAGGATCTGGAATCACTGATGAAGAATATCACCTTGCCCAGTTGATGTGGAACAATTTAAAATGCCAGACATTTGGTGATTATCACAAGGCTTATTTAAAACTTGATGTGACCCTCTTAGCTGATATACTGCAGGCATTCAGAAAATCTTCCATGCAAAATTATAAGCTGGATCCAATGTATTTTTACAGTGCACCAGGCCTAGCATGGTCTGCAATGTTTATAAACACTAAAATGCAATTGGATCTGATCCAAGATCAAGACATGTATCTGTTTATGGAGCAATGTATAAGAGGAGGCATGGTGCAATGTTCTCAGAGATATGCCAGAGCAAATAACAAATATATTCCTGATTATGATCCAGCACTGCCATCAAATTATATACTGTATGTAGATGCCAATAGCCTCTATGGTTATGGTATGATGAAAAAACTGCCATATGCAGGGCTTGAGTGGGTTGAAGATTTCAACATTGAGGATCTTCAGGACTTTGATGACAGTCACTATGGTCTATTCTTAGAGGTTGATCTGACAATTCCTGATGATTTACACAACACATTTTCTGATCTGCCCCCAATTCCTGAGGTTAAGTGTTCACCTGGCTCTAAACAGAAGAAATTGATGATGACTCTAGAGCCGAAACAGAATTATGTCTTATATTACAAAAACCTCCAGTTCCTGATGAATCATGGTGTTCAAGTGACCAAAGTTGGAAAGGTTTTGAGGTTCAGGCACTCAAGATGGTTGAAGCCATATATTGATACAAACACAGAGCTTCGAACATCTGCAATGAGCCAATTTGATAAGACCTTGTTTAAATTGATGGTCAATTCAGTGTATGGCAAAACAATTGAAAATGTCAGAAAACATATTGATGTTAAAATAATTACTGACCCCAGCCGGAGCAAAAAATTGATTGCAAAGCCCAACTTCAATTACAGAAAAATTTATGATGAGAATATGGCACTTTTCAACATGAAAAAAACAAAGATTAAGTTTGATAAGCCTATATATGTAGGGGCTGTGATATTGGAATTGGCCAAATTACACATGTTAAAATTGTTTTATAATGTGTTGAAGCCTTTTTATAAGGATCGTGTAAAACTAATGTACATGGACACAGATAGTTTTGTTCTTGATATTCAAACAGAAGATGTTTATCAAGATATGGCACAGCCTGAATTGTTTAAATATTTTGATACCACTGAACATTCAAAAATTAAACACCACAACAAAAAAGTGCACTTGGTGATGTTATTGTGGCATTTGCTGGGTTAAGGGCCAAGATGTACAGTTTTGAAACATGTAGTGGCGCTGTTGAAAAAAAGGCCAAGGGCATTGGCAGAGTGACTGTAGACAAAGAGCTTGAATTTGAAGATTACAAAAATTGCCCCAAATCATGTAGCACAATCAGAACATCAGAAAATAGAATTCAGAGTGTGGATCACTTGTTGACTACAAATATTGTAAGAAATGTGGCTCTGGACCCACATGATGAAAAGAGATGCATTTTGTCATATGGCATACATACTTTACCATGGGGTCATTGTGATTTGAAAAATGGGAATCAATGCCCAATTACAGAGCATGATTTGAAATAAATAAACATGCCTATGAACTTATTTGGGTTCAAAAAACAGGCTATTATGGACCTGCCAACACCACAACCCTCTTCTGATATAATATCTAAACTAAGTGCTTTGTTAATTATTCATCTGAACAGCATACATACAGATGTTGATGATGAAACAGGTAAAACATTGTACATATTTAACAATAATTTAAATCATTACCAATTACCTGTAGGTGGTCAATTGCAATTTATTACAACCCCTGAGGGTAATGTCAAGATTTCAGTAGGGAGAAATATTTATAGAATTAAGCACTCAAACATGGTTTCTAGCACTGTATATACTGTTTCTGCTGGTGACTGCTTATATATTGAGGTCCCGGGATCATATGACAAGCTTATACCTTTTTTTATAGAATTAAGAATCAGATATTCAATAATAAATAACCACTAAAACAAAAATGCCTAATGATATATTTGGCCATACAAGGCATGAAGATCACAGTGATGAGATTCTGATGCTTGATGTCAGAGTCAAGAAATTAAGAAGTGATTTACAAGCTTTACAAACCACACTCAATGCCAGTCTTCAACTAGAAATTACAAATTTGCAATCACAATGCATGGACCCTCTTCTTAAAATTGATTCTGAACTCAAATTGCTGCTTCAAAAATATACTGACTTGGCCACATTGGATAATTTTCAAAGTTTACAAGAAGCTGTAGCAGCTCTTCAAGCCAAATTTAAGACCCAGGCCACCAACTCTGAGCAATTGAAACAGCAATTGGAAGAGCAGGTAAATCATGTCCAGACACAGCTCCAAACAATTGTCAAAAGCATAAAATCACAAGAAGATTTTGATCTAGTGATTTCCACTCTACAGGAACAGATTCAATCACTCCAGATACCTAATCTGGACCCCTTGAACAATGCCATATCCGAGGTTAAAGAAAAAATTGAGACACTTGAAAATTTTATGAACAACTTGCCATCTTCTGATGCTTTGAGTGCAATAACTCGGAGTGTTGCCAACATTAAGCTGCAACTTGAAACATATGAAGATTTTAGAAAAATTCAAAGTACCATAACCCATCTTGATGGTACAATAGCAGCTGTGCAAAGTGATTTGACAAGTGTACAAGAATCTCGCCTGCTTGGTATTGTAGACACACTTGTCAGTGTCCAGCAACAGATCACAAAGCTTGAAAACCTCAACACTGAATCTGAACTATATCATTTTCATCACTTGATCGATGATATCCAAACAAAACTTGAAATTTTACAACAATAAACACCTACTCAGGCAGATATAGCCCTGCTCCAAAATGCTATGCAAAATGTGGCTGATGCTTCTGAATTAAATAATGTGAAATTGGCACTTGAATCTTTGCAAAATACTGTAACAAATCTGCCTACATCACAGGAACTTAAAAATATTAAGAGAGCTGTGAATCGCATATTGAAATCAGAAGATATCAAGAATATCCAGACAGATATCAAACAACTTACTCAGACAGTGACCACTCTACCAACTAATCAACATATTAATGAACTGCATGCCCTGTTTGAGGATATCAGAAGACAAGTCCATGATCTTACTGCTCAAAATTCAAAATTGGTAGTTATTGAAAATTTGCAACAAATTGTAGCTAATATCAAGCAACAGCTAGGGACCATGGAATCCAATCAAGCAAATGCTCTGTCTGTTTTTGCCACCCAGCTTCAGGAGATTGTGCAACGATACAAGAAACTTGTTGTGGACATAAAAATCAAGCCAGGCCATGATGATGTTGTTAGGACTATCAATGAGCACCTTGAATCTGTAACAAGCAGATTGCTTACAGCAGAAAAAGAAATAACAGGCATAATCGAGAATCCTAAACATACAATAATTCTTGAATTGTACAGCATCCCCAACAAAGAATATGATTCACCATTTACACCAGGTGGCAAAATATATATGCTGTCCCCTGCACAATTTTATTACCAGTTTTTTGTTGGGGGCACACTGAGACCAATCAAGATCAAATATTGGCTTCAACCACAGGCACACCACTACCCCACCTTATCAATAACTAATGCTGACAACAAACCAAAAATCACAAGTGTAGAGTTAGAGGATTTTACAGATCCCAATACATTAGAAACATTTTATGCTGAAGATGATGGCTCTCTGGAATTTCATATACAAATAGGAGACAAATTATATTTAGAAAATCCTGTAGTATCAGCTGCTGAACACCCCATAGTTGCAATATTCTTGTTTTCATATTATGTCTAGACAAATTATTGTTGATGAATTACACAGACAAGCCAGACATAATTATAAGAGACTGCCAGTAGTCACAAAAAGCATAGATGATTTATGGCAGAGCGGCTTGATTGATATGGCAAGTGGACAGCTGAAAAACTTAGACAAAATCAACAAGGCTACAAGTATCTACTCACTGTCATAGACACATTTTCAAAATTTGCCTGGGCTGTGCCTCCCAAATCCAAGACTGGAAAATGTGTTACAGAAGCCTTCAGGACAATCATCAATCAGAGTGGAAGATCACCGCGCTATTTGCAAACAGATAATGGCAAAGAATTTTATAATTCTGTGTTCCAACAATTTATTAAAAGCCAGTCAATACAACATTATTCGAGTTACAGTGATCTCAAAGCCTCAATTGTAGAGAGATTCAGCAAAACCATAAAAAATCTTATGTATAAACAATTTACACTTCAAGGTAATTATAAATGGCTTAATATTCTTCCAGATCTTCTACATAAATATAACAACTCGGTCCATTCCACAATCAACATGAAACCCTCTGAAGTAACTTCATCTGATGAGCAAAAATTGATCAGGACTGTTTATTATCCTAGATACCAGTCAACAACAAGAAAGGCCAAATACAAGGTGGGTGATCAAGTAAGAATCAGCAAATATAAGCACTTATTCAAAAGAGGCTTTACAAGAAACTGGAGCACTGAATTATTTACAGTGGTTCAAGTTGAACCTGGGACCCTTAACACATATATAATAAAAGACCATGGAGGAGAAATTCTCAAAGGCCGGTTCTATGAAGAAGAACTCAGCAAAACTAAGCAGCGTGACACATATCTTATAGAGAAAATCATCCGCAGAAAATGCAACAAGTTATTTGTCAAATGGCTAGGACATCCAGAACACAGCTGGATCGATGCAGACAATGTGATAATATAAGCACCTGGGATGTTATAAAGAGGCTGCCAGAACCTGAACAGCAGATTAAGAGAAATGGCAAGTTGCTGCCTGATAATATTAGATGTCTTATTGTTGGGCCATCGGCTTGTGGCAAAACTACACTTATGATTGATAATTTTTTATTGGCACCCAACTGGTTAGACTGGAAAAATAGGCACTTGTATGTCTTCTCTAAGAGCTTGGAACAATTAAAATATCAGCAGCTGATGAAGCTTTATGATGGATTGGATATAGCCACTTTTGAATCAGATGTTAAGCCACTTCATGAATGTCTCGATAATTCTGTTGTTGTGTTTGATGACATTATACTGGATAATCAAAACAAAGTTAGAAATTTTTTTTACACAGGGGCGACACAAAAACATTGATTGTTTCTACCTGGCACAGACTTTTTCTAAAATTCCGAAGCAGCTGATCCGAGACAACAGCAATTTTATATGTGTGTTTCATCAAGATCATACCAACCTCAAACACATACATGATGAATATGTAGGTGGGGACTTGAGCTACAATAATTTTTCCAAGTTTTGCAGTAGGTGCTGGAACCAGGACAGTTATGGGTTTGTCACAATTGATATGACAAGAAAACCCAATAGTGGCAAATATAGAAATAAAATTAACAATTTTCTAGACATTGAAACATATATAAATAGCCATGAAAAGGCCAATCATTGATGATCTTAAATTAAGAGATTATCTTGTAAAAAGATTTAAGGGATGGAAATCAGAGAACCGAGGAATTTATGAACAACACAAACAAACAGAACAGCCTATTATTGATGCTATTAGAGAATTAGGTAAAAATATCAAAACTGTTACAGAGCAAAATCAAAATTTGATCACAGAGCGTGTACCTGTAGCTGCAAGGAACATATTAGATTATCCAATCACCCCACTTTCCAGTATTCATACACCTAGTCCTGTTGCTCCTCGAAGAATTGAAGCTACTCAGGATCCTATTGAATTGGGTCTTCTTGCTCAAAAATATTTAAGCACACCTAAAGACAACAAAGATGAGGTTTTTGGCTTATATGCTGACACAGAGCGTGATGGTAGCATCATACATAGAATTGGCAATTTCAGAGTAACATTTATGGGAGATGATCTAATAGTATGTTCAGAATCTCATCTTGGAGAAAGAGGTGCTTTTGTTAAGTATCCTGGAACACCTGGATTGTGGGAACTGATGACTAGGAAAAGGCCTGACAGCTATACAGATCAAGATTATGATCATTACAAAGAAATATTAATAAAATCAGATGCTCTATACCAGAACAATGATCCCACACAAAAAAGAGTCAAGTCTAGCAGTGGAGCAAAATACAACAATTTAATCAAACCCATATGGTCACAGATCAAGACTGGTAGTGGAATCAAACAATACAACACCCTGCCTAAAGAATTTGTGTGGGTTGATGATGTCAGGAAACTTGTAGATAGGTTATTGGTGATAGCTGGGGAGGAAAATGCTGGCAACCACAATTTTTACAATGAAAAGTTTGGAATTATGGACATGATAAGCACAAAATTGTCTAATTTTATAGTGAATGACACTAAGGGGATTGGATATCTTATAAAAATTATTAATACTCTACCACCTAAATTTTGGAATATTTCTGAGGGTCGGGGGTTGTTTAATGACATTATAAACAAGCTGCAATATGAACTACATATTCCAGGCTATCGGTATTGTGGTCCCGGCACAAAATTGGACCATAGATTAAACAGAGGTGATCCTGGTGTTAATCCCCTAGATGCTGCTTGCAGAGACCATGACATAGCTTACAACACACATTCTGATCTTGACAAGAGACATGTTGCAGACAAGAAATTAGAAGAGGCTGCATTTGGTAGATTTGTAAGCAAAGATGCTTCTTTAAGTGAGAGAATAGCAGCATTGGGGACCACCATAGCTATGAACACCAAACAAAAACTAGGGTGGGGGCTGTGAATATATATATATAATAAACCTAGAATGAAGGCCAAGGGTGTTATGTTTCAAATACCTTATGCAGGTCTTAAATCTCTTAAAACTATTGATAGCCTTTTAACCAAAATGCAGCGCAAGAAAAAAAATTCTTGTCTTGCCAAGGGCCATGGTATGAAATTGTTGCTTAGTACCCCCCCAATTAAAAAAATTACAACAATCTAGAAAAAAATCACATGTGGGTGGATTTATATTTACTATCCCGGCCATCTTAGCAGCACTTGGGGTTGTTGGGAGCTTGGCTGGGGGATCAGCTGCCATAGCAAAAACAGTAATAGATGCCAAGGAGAATAGGGCAGAATTAGATGAATTGAAGCGCCATAACCTGGCCATGGAGAAACAAGGCAAAGGTGTTAAGAGAGCCATGAATAAGTTTAAAAAAACAAGAGCTGCTTACAAACCAAGATATTGAAGCTTTAATCAAGCCACTGGGCATCAAAAATTTTAGAGGTGTGTACATGTCTCATTCTTTACCAGAACAACCACTCAACAAAGAGTGTGGCATTGTTAATTTGGATAAGTACAAAAATCAGGGCACTCACTGGATTTGTTATCTTAAATATTTAAACAATAAGGCATTTGTGTTTGATTCATTTGGAGGTGTTCCACCTGAAAATTTAATAAAATATCTAAAGTCAGCTAATCTTTATTACAATAATGCCCGTGTTCAAAATTTCAAAGATGTTAATTGCGGACATCTGTGTTTATCTGTTCTTAGATATATGTCTCAAATAAATAAACCATCAGTTGAAAATTTTCAAGAAGCCCTGTGGTATTTAAAACATCATGGGGGTATTCCATCTCACCAGCCAAAATTCAATATTGAAACTCAAATTACATGATGATATAGTGTATCCCAAAACAATAGTTCTCAGAGCATTTTACGGCATGTACTTGATCCCTAATATTACACACCACAACAACAAAATTGCAGTTGGTGATCAAAAAATTGTCATCACTCCAGGGCAATATATTCTGTCTACTCTAAATGCTCAATTACCCAGAGGTATAGTATTAACTCAAAATTCTGTCACTCACAGAGTAGAGATTGTATCAGCTACAGAAACAGTGGATCTGGGTACTATAGGAGAGCTGTTAGGCTTTGAGAACAACACAAAACTTTAACCGGCCATCAAACACACTGCTATTAATATACCTAAATTCTTAGCCATAGAGACTCTGAATATTCACTGTAATGTGGCTGAGGGTATGATCACCAAATCAAATGGCATAGGCACTCACAAACAAACTGGCATCATTGCAACATTTAAACCTAATTCTGAATTTATGGAGCCCATCATCTACACTCCATCCCCAACATTATATTTTCCTGTGTGCCATAATAGAATAGATAACATTGAATTGATGGTCACTAATGAAAAAGAAGAATGAGTTGATTTTGCTGGAGCCACAACAACTGCAATCATAGAGATTAATATTTATATAAAAATACATACAAAAATTTGGATAATTTGAGAGTTATGAGCTACAATCATTCCCCCCAAACAGGAGGACATTTGCAAATTTAAATCAACCCAACACAGAGATTGAAGTTGATCTTGATGTAGGGGATTGTTTATACACCCCCACAGAGGAGATCTATACATCAAATTTGATGTTGTAAAGCTCGATGGAACAAATTATCCAACAAATTCAAATATAAGATTGGTGGACAATTTTGTGCCACATCTGTTCTCTGAAATTGAGATCAGAAAACATGGTGTTGTTATAAACAGAGTGTATTATCCCGGCATTACCTCCACAGCTTTGGCCACACTAAAATTATCCAAAACCGAGGCTTCTTACTACAAAATAGGTGGATTTCAGGCTGTGATAAAATTATATCTAAGAGCCACACAGTGTTGTTCCCCATGCGCCTGTTGCCAGGATTCTTCTCAGATTACAAAGCTATTATGTGGAAGGGTGTTTTAAGAATCACATTTAGAAGAACTGCCAATGATAGTAATGCTTTGATGAGGTACAGCTCATTAAACTCTACAGGGGAAGCTTTGCCCAATACCCTACCTGATGAAGGCAAATGCATTATTCAAACTTTGGGGCTAAGAATCCCGGTTGTTGAATATGAATCCAGTTATGCTCTTAAATACAAAGCAGATATAATAAAATATCCACAGATTCCTTTACAATTTTATACATATCAATGTGTACAGAAGCCTGCCACTAGTACTTATTATGAGTTTGATGCTACAAATTCATTCTCCAGTATACAATATGACATGCCGGATTTTGTGGTGGTACTGTTTCAAACTGGAAGACACAATAATCAGGAAAAAAATTCAAGTAGATTTGATAACTGCAACATCAAGAACATATATCTTAAAAATGGCAGAAATGAGGTGTTCCCCAGAGAAAATTATAATTTAGACATGTCCAAGGATGATTTCCTTAAATTATATGAAGCATTTACAGCATACAAAAGGGTCACTACTGGCAATATTGACATGTATTACACACCAGATGAATTCAAAGCACAGAGACCCATGTTTGTTATCAACACTTCAAAAAGAAAACAAGTTGTGGTTAATGACAGGACAAACATTAAAATTATCTGCGACTTCCACGATACACTCTCTGATGACACCATATGTAGTGCTATTCTCATAGGTGAAAAATCATATGTTTATGATGTAAGAAATGAGAGAGTCACAGAACAATTCTAGAGGGGCTCTGCATATTACATTGTTTTAATATTAGATAAACAAATTGAACCTGGTATCCAATTGAACTTAAACCGGAAGTAAATATGTGTAGGTAGGTGTAGGTTTTATGAGGATCTTGGCTTAATTTCAAGTGTATCCAAAACAATATCAAAAAGAGCATATTTTTAACAAATTTATGGACAACAATCTGGGTGATGCAACTTTTGTAAGTATGGGCAAATCAATCTGAGGGGGCTCATCATTTGTACACTGTAGTTTTGGGAAATTCCCGAGGCCATTTTTACAAAAATCTTGGATTAGACAGGGTTCCACACTTGAGCAAAAAGCTCATATGCTCATCTTGAGCAAGTTTTAAGTGTAGGCAAATCTGCCTGAGGGGGGCTCATCATTTGTTGAGTTTATAATATCATCAATTACACTACTGCCAAATTTCACGAACAGTTTCAATCGTTCGAAATTCCTACGTTGGAAAGCATCAAGGCTGCGCTTCAAACGGACGCTTTGCATGCAGCCATCAACGAAGTTAAAAATAAACTCCAAACGCTAGAGGATTTTATCGACAATCTACCTTCGTCCAGCGAGTTGAACGCCATTGCCCGTAGTGTTGCAAACGACGAACTCTAAATTGAGACCTACGTGGATTTCGGGAAGCTGCAAGTCACTATATTGACGATGCTCTTGCTGTTATTAGAAATGATCTGGTAAACGTACACGAAGCACCGGAATCCAAACTGCCTGGCATCACGGATACTCTGGCCAGCATCCAACAGCAAATCACCAAGTGGGAAGATCTAAACACCGAATCATGTCGCATTTTCATCACTTGATCGACGACATACAGACTAAATTAGAGACTTTACAACAATCCACCTCTACCCAGGACGACATAACAAAATTGCAAGAAGGCATACGCGCTGATGCTGCCTCAGATTTGGACGCGATGAAAAAAGCTTTGGAGTCGCTTCAAAATACTGTGGCCACCCTACCTACCTCGCAGGAATTGAAAAGCGTGAAGAGGGCTCTCAAACGAATACTCAAATCCGACGACATCAAAAACATCCAAACCGAAATTGAATTGCTTCGGGAGTCTATTGTAACGTTGCCTACCATCAAAAACATCAGCGAGCTACATGGCTTGTTTGCGGAAATTAGAACCCAGGTCCACGACCTCGCAACCCAGACCTCCAAGTTGACACTCGTGGAAAGTCTACAGCAGATTATCGCCAATATGAAAGAGCAAAATTGTCAGCATCGAGGCGAGCCAATAATCGGTCAAAGCCAATTTCAGTACCAACTACATGAGTTAAACGAAATATTCAAGAGGCTTATTGTCGATGTGAAGATCAAGCCTGACTATGATACTGTTGTCCGTGCTATTGAGGAGCTTCTGAAATCAATAGACGGTAGATTGGAGGATGTGGAGAACGAGGTTCGAACCAATGTAAACAATCTGAACGCCGGCATCGACAATCTCAAGTCCACTGTTGTCATCGAACTATACAGCATTCCAAACAGGGAATTTTTCTCGCTCTTCCATCCGGGTGCCAAACTCTACACGCTGACTCCTGCCAAAGCCTATGACCAGTTTTTCATCGCTGGCACACTTGAGTTCGTGAAGGTTTCATACTGGTCTCTGCTTCACGCAACCCACAACCCAACCATGACCGTGACGAACATCGGTGACGAGCCTAAAATAAGAGGAGTGGAGTTGGTCGATTTCACAAACCCCGAGGTTCGCGAGACTGCCTATGTCGAAGACTCCACTCAAATTATCGACATAGAAATAGGTGACAAGCTGTACATAGAAAACCCGGCATTGTCTGCAGCCGGAAATCCCATCCAAGCTATATTCTTATTTTCACACAATGCCTAGGCAGCCTATTGTGAACGAGCTGCACAAACCTGCACGCCGAAATTATAAACGATTGGCGGTAGTAAACAAAACCATAGACAACCTGTGGCAAGCTGACCTTGTGGAAATTAGCAGTGGCAACTTAAAAACTTTACAAAAATCAACAAGGGATAACAGTATCTTCTCACCGTTATAGACTCATTTTCAAAATTTGCGTGGACTTTATTTCTCAAGGCAAAAACATTAACCTGTGTAGTGGAAGCATTCAAAACTATATTTGATAAAAAGTGGCAGCCGACCTCGATTTCTTCAAACGGATAACGGAAAAGAATTCTACAACTCTGTCTTTCGGCAATTTATTCAAAAACAAATTATCCATCATTAATCCACCTTTAGTCACATCAAAGCCAGCATAGTGGAACGTTTCAACCGAACACTCAAAACATGCATGTGGAAAAGATTCACGCTTCAGGGGAATTATAAGTGGCTCGACATGCTTCCAGAACTTGTTAACAGCTATAATGACAGTTTGCATCGCACGATAAACATGAAACCAGCTGACGTCAACATATCTGACGAGCAGCATTTAATTTGTACGGTTTATTGTCCAAAGTACAAATTTACAAGCAAGAAACCGAAATACAAAACTGGTGATCATTTGAGATCAGTAAATTTAACCGTGCGTTCGAAAAAGGCTTCACCAAAAATTGTAGTACAGAACTTTTCTCCGTAGTTTGAGTCTTACCAGGAAACCGTCACACGGATATAATAAAATAATCGGGAACTTCTGAAAGGAAGATTTTACGAAGAGGAACTTTCTAAAACAAAATACCCCGTCACATATCTTATTGAAAAAGTATTACGTAGAAAAAGTGACAAACTGTTGGTGAAATGGCTGGGATTGGAGGAAAAAAGTTGGGTCGATGCAAACAAGGTGATTGTGTAACGGATGCTTGAGATGTGGTACTGCGACTGCCAGATTTTCCATCGAAATTACAGGATAGGAAAAGTTGGACCTGGTGGATGTGGAAAAACAACGTTACTTATTGATAATTTTCTTCTTGCACCCAACTGGTTAAACTGGAAGAACAGGCACTTGTATGTTTTCTCCAAACGTTTGGAGCAACCGAAGTATCGCCAGCTGACGAAACTGTACGACGGACTAGGCTTTTATTTGCTTCTGAAGTGATACCTCTAGACTGCTGTCTCGAAAATTCGGTGGTGGTTTTTGACGAAGTGATCCTGGAGAATCAGAACGAAATTCGCATTTTTTTGCAAAGGGTCGGCACAGAGGCATGGACTGCTTCTTTCTTGCTCAGACTTTTTCCAAAATCCCCAAGCAGCTACTCCGAGACAATGCTTGTTCTATTTGTTTCTTTCGTCACGAATACACGTATTTCAAACACGCTTACGATGATTATGTAGGTGGGGACATAAACTACAATCAGTTTTCCAAATTTTGCTCTTCATGCTGGAACCAAGATGATTTCGGATTAGGAAACCTAATAACGGAAAAAACAGAAACAAAATTAATAATTTTCTAAAGGTTGCAACGTTACAAGAAACGTCTTGACCTATTATAAATAACTACATACAAAAATAAAATGAAACGCAAACTTGCCGACGACAACCTGAAGCTGCGTAGCTACCTGGCAAAACGGTTTAAGGGTTAGAAATCCGAGAATCGTGGAATTTACGAAGACAAAAAGCGTCAGGACCAACCTATCATCAATGCCATCAGTGGACTTGGTAAAGAAATCAAAGATGTCACCGAGCAAAACAAAGAGTTGATCAAAGAGTTTGTGCCACTCACTGCTCGAAATTATGCCATACCCACACCGATATCCAGCATTCACATTACTCCGTTTGAACTTGCTTCGGCTCCGAGACGTCAGGCCCATGGCAGTACCTCTTCCGTCAAGGTAGTCGAGCTGGGTCCGTTGGCGAGGAATTACCTAAGCACCGGGAAATTCGAAAAAGACGAGGTATTCGGATTGTAACAGACCATGGAACATAACGAGGGTGTGGTTTGGAAGATTGGAAAGTCGAAAATCACGTTCAAGGGCGACGATGTAAAAGTTAATATGCGCGAGAAGAACAGCTACACTAGGTATCCTGGCACGGTGGGACTGTGGGATCTTATCAATAAAAAGCAACCTAAAAATTATACAGACGGGGATTATCAATGTTACACGGAAACAAAACAATGATGCAACATAGAATAACGTGAAATCTTGCAGCGGCAAAAAGTACAGGAACCTCATCAAGCCAATATGGACCCAGCTCAAGACTGGCAGCGGTGTCAAACTCTACAACACATTGCCGAAGGAGTTTGTTTGGGTAGACGACGTAAGAGAGCTTGTAGGTCGATTGCTGGTTATCGCAGGCGTAGGAAATGCAGGCAATCGCAACTTCCACAACGAAAAGGTGGGCAGCATGGACATGATTAGCACCAAGCTTGTCAACTTCATTGTCAACGACAACAAAGGTATAGGTTACCTTATCAAAATCATCAACTCCCTGCCTCCCAAATTCTGGAATGTAGCGGAGGGTCGAGGTTTGCTGAACGATATTATCAACAATCTACCCTTCGAGATGCACCTGCCAGGTTACCAATACTGCGGTCCGGGTACGAAACTCGAACAGCGACAGGAAAGAGGAGACACGGGAGTGAACCCACTGGACGCAGCATGCAGGGACAACGACATTGCCGGCAATGCTCACACCGATCTCGACGCACGTCATGATGCTGACAGAAAATTGGAGCATGCCGCTTTCGGGAGAATCGTCAGGAGAGACGCCTCGCTGGGTAAACGGGTCGCCGCATTGGGTACGACCATCGCCATGAACACAAAACGAAAATTAGGATGGGGATTGTAACTAAATAACCCCTGTGAAAAAAGCAACTTGTATAATCGACCTACCATCACTTCATTGCATTAGGCAAAAGCAGAATTTTTTTCTTATCCCCTCACGATATATAAATAACATACTATCACCATGAAGCCCAAAGGTGTCGTTTACCAAATACCCTACGCAAACCTCAAGTCTCTCGGAACATTAGATGGAATGCTCACCAAAAAGCATTGCGAGAAGAAACATTCCTGCTTTGCAAAAGGTCATGGAATGAAATTGCTGCTCAGCATTCCTCAGTTGAGAAGGTTGCAACGTTCGCGAAAGCAACAAAAAACTGGAGGTTTCATATTCAGCATCCCGGCTATCTTGGCAGCTTTGGGCGCTGTAGGCAGCTTGACACGAGGCAGTGCCGCTATTCCCAAGACCGTCATCGATGCAAAAAATAACAAAGCCGAGTTAGAAGAGCAGAAACGCTACAACCTGGCTATAGAGAAGAAGGGGAAAGGTGTGTCCAAACAGCGAAAAAACAACCTCGATGCTTTGAAAAATTTTAAAAAAGAAGAGCCTCTGTCCAACTTCGATATTGAATCTTTGATCGAATCGTTGGGGTCAAACACTTCAGGGGCGTTTTCATGTCTGATTCTCTACCCTCTGTTGTGAAGTAAAAAAGTGTGATGTGGTTAACTTAGACAGTTACGAAAATCCAGGTACGCTTTGGATATGCTACCTCAAAGCCAACAACAACAAAGCGTTTGTTTTCGATTCATTCGGAGGCATGCCACCTGATGGGTTGATAAAGTATCTCAGTGTTGCCAACCTCTACTACAATGACCAACGCATCCAGGGTTCAGCGATGTGAACTGTGGCCATCTCTGCGTTTCCATGCTTGTCTTCCTCTCGCAATTAAATAACCCAACAATCGAGGATTTCCAGAAAGCATTGTGGCACCTGAAGCACTATGGGAGTATTCCATCTCACAAGCGAGACTTCGCTTCTGAAACTCGCATTGCATTACGATAACATCTATAATAAATCTATTGCTCTTCGTGCATTCTACAGCATGTACTTGATACCTAATGTGACGGTACACAACAATGCCATCAAAATTGGCAGCGAAAAAATCAGCATCACCCCTTGCCAGTACAACCTGTCTACCTTGCAGACTCAATTGCCAAAAAGTGTAAGATTCTGTAACTCACAAGGTGGAACTGGTATCTGCCACGGAAACCGTAGACCTGGGTACCATCGGAGAGCTTTTGGGATTCGAGAACAACACAAAGCTCGAACCTGGCATCAAGATCATCGTCACGAACATTCCAAAATTTCTAGCCATCGAAGTAGAGTAAATTTGTGACTCCCACAACAACTTTGATTTCTTGACCAAACGACCACAAAAAGTTGAAAAACTCACTTTCTCTCCCCGTTCCGCGCCTCATTTATTGCGCTGACGATGTTTCACGGGCGCAAAAAGGCAGTGATGAGTGAAAGATGAGCTCTCATCCTCTCATCCTTCTCATCCCTCTCATTCTCCTCTTATTCTCTCATCTTCCTCTCATCCTCCTCTCATCCTCTTATTTTTCTCTCATTCTCTCATTTTCTTATTCTCTCATTTTCTTATTTCTTGAAAGATGAGTGCACCTTATCGTAATTTTCCAAGTCTGGGACCAAATGTTTATATATCGTGACCTTCGTAAACCTCTCCTCTCATCTTCTCATCTTCTCATTCTCTCATTTTCTTATTTTTTGAAGAATGAGTGCATCTTATCGTAATTTTCCAAGTCCGGGACCAAATGTTTATATATCGTAACCTTCGTAAACCTTTCTTCTCATCCTCTCATTCTCTTATTTTTTTATTTTCTTATTCTCTCATTCTCTTATTCTCTCATTCTCTTATTCTCTCATTCTCTCATTCTCTCAGTCTCTTATTTTCTCATTCTCTCATTCTCTCTACTTTTAGAATATTGTCGTCAACATTAGAAATGAAGTTGGAGTGCTGGAATCAACGGGGCCAAATGTTTATATATCGTGACCTTCGTAAACCTCTCTCTCGGGGAGGGAACGATGTACCACACACACACACACGCACGCACACGCGCGTGCGCGCGTATGTATTGTAACACAAACAAACAAACAAAATAATAATTGTTGTTTTTTAGGATGCCTGGCCCCTATAACCTCGCCAGGGTGCGTGGTGCCCAGCCAAGAAGTAAAAGTTTTCTAATGGCTGCGGTTATAGATTACCGCACCTCTGTAGAGTTTCACGTGTTTTATTTTTTTTCTCAAACTTCCATGAAACCCTACAGAGGACCTCCGTAATGCATGCAACGTGTACTAACGACTCTAGTGTTATTTGATGTTGTAATATTTTTGGATATAGAGTTTTATTGTGAGATATAGATAAAAATAATTATGTTTATTATAATATTTTCTTGATGAAGATGGAGAATATGTGTGTGTGTTACAAATAAAGTTGCATGCTTATTTTTTTAGTGTGTTTGTATGTGTTTTTGATGTTTCGACAGCATCTGAAACGATAAAAAAAAGAAATTTTATTGTTAATTTTCACGTGTAAAAACAACAACAAATTTTTTTTTGTGCAAATTTTCTGATTGTCTCTCGTGCTATAGTGCAAAAAAAAGATATTGTAACTTATAACTAATGAAATTGACATTTGTAACTGATCTGAACTAGTGAAATTCGTATTGTGCCATTGTAACTGATTGTGCTAGCACTAAAAATTTCTTATTGTGCAAGAAAATAGATGATAAAAACTTGTTAAAACTGCTCTGTGACCCTCTCATTCTTCACGTCGTAGGCGAAGGACTTCTCTGCAATCAGGATGACACTGCATAGGGTATCCTCGGGCAAGGCATCGTGGAACTCGCAGACGACCTTGATGTTGGTTCGATCGTTGACCACAACCTTCTTTCTCTTAGATGTGTTGATGACGGTCATGGGTCTCCGTGTTTTGAACTCGCTGGGCGTGTAGTACATGTCCACACTTCCCTCGGTCACGCGTTTGTAAGCCGAAAACGCTTCGTAAAGTTTGAGATAATCGTTTTTGGTCATGTCGAGGTTGTAATTCTCGCGCGGGAACACTTCGTTGCGTCCATTTTTGAGATAAACGTTCTTGATCTTGCAGTCGTCGAATTTGCTGGAATCTTTTTCCTGATTCTTGTCCCTCCCGGTCTGAAAGAGCACTACGACGAAATCTGGCATGTCGAACTGTATGTTGTTGAACTGCGTCGTCACGTCGAATTCCATGTGACTTCCCGTCGCCATCTTCTGCACGCACTGGTAACCGTGAAAGTGAATCGGTACCTGCGGACTTTTCAAGATCTCCGCTTTGTACTTGAGGGCATAGTTCGTCTCGTATTCCACCACCGGCATTCTCAATTCCATGCTCCGGATGACGCACTTGGCTGCTTCGGGTAAAGTGTTGGCTATTGGTGTGCCGTCGGCATTCAAGTTGGTGTATCGCATTATTGCGTTGTTATCGTTGGCCGCTCTTCGAAACGTGACTCTCAGTCCTCCCTTCCACATGATCTCCTTGTAATCGGAGAAGAAACCAGGCAGCAGACGCATGGGAAAGAGCACCGTGTGACTTGTTGTCGATATTTTGGTCCCCGCTTCGAATCCTCCCGCCTGATAGTATGCTGCGTCCGTTTTGGATAATTTCAACGTTCCCACTGCCGTCGACGTGATGCCTGGATAATCTATTCTGTCAATGACGGTGTTGTGTTTCCTCACCTCCACCTGCGAGAACAGGTGAGGCACGAAGTTGTCCACGAGTATCAAGTTTGCTGCTGCGGGAAACGCGTCTCCGTTTTCTTTCTTCACCACGTCGAATTGAAGGTAGAGGTCCGCTCTGTGAGGATGAACGAACCCGTCGCCTACGTCCACGTCGTATTCGATCTCCCTGTTCGCTTCGTTCAGATTGGCGAACGTGCGACGGTTGGGAGGGAAAGACTGCAATTCGTAACTTTCGATTTGCTCCATTTTACATGTATGGTTATTTATTATACGTTGATCTCCACGATGGCCGTCGTAGTGGCACCTGCGAAATCTACCACGTCTCCTTTCTCGTTCGTCACCACCAACTCTATGTCGTCTATGCGGTTGCGACATACTGGAAAATAGATCGGCGAAGAGGGCGTGTAGATGATCGGTTCCATGAACTCGGAACTTGGTTTGAAAGTGGCTATGATTCCCGTCTGCTTGTGACTTCCTAATCCGTCCAAGGATTTCGTGATCATACCTTCCGCCACGTTACAGTGTACGTTCAGAGTCTCTATGGCCAAGAATTTAGGAATGTTGGTTGCTACGTGCTTGATACCAGCTTCGAGTTTGGTGTCGTTCTCGAAACCTAAAAGTTCTCCCATGGTGCCCAGGTCCACGGTCTCCGTCGCGGATAGGATTTCCACTCTGTGCGTGACCGAATTTTGAGAAAGGTACGTGCCTTTGGGTAATTGAGCTTGCAAAGTGGAAAGATTGTATTGTCCTGGCGTGACGACGATGTGTTCGCTTCCGACGCTAATTTTGTTGTTGTGCTGCGTAACATTGGGTATGAGGTACATGCTGTAGAATGCACGCAGAGCCACGGATTTAGGATAGACGATGTCGTCGTGCAGCGTGAGTTTTAAGATTGAAGATTCGCTCGTGAGATGGAACACGCCCATCCTAGTGATGCTGTTTGAGGTTCCACAATGCTTTCTGGAAATCCTCGATCGTAGGGTTATTTATTTTAGAGAGAAACGCGAGCACGGAGAGGCAGAGATGACCGCAGTTCACGTCTCCGAAATCTTGAATGCGTTCGTCGTTGTAGTATATAGAGGTTTTGTTTGTTTTCAGATAATGAACTAAATTTGTAGGTGGAACACCTCCGAAAGAATCGAAAACGAATGCTTTATCATTGTCGTTTTTGTGGTAACATATCCAATGCGTGCCTGGATTTTCTTGACCGTCCAAGTTGACTACTCCGCATTCTCTTCTTTTAACGCTTGAAGGTAACGAGTCGGACATGAAAACTCCTCTGAAGTATTTGATTCGTAACGGTTCGATCAGAGATTCAATGTCTCGGTTGGTGAGTGCTTCTGTTTCTTTTTTTTAAACTTCTTCATCACGCCCTTCCCCTTCTTCTCCATGGCCAGGTTGTGACGTTTCTGTTCTTCCAACTCGGCTTTGTTCTTCTTCGAGTCGATGACGGTTTTCGCGATGGCGGCACTTCCGCCAGCCAAACTTCCAACGGCCCCCAATGCTGCTAGGATGGCCGGGATGCTGAATATGAAACCTCCGATCTTTTGCTGTTTCCGCGAACGCTGCAATCTTTTCAATTGAGGTGTGCTGAGCAGCAATTTCATTCCATGTCCTTTCGACAAGCAAGAACGTTTCTTCTCGCGTTGTTTCTTGGTGAGTAACCCATCGAGGGCACCTAGATTTTTAAGATTGGAGTATGGTATCTGGTACACGACACCCTTGGGCTTCATGTTGATGCTCTATGCGTTATTTTCGCAGTATGTTATTTATATATATTCTGAGATTTTTTCTTGTGTAGTTTTTTACGGTATGTTATTTATATATTTTCAAGGCCTCGCAGTCGCTACACAAATTCTATTACGTGCTTTGTTTTCTTGCCAAGAAGTTCCTTTGTCCCCTTGTACACGATTTTTGTTTTGTTCTCGATTAAAATAGATAGCTTCTCGTCCGATAACATGTTAGCGTATCGATCTGGTAAAAATAAACTGTATTGTGCGTTGAGCAACAGGCGTACCTTGGGACCATACTGGGTAGAAACGATTGAACCGGAAGTTATCGTGTAAGGTTTGTCGACTTCCAATTCCCGAATTTTTACATACTCAAATGACAAATTTAGCATTTGTTTTAATGCTTGGAGCTCACTTATTTTTTCGGTCGTCATATCAAAGAAAAATTTCAAAGTGTTAGAGAGAAATTTAATTGTTTTTCACGATGTGTGTTATTTATATATACCGAAGATTATATTTTTCACGATGTGTGTTATTTATATATCAAGTTTTTTTTGACACGTATATATATTATTATTTTTTAACAGAGGAAGAAAGTTCGTGCTTCGGAAAACGCGAGGATGTGCGTAGTGATATCTTTCCTCTCCTGCATAGACTTGTACCAATCATCAGTATACTGTCTTCTTCCCTGCATCGCCTCGTACAGTTCGTCCGACCTATCGTCCAATTTTTGCCCTGCAGCCAAAAGTAGAATGTTGAGATCACCGCACCTCAGGCCGCTGATCTCCCGAAGAAGGTCCTTGAGAACCATTTCACAAGGGATGCGAAATTCCGGCATTGTTCTTGCTATGTTTACAAGTTTATTAACATCTCCGTTAACTACCTTTTTGAATATTTTAGATAGTAGCTCGGGTGGCAAATTAGTTATGCAATCCATGTTGTTTTTTTACTGTATGTTATTTATATACCCCACCCCAATTTTTGTTTCGTGTTCATGGCGATGGTGGTGCCTAGTGCGGCGACCCGTTCACCCAACGATGCGTCTCTACTCACGAATCTTTCGAAAGCTGCGTGCTCTAACTTTCTGTCTGCTTCGTGACGTGCATCCAGATCCGTCTGCGTGGTGTTGTAGGCGATGTCGTGATCTTTGCATGCGGCGTCCAACGGATTCACACCCTTGTCTCCTCTCTCCAATCTTTTCTCGAGTTTGGTACCCGGTCCGCAGTACTGGTAGCCAGGTAAATGCATCTCGAAAGGTAACTTGTTGATGATGTCGTTCACGAGTCCCTTTCCTTCGGCAACGTTCCAGAATTTCGGAGGCAGCGTGTTGATGATTTTGATCAGGTAACCTATGCCCTTGTCGTCGTTCACGATGAAGTTGGAAAGTTTCGTGCTGATCATGTCCACGATGCCAACCTTCTCGTTGTAGAAATTACGGTTGCCTGCATTCTCTTCGCCGGCTATCACCAACAATCGGTCCACGAGTTTCCTAACGTCGTCCACCCAAACGAATTCTTTGGGTAACGTGTTGTAGCGTTTGACCCCGCTGCCTGTTTTGACCTGGTTCCAAATCGGTTTGATGAGATTCCTGTACTTCTCGCCGCTGCTCGATTTCACCCTATTCTGCGAGGCGTCGTTGTTTTGGTACAAGGCATCCGTCATGATTAGAATTTCCTTGTAACTCTGGTAATCTTCGTCGGTGTAATCTTTCGGCTGCTTTTTGGCAACGAGTTCCCACAGTCCCACCGTACCCGGATACCTGTTCCAACTATCCTTGTCGCCTAAATTGACTTTAATGTCGTTGCCTTCGAAGGTCACCTTCGATTTCAAAATCTTCCACACCACACCGCCGCCTTCGCTGGTTTCCATACTGGGATACAATCCGAACACTTCATCCTTGTCGAATTTCCCCGTACTCAGGTAGTCTCGTGCCAAAGGCCCCAACTCAATTTTATCCGAAGACGAGGACGTGCTACCAATAGCTCGACGTCGTGCCGGTGCATCCTTCAGTTCGAACGGCGTCGAAGGAATGCTTGAAATAGGCGTGGGTACAGCGTAACTTTTAGCTGCGAGCGGTACGAGTTCGTTAATCAAATTTTTATTTTGTTCCGTGACACTTTTAATTTCTTTACCTAGACCGCTGATGGCATCGATCACAGGTTGATCCTGACGTTTCTTCTCTTCGTAGAATCCGCGATTTTCGGATTTCCAACCTTTGAAGCGTTTTGCGAGGTAATCGCGAAGCTTAAGATTTTCGTCTTCGATTTTTCGTTTCGTCATGACGTTATTTATATATGTCGTTTCTCACAACGTTGCAACGTTTAGAAAGTCGTTGATTTTGTTTCTGTATTTTCCGTCGTTGGGTTTCCTCGTCATGTCGATCGTAGCGAATCCGAAATCGTCACCGTTCCAGCAAGTAGAGCAGCAGCCTTCCGAAAATTGATTGTAGTTCATGTCTCCGCCTACGTAGTCATCGTACGCATGCTTGAGGTTGGTGTGATCTTGACGAAACAAACATATGAAATTAGCGTTGTCGCGTACTAACTGTTTTGGAATTTTGGAAAACGTTTGAGCTAGGTAGAAGCAATCCATTCCTTTGTGACGACCTTGCGTGAAAAAGTTGCGAATTTCATTTTGATTTTCCAGGATGGCATCGTCGAACACAACAACTGAATTTTCACGACAATCGTCGAGTGGTTTTATTTCCGAGGCGAACGTTGCAATGTCCAGACCATCGTACAGTTTCATCAGTTGCTGGTATTTGGATTGCTCTAAACTTTTCGAGAACACGTACAGGTGCCTGTTCTTCCAATCTAACCAATTTGGTGCGAGGAGAAAATTGTCCACCAGCAGTGTCGTTTTTCCACACCCCGAAGGTCCTACGATCAGACAGCGGATGCTGTCGGGGAGCAATTCACCGTTTTTTTTCTTCCTTCCACTTTCCGAATCAGGTAGACGCTTTACCACGTTCCACGTACTCATAGAATCACTTCGTTTGAATCGATCCAACTTGTTTCCGGAAGTCCCAGCCATTTCACCAAAAGTTTGTTGCCTCTCTTGCGCAAAACTTTTTCGATAAGGTACGTGTCGGGGTATTTAGTTTTAGAGAGTTCCTCCTCGTAGAAGCGCCGCAATAAAATTTCACCGCCACTGTCTTTTATTATATACGTGTGACGGTTCCCGGGTAGAACTCGAACCACGGTAAAAAGTTCAGTGCTCCAGTTTCGTGTGAAACCCCTGTCAAACGTTCGCTTCAATTTACTAACCCTCACCTGTTCTCCAATTTTGTATTTAGCTTTTTTTGTCGTGGGCATGTACTTTGGGCAGTAAACGCTAGAAATTAAACGTTGCTCGTCAGACCTGGTAACGTCAGCTGGCTTCATGCCTATCGTTGCGTGCCGTGTGTGATTATAGTCGTTAACAAGTTCCGGGAGAATAGTGACCCACTTGTAGCTTCCCTGAAGCGTGAAGCGTGACCACATGCGCGATTTCAGAGTGCGATTGAATCTTTCCACAATGCTGGCCTTGACGTCACTGAAGGTCGAGTAATGATGAACGTTGTGTTTCCGAATAAACTTTTGGAATACGGCATTGTAAAATTCCTTCCCCTTGTCCGTGTGCAGAAACCGAGGTCGTCTGCCGCCGCTTTCGCGAAAAATTGTCTTGAATGCTTCCGTGACGCACGTTCCTGTTTTCGCCTTCAAAGGTAGAGCCCATGCGAATTTCGAAAATGTGTCTATGACGGTGAGGAGGTACTTGTTGCCCTTGTTCAATTTATGCACGTTTTTTAACTTGCCGCTACTCATTTCGACGAGGTCGCTTTCCCAGAGGTCGTCGATTCCCTTGGTTACCACAGCCAAACGTTCGTAGTTGCGGCGTGCAGGTTTATGCAATTCTTGGACGATGGCTTGCCTAGACATTTTTTATTATTTTTAGAGATTACGTTTCAAAAGAAGCACAAGCGTGATGGGATTCAAAGAGGGTGGCACTTCGCTCGTGTTTTGAACGATCAGCTTATCGCCGGCACTCACGTCGAAAACAGTAAGATCTTCGTCTTCGTGTATTTCATATATGTTGCGCGTTTCGTTCCAACGCGCCAGAGGAATGTTTCCTGCTTTCTGGACACCACGATTCGATATCAAAGTCATGGTGGGAACGCTAGCTTTTCTGCCGTGAGACCAGTACGAAAATTCGTTTATCTGAATCGTGCCATCGAGGAGAAACTTGTAGTACGGATGATAAGGATGTAGCATGTACAGTTTGTTACCTTCGACGAAGGTGGAGATTCTCTGTTGATTGGGAACGCTGTTGATTTCGATGGCTTGCAGAGAATGCAGTTTAGCGAATTTAGTATCGATGCTAACGAGGTTGCTGTGAAGCTGACCCAGTGTGTTTTGTACGGGCACCAAATGCTCGACTATGGTATCCGTTACGGTAGAAAATGACGGTTTGATTTTCACTTCCACGTTCAACTGCTTGTAGCTTTCGTTGAGTTCTTGCAACTTGGCACCGAAAGAGGCCAGCGTCGATTCCTGCGTTGATTCCAGCACTCCAACTTGATCTCTGATGTTGACGACAATGTTCTGAAGGTTCTCGATTTGATTCAATTTCGAGCTCTTCTCGGTAAGATCGTTCACGATGATTCGCATCTCTGTAAACTGCGTGTGAAGGTCGGCGACGCTCTGCGAAGTGGGCAGCGTCGACACCAGCGAAGCAAGTTCGTCTCGAATCTGTTCCACGTTCGCTGTTTCCGTTTCCAGTCGTTTCAGCATACGTGATATGTTCCTTTTCAAGGCGTGTAATTCTTTGGAGGTGGGGAGATTGGCCACTTTACTCTCGAGATCGCTCAATGAACTTTTGATGTCACTCGAATCGGATAGTGCCGTCACCGCCGTTTTCAATTTTTCCAAATCTTCACTTGAAGGCACGCTCGTTCGTAACGATTCCAAGTCACCCTGTATGTTGTCGAGTACGTGATGAAAATGAGCGAGATTCGTTTCGACGTTCAAATTTTCTAAATATTCGATCTTCTGCTGAACCGTGCTCAACGTGTCTTGAATGCTCGTCAACACACTTGCTTCAGCGTGAATATTTTTAATTTCCTCGTTGATCAATTCCAAGGACGCCTGAAGCGTAGCGATGGTGGTTTGAATGTGTTCGAAATCTTGATAAGCCTCCAGTTGAATTTTTATGTTCGCGACGCTTTTACCGATGACCTGCAGTTCGTCCGACGATGGTAGGTTCGTCATTGTATCTTCCAAAGTCTGCAACTTGGATTTGATTTCTTCCAACGTGCCAGTGAATTCTTCTTGTAATTTAGAAACAACGACCTGCAAGCGTTCTATATCAATATCATTCACGACGGTTTGAAGTTCAGAGAAATTCTTTTCTATTGCGGAAGTTCGCTCTTCGATTTCGAGTTTCAATTTTTCCAAATCTTCATTTTTCGATTGAAATTGCTGTAATTTGGCCAAATCATTTTGAAGCGAATCCATGCTCAACTGTATATTTTGAATGTTGTCGTAAGAAGGTACGTCAACATAATTTTTTATCAGTGTTTTCAGTTCGGAATCGATTTTCAGAATGGGATCGAGACATTGCGTTTGGAGCGTAGCGATCTCAGACTCTAAACTTTTGTTTAAGGTCTCCTGCAAAGCGATCAAATCGGTCCTCAACTTCTTAACTCGAACGTCCAGCATGAGAATCTCTTCTGCATGGTCTACACGCTTAGTGTTGCCGAAAATGTCGTTAGGCATTTTGGTTAACGGTTATTTATAATAGGATAGACGATTCGTAATTCTACGAAGAGAGGAATAAGTTTGTCGTAGTCTCCGAGGAGTTCCACGTAAAGATAATCTCCTGCAGACACATCGTACGACATGTTAGAAAGTATCTTGTCGTGCTTGATTCGAAAAATGTTCTTGCCGGTAGAAATTTTGATTTCGCCTGCGTTCTCCGGATTCACGGTGATTTGAAGTTTCCCGTCGATCGGAATTTCATAGAAATGTAAATTGTTATTAAAAACATAAAACATCTTGCCCACATCGTTATTTATTTCCGTCCAAATGCTGTTGAGGTGAATGATTAACAAACCGTTGAGTTTAGATAACACGGAAGGTAAGAGGTTATTGAAATTTGGTGATGCAGTGTCCATGTTGCTTTGTTTGCGAAAACCAAAGAGATTCATTGTTCTTGTTAGTTATTTAACACATCGTGCTTTTTGCTATTCTTCAAAACATATGGAGGAAAAGAATGAAAGGGAGAGCCCTCGGGCGATGAAAAGTTGCAACCTGTTATTATGTTGTTAAGCCCGCTCCAAATCGAGGCTCATTAAATTCAACTCTTATTTTTCATCGCCCGAGGGCTCCCTCTTTTATTCTTTTCCTCCGTCTGCCATTCTTCTTCAAAAACACAGCGGACTTCATGACTATGGGGTTACGGTTAACACACGTCACATTTATCGCTTTTATTGTAGTGCCCCCACTCTCGCGTGTGGATTTGACAATCGAGAACGCGTAACTTGTTGTCTCTGCCATCCAATGCGACCTTGGTTACGCGCGTCGTGTACAAATCATGCAATTTACTTGCAATGCGATGATCGGTGCTAAGTTGCCTTTTACCATGAAAAAGGCATTCTTTGTAGTCCTGCATGCTAAATTTGCTGGTACTTATTTTTCCTACCCCCTTCGCCTTCTTGATCTCTTTTTCTTCTGTAATCTTTACACAGTACATTTTGGCACGAAGCCCCGCAAATTCCCTGCTGTAATTACCAGCCGCTTCATCTTTGTATTTTCCAATCGTCATTTTGTTTTCTGTCGAATGTAAGTGATGGCCTGATGGTAAGTTGCTAAAATCAAACAGATGCTTCATCTTAGTCAGATCATGTTCGAGGCTTGGTGTTTGGATTAGAAAAATGAAGCTATCCGTGTCAATGTAACATATTTGGATGTTATCTCCATAAAAAGGTTGAAACTGATCGTAGTACGATTGGTACATGTGCAATTTTGATAGTTCAAGGACGGTGGCACCTATGGCAATCGGCTTGTTGAGCATCACTTGCTTCTTGTTCCTCTCAACAAATACTAGATTCTCGTCGAAAATAGTGAAGTTTTTGAAGTAGGGTGACGCGACGATCTTCTCAAATTTCTTTTCGTCCGTGACCAACG
Organism: Lepisma saccharinum; assembly: GCF_977018435.1. NCBI lineage: Eukaryota > Metazoa > Arthropoda > Insecta > Zygentoma > Lepismatidae > Lepisma > Lepisma saccharinum. The sequence continues at coordinate 10,828,123 of NC_139237.1, forward strand.
TTGCGTCGATGTAATTACGCACGTTCTCCATCGTCTTGCCGTAGATGGCGTTATTGAACAGTTTGTACAGATCCTTGTCTGCAGGCGATGTTGATTGCGCTCTGCGGCGCGTGTTCTCGGCTATGTACGGTTCGAGCCACTTGCTCTGTCGGAACTTCAATCCTCTATGAACTTTCTTCAACTGCAAGCCGTGACTTATGTAAAATTGGAGGAGTCGGTAGTGCAGAACGTAATTCCGCTTGTTCTCCATGCTTAGTATGAGTTTTGGCTCCGATCCTCCAGGTGGCTTCTCCTTGGTGGGGGCCAGGGCCAATCCGTGATGTTTCTCGTAAAGCGTTTCGGGATAATCGAGATCCACTTCCAAGAAACAGCCCCATTCATTATCTTCGCTCCAGTTGAGAAAATCTTCGCAGGAGAGTTCCTCTTCGGTCATCCACCCGTAGTCGCTGATGGGAAGACACTGGGACATGGAGTGGCCGTACAGGTTGTTGACATCCCAGTAGACAATATAGGTGTTGGGCTTCGATGCATCGTAACCAGGCGTATGAGGATTGTTTGCTTGAGCATGGCGTCGGGGACATTGGACGATGCCACCCCGTATCGCACTCTCCATGAAAGCATACTGTTCCTTCTCTGCGATGAGGCCCAGTTCCACGTTGGTGTATTTCATCATCGATTCCCAAGTCAATCCCGGCGTGGTGAAGAAATACGGAGGATCCAACTTGTATATCGCGATGCATCTCTTACGAAACGATTCGAAAATATCCATCAGAAGTGTCACGTCCAATTTCAGATAAAGATCGTGATAATCGCGAAAAGTTTGGCAATTGAATGCCGTCCACACACTACGAGCGTGTTCGTAGTCCTCTTCGGAACAGACGTCCTCCGTGAGAGAAGAATAAAATACCCCCCGGGGTGGAAGTTCCGTCTCGTCAAATTTGTCGAAATTGTTGACGTACTCGTAGGGGTAGACACCCTTGCGACGCAACAGATTCAAATTCTCATCTCTCCCCGAAAAACATTTTTGCTTGGTGGCCACAAGATCTTCATCGCCAAGTTGAGATGCAAGGCTTGCGAGGCTGGAGGACAGGAAATTGTAAGAGTCCAGGATTCGCACTTCCACACTTCCTCCTTCTTGGAGAGGGATCCACACTCTCACCACAATATATTTCTCGCTCGTTCTCGGGATGATGCTGATTCGAGAAGTTATGTTGTGGAGCTCTTTGACGAAGAGATGTGTGTCGTACTTCTCCGTGTAGTGCAGAAACACGGCAACAAAATGCGACTCCTTAATTTTGAGATTGCACGAATTACAGATGGTGCTTAGAAATAATCCATTCTGGTGGTTATGGTGGACGACCTTGTAATTTTCGGCGGTGAAAGCCTGGTTACACTCCTCGCATCTTGTCGCCGCGTCATGTCTTTGTTGTTGTTCTGTTGTGAGAGCAGGTGGAGAAACGTAAGAGCCTTTCAGGCTGGGTGCAAGTTCTCTCGCGCATTCCGCTATCTTCTCAACAAAATGTTTTGCCGCATCGGGTCCGCAATACAAGATGACATCATTCAATTTTTCTCCGTAGATGGAGAAACTGCAAGGCTCGTGGTGAAAAATTTGGGTCGTGCTTGAGGTAGAGGGATCAGGGTCGCAAGACGTCATGGGAACTTGGAAGCTTTCAAAGTCGGCATAAAGGACGACGGGATGGTGGAGAAGAGCCTGGTGTTTCTGAAATTTCATCTTGGTTCCGGGTTCCGGCATGACATCTTCGGGTTCTGCATTCACGGAGCCAAAACACTTGTGCTGTTCTCTCATCTTCTTACCCCCGCGAAAAATTCTCAAACACCGATCGCAAATTTCCATCTTATCGCGATTCTTGGTGATCTGTCTTCCTACTAATCGTGAGAAATTCCGTATCAAACTGTAACGGCCATCTACAAGCAAGAGTCGAATTACATTATTCTGGCTTCTCGCAGGTCTTAACACACGAATGTTGTCGCAATCGTCAACCCCAAACACAGAAATATTGATATCTTTTCCTTTTTCCTCTCTATAGTTTTTTTCAAATTGATTGATCTTATTCAGGAGCACAGGATAGGAAATTCCTCTCATCATATTCTCGTATCTTCCCTCGTATCCTCTGTAATTGGACAGACGTTGGGGGTTATTATTATTAGCCGGGTGTAATGCGGCGATGACAGACCATAGGAAACTCTTCTGATCATTACTTTGTATGTTCAACACTGCATTTTGCTTTTTTTGTTTTTTTGTTTTTTTTTGAGTGCTGCGTAATGGTTTGAAATTGCAGACTCGAAGTTCTAACATGTGGTTGTGACCGCAAAGACTCCATCCACTTCCTCTACCTTCAAACTCTTCTTGTTTTTGTGTCAAGTGCTCAAATAGCCGTGTCACTATCTCGTCAAGATTCTCGTTATTGTCATCGTGTAAGCTTTCACACCCTACGTAAAAGCTGAAAGTGCTTGACTCGGACGAGACAACTTTCTCATACAGCAGGGTCAAGACGAGATGAATTTTAATTGCAACATTGACGAGGCAATCACGTAATTTATCGACTACCAGAGATTTCACATTGTTGAGGAAGATGCTCGAGTCACACTTTTCATCGCTTCCAGATTTATAAGTCATGATGCGTGCACTTTTATTCAAAGCACCCTCCTCATGCCCATCAGTGCGAGATTTCTTTGCCGGCGGGGCTACGACATCATGATCTGGTAGACGACATTTTTTCAAATGCCTAGCAATATTAGGTTTAGAAATCAACTTTCGACAGTTGCGACATGCCACAAGACCGGAGGGACCTGGTTGCGGTTCCATTTTTTCCTTCTGTTATTTATATATATATACACAGAGAATTTTTTTTTTTTGGGGGGTTGTGGTGATGGTAGTGGAAAGCGCACTGAAACAGAAGGAAAAAAAGTTAAAAAATGCTAGATATTTTTTCCTTCCACATATATATTAGACGCAAACAGTATGTATGTATGTATGTATGTATGTATGTATGTATGTATGTGTGTGTGTGTGTGTGTGTGCACTGTTGTAGGAGGTTAAAAAATATGGGACATGTAAGTGTGTGTCAATTTTTTATGGCTCCTCTGAATATGTGTGTGTCAGACGCAAAACAAAAATATTAATATATCATGAAAATAAAAACTTACCTTTCAACAGAGATGGAGAGAAACTTCAAAATAAAAACTTGTAGCTCACTAAAACTTCCACGATGATATATATGTATATACTGCCAGACAAACAATTAAGAATACTGAACTGCCACGATTGACGTTCACCTTTCAAGAGAGATAGAGAGACTTCAAAATAAAACTTGTAGCTCACTAAAACTTCCACGATGATATATATGTATACTGCCAGATAAACAAATTAAAAAATACTGAACTGCCACGATTGACGTTCACTATGATAATGATGTACAAAGAAGAAACTAGTACGTTATATAGGAACTCCTCTTTTTTTTCTCCTTCTCTCCTCCCTACTCCACGCGACTCTCTTTGGTGAAAACACAATAAGGGCTATGGTCAATATCCTAGCAAATAAAACCCTTGTTGACTGATTTATTCATGCTATATTTTTTCAACAAAAACTTTTGTGATATGCACAATATCCTGTGGGGGGACAAATAACAATAAACGGGACGTTGATAGTTCCACCCATGTATGTATTGTCGATTATTTCCCCCTCGGCCTCTATTCCACGCCCCGTCAGGGTGTGGTGTGTGAAACAAACGATTCCCAGTATAAAACTCAAAAAGCGGAAGATGCTGCTGTGTTTGCTTCCGCCACATCCCCCTCTGATTCTATTGTTATCGGGGATGTGATGGATTCTTCATTCAGAACCGTGGGAAAGCTGAAAAAAAATAAAATCTCTTCGGGCGAAAAAGGATGTAAGGTGAATGGGTTCGGGGAGGGGTTGCTGTGGATAGTTTGGTCCGTGATGAAAAATGTTACATTGAGCGATGAAACACAATTTCTCCACAGGGACAGGAAAAATTCTACCGAGCGTCGCTATCCACGCGAATATTAGAAATTGCCTGAATAGCTTGGGGGGGCTTGGCATAGGATTATCGATTTTTGTTTTAGAGAATAATCTATGTAAGATTCTAGCATTGAGAATAAACAACATTGATTAAATTTTTGACAACATTCGCAGTACAAATCTAAACTCGTGATGATTTCGCCGTTAGAACCTTTTTGGGTTGGGCACCACGCACCCTGGCGGGTTAGGGGCCAGGCATCCTAAAAACAGCAATTATTATTTTGTTTGTTTGTTTGTTTGCGTCACAATACATACGCGCGCGCGCGTGTATGTGTGCGCGCGCGCGTGTGTGTGTGTGTGTGTGTGTGTGTGTGTGTGTGTGTGTGTGTGTGTGTGTGTATATGTGTATGTGTGTATGGTACATCGTTCCCTCCCCGAGAGAAGAGGTTTACGAAGGTCACGATATATATAAACATTTGGGTCCCGGACTTGGAAAATTACGATAAGATGCACTCATCTTTCAAAAGATTAGAAAATAAGAGAATAAGAGGATGAGAAGGTGGGAGGAGAGGTTTACGAAGATCACGATATATATAAACATTTGGCCCCGTTGATTCCAGCACTCCAACTTCATCTCTAATGTTGACGACAATATTCTAAAGGTAAAAAGAGAATGAGAGATTGAGAGATTGAGAGATTGAGAGAATAAGAGGATAAGAGAAGAGGTTTACGTAGGTCACAATATATAAACATTTGGTCCCAAACTTGGAAAATTACGATAAAGTGCACTCATCTTTCAAAAAATAAGAGAATGAGAGAATGAGAGGAGAGGTTTACGTAGGTCACGATATATAAACATTTGGTCCCAGACTTGGAAAATTACGATAAGGTGCACTCATCTTTCAAAAAATAAGAAAATAAGAGAATAAAAAAATGAGAGAATAAAAAAAGATGAGAGGATTAACAGGAGAATAAAAAGAGAATGAGAGAACAATAAGAAAGATGAGAAAGATGAGAAGGATGAGAGAATGAGAGCTCATCTTTCACTCATCACTGCCTTTTTGCCCCCGTGAAACATCGTCAGCGCACTAAATGAGGCGCGGAACGGGGAGAGAAAGTAAGTTTTTCAACTTTTTGTAGTCGTTTGGTCAAGAAATCAAAGTTGTGGTGGGAGTCACAATTTTTATCTACTCATCGAGACTCTGAACATACATTGCAATGTGACAGAAGGTATCATCACCAAATCCTCGGACGGTATCCCAGGGAGTCACAAGCTTACAGGTATTATCGCTACGTTCAAACCAAACTCTGAGTTCATGGAGCCAATTATCTACACACCCTCCCCACCGATATACTTTCCTGTATCTCGTAATCGCATAGACAACATAGAATTGGCAATTACCAACGAGAAGGGAGAGGTGGTTGATTTTGCAGGAGTCACGACCACTGCTGTCGTGTAGATTAACATATAATAAATAACCATCATGGAGCAAATCGAAAGTTACGAGTTGCAGTCCTTCCCACCCAATCGTCGCACGTTTGCCAACCTAAATGAAGCGAATCGAAAGATAGAATACGACGTGGACGTCGGGGACGGATTCATTCACCCTCACAGAGCTGATTTGTATATCAATTTTGATGTGAAGAGAGATAACATAGAAGCATTCCTTGCCAATGCAAATTTAAGACTTGTAGATAATTTTGTGTCGTACCTATTCTCGCAGGTGGAAGTTAGAAAGCATGGCACCGTCATCGATAGGGTTGACTACCCCAGGATTACCTCTACAGCTGTGGGAACACTGAAACTTTCCAAGACCGATGCAGCATACTACCGGGCAGGGAGATTCGAAGCAGTAACAAAAATCAAAACTCAAAGTCACACAGTACTGCTTCCTGGCTTGTTCTCCGACTACACAGAATATTATATTACCCTTACTTGCTTAACTAAAGCCAAAGGAAGCGGCATATTAATGTTAATAATAAAATTAGGAGTATATTCCTTAGTTAAGGGGGTATAATATTAAGGGGAGGCTGCTAACTTCCATCTTTAGTGGTGAAAATCCGTTAATACTCTTTTATTATTTCCTTAGTATAAAATTACATTATCTTTTCATGATAAAGTTGGGTTTAAATAAATTCAAGGAATGTTTTCAAAGCTTTATCAATTTTCCTAACAACTTCAATGTTAGACTTTACCTATAAGCTATATAAACACACATAAATTATTAATAAACTTACTATTAATAACGAGAATATAAAATAAATATTAAAATAGTTAGAATGTATTAATTGAATTTTTAGAGAACCACTCCTTATACATTTATATATTCCTTGATCCCCAACCAATTCACTTCATCCATAATCAGTAGATATGATATATCCTCCACCTATAACAAATAAACTATTAATTAAACCCCCTGAAGATAAATAAGGAAGAAATCATATTCCACCTAGTACAGAAGGTTGTTTCACGTTTATAGTAACAATTTCGATCGTCAGGGAGCAGCACGTAGGCACAGCACAGAGCAGCCAGAGCCAGTAGGACGAAAGTACTGTGTGTTGACTTTCAAAGACGATGGTTGGTGTGTGAGTGAGTGTTTATTAGGCACCAAAAATTACAGTCTTTTCGGAGGGGTACATCTGTGCCCTTTCCGACGTTGGTTGTAGTTATAGCCAGATAATTAAACAGTGACACATGAACGCATTCCATGTGTCAAAGAAGGGCATCAATGCAGTGTTGAATCGCCATAAAGCTTGCACCGTACCTGTTGCTGGAACAAGTCAAAGTGGGCCTCGGACATATCGGAAGCCCAAGCGTTCCTCCGATGTTGTGCGGAAAGTGAGATCCTTGGTGCGATGTGAAAATCCTGCAACGCAAAGAGTAATTGCACAGGCAGTGCAATATTTCCCTGCAACTGTAAATCGCATCATAGCCCAAGATTTGCAACTTGTGCGGAAGCACAAGGATCAAGTTCATAAGTTGCGTGCCTCACATGTCCAGGAGAGGAAGACCAACAGACGGAAGCTCTAGGAACGCCATCTGGCAGGGGACCGCTGGAACTATGTGGTGTCCCTGGATGAAGCATGTGTGTATCTTACGGATTGTGGTAAAAAAAAGGGCCATCTACTATCGTCCAAGTGATGCAAGAGGTCGATCTGAGTGGGTACGTGAATGTGCTGAAAGTTTTCCACGCGGGTTCATGGTTGTTGGTGGTTACTGCCATAATGGCAAACTTCCACTGCGCAGAGTGGAATAAAAAGGCTAAAATAAATGCAGCCTATTACCAGTTGAATATTTCGGAGCCACTTTACAGGCATGATATTCCTTCTCTCTATGGCAGCGACACATCTCGTGTTGACATCCACCAGGACAAGGCATCCTCAGTAACGCAACTGACATGCAAGAAAAAATGTATGCCATGTCTAGTAAATGGAATAATAATAATGAGAATATTGATCTATTTTACCTACTTTGTGATGAATACTATAAATGTTGTGAGGTTGAAAAGTTTGTACTTCGCTAAAACACGGGACGTTAGTGATTTTATTGCCACAGCCAATTCCTGACGCGCACTTCTTCTCTGAAGAGGCAATGGAAACTGTTTGAGGAAATCTAATAAAACAGGGGAAAGTCAAAATTGTATTACAAATAACTAAGTTGGTACTTTCTTCAGCATTCCTTGGCACTTTCTATTTCCTTTCAACTGATAGCTGCACTGAGCTCACGATTCGAAGAGAAATGTACAAGAACCAGATAATTATTTATTATTACCCACACAGATTGATTTGATGGCACCCAACAAATGTCAAACATTTCATTAATTTCCATCATTGTTGTTTCTACTGCTTGACCACTCTAGAACAGATCCTTTTAATTTTTTCTGTTTTGACTGAACATAAAATAAAGTGCATCCATAAAATATTTAGGGTGCAATGGCTATCTTTCTTAAAAACGTCTTGAAGAGCAAGCTTGAAATTATGACTCAAACAGTGAATGACTGTCATTCCATTCAAAGTACACGTTCTGAAGGGGAAATTTTCTTCCCATGGTTGGGAATGAAAATATAAATGTAGAGCAGGGCATGGGGAAAATAGAGGGGGGGAATTCCCCGGTTCACCCCTTCATTCGGATACTGCTTCATCCATCCGAACCTATTATCGTTCACCTTCATCTTCGCGATTAACCAAAAGTAGAAGAAATGCGACGTTAAAAAATCAAATCAATCGGACTCTACTTTAAACCCTGTTTTCTCTAACATAGACTGTTGCACCACTACACACATCGCACTGATTACGTAGATCATTTTGGAAATTATTGTGGGTATTGTTAGCATTGTATTATTATTGTATTGTCAAAATAGTTTGCTTGACACTCGTTAAGCAATCAAGGATTTCCTCTTATCACTGGTGAATCCCGAACGAAGGGTCATCTTTCTAGGCGACCATTAAAATTCAAATCTCGAGACAGCAGGGGAGACATTATTTTCATTATTATAATGGTTCTTTCTACGTTCTTAATTTTTTGAGGACGCATTTGGAGGTGTTCATGCACCACTGGCAACCACCGTGCGCACTCCTATGCCCTCACATATCAATTTTAATTTGCTTCATATATACAAGATGTTGTTTGAAAGTGTGTTAATATCGGGTGTTTTATAGACAAAAAGTATATATATATATATTGGTTACTGGGACTCCCTGTTGGCGTAGTAGTAAACGTCGTCGCCTTGTAATCAAGGAATCCCGTGTTCGATAACCAGTTAAGACATAAAATGGTTCGGATCCCAGTTTAAACGGTACGTCTAGTACCGATTAACCATACTGTATGTATAGTGGACTTAAAATACGAACTCGATCAATCTATCAATTTGTTTACTGAAAGGTGCTATTCGGAAATGAGCAAAACGTTTTCGTGACTTAAGAAAAATTATCCAAGTTTAACCAACAAATTATAATCGAAACGTTGTTTTATATATCTCGGCTATGACTGCCTGGAAAAGTTAAAGGACGCCACGATTGTTAAATGTCGGTCAACTCATTATATTAGCAAATAAATTCTGGGTTCGAATTGCTACGTCAGTTTCATCTGTCTTACGTGGCAAATAAATAATCAATTGGAGCCAGAGATATATAAAGAGACAGTAAACATATCATTTTTGGGGAAGAGGTACTGACTGCATTTACGCACAGAATCGGCAGTATTAAAAAAAGGTCGGTAATTGCTTTGGTAATATATCAAAAGGTAAATAAAGCGATCGCTGTTATTCACTTTGTTGATTTCTGGTTAAATATTTTTTTTTACTATTTCATTGTTGATAATTTTATCGGAAGAAAAAATTCTTACACTCTACAGAAGAGAAATCACGTAATAATTTCCGAATAATAGTCACCATTTTATATCATATGCATATCATTAACATTATTCTGTTAAGCCTTGCATGTATCCTGCAGCGAAATAGGACACCTGCCAAAATACTTCATCGCAACCAAAGCAGTGGCTCAAAGGCCACGACACGACAGTAGAAATGCATGTTCCAATGAACTTCAGTGGCTTAACCGTTATCTGTTTCACGGCGCCTGGAGTTGTCTCGCTGAGAGCTCGAGTTCCGGTTTCGCTTGTAAGTGAGTGAACACTTATATACACAAGCAACAGTGGCGTGTGCATGGGGGCAATTAGTTGGGAATATAGTACTCCAAATGTGATTCAAGTTCGCTGTATTATTAACTTCAACTGCAAATAAAGATGGCGAAAAAGTGTGAATGTTTTCTGCTATCGCAATTGTCCCCAATGGTGTAGTGGTAACGGTATCACATTTAATGGTGCGGTTCGGCGTTTGATCACCATTAGAACCTCAACGGCTGTTTACATTGGATGATATTCAGCCAACAACTTCCCCGACAATTGTTTGCGCGAAATCACACCCATTGCAATGATAACGGCAAACGTTTCGGAGCGTGTTGCAAACACTTTATAGACATTGGACCTTCAGTGATTGTGGCAGTGATTGAAGGTGCAAATATAACGATTATATTCTAAATGTAGTCCTGCATTTTGTTTAGTCTTTTAACAATGACAAGACTATCTATTAGACTAGATAAAACGATGTGTAGGGCCTCCCACATCCCTCAATCGCGGCTAATTTGGAGGTGCTGTGATGTGAACAAGAAAAAGCATTGATTCAATATTAACATATTATTTTGAGGTTTAGAGAATAATAAAATATGACGTGTGTAACACTCGTGAAATAATTCGTTCCCTATTTATTATGATGATAATTTTGCAATTATTTGCAACGAAAGAGGAAATTATTCATTAAAAAATTGCTTCTTGAATTTTAATGTTAAAAAGTATCAATATCTATTCATGTCACTGATTGGGAATGATCTACCAAAAGCGCGGATTTTCATAAATGACTAGCATGTGAGTCAATATGTGAAAACAACCGTCTCCTCGAATTAATAGCACGGAGTTAGTGTAGAAACTAGAGCCCCTGGTAGCAGCAGATTTTTCATTTATCCTTTAGGAAAGTTCAAGTTGCTGCTTCTCATATAGTACAGTGTCTCTCAAAAGTTTTAGGACAACGACATTTTAAACTAGGCAACCCAATTTACACAAGGCGTTGGTGGGTTGCGTGTAGAGTTAGGCTCAATTTCAGGGTTGCCACATGCACAATAAATATTTATAAAATACGCGAAAGAAATAAAAACAAGTATTAGTGTATAAAAGTATTAAAAATATCACTATTATATCGCAAGTGACAAAATTCTTTCTGAAAGAAAAATAATAGGTTTTCTAGTATTTCATCACTGATGAGTCTACAGAAAGGAAAAGAGGTGAGAGAAAACCAGAGGTGACAAAGGACAGGAGAAAGAGAAAGCGAGAGGAGAAGAGGAAAAGTAGAGGAGAGAAGAAAGAGAGGATAGACGAGGAGATGAGATGTAGTGAGGAGAATGGAAAAAGATTCTGGGAGAGATGAGGAAAATGGAGCAAAGAAGAGAAAAGAGAAGGAAAACGAGATGAGAGAAGAGTGTAGAGTAGAGTAAAGGATAGAAAAAGAGAAGAACGAAAAGAAGAGGAGAAAAGTGCGTGAAGTCGGAAATCTAAGACAGGAGAGGAGATACGAGGAGTGGAGATGAGTGGGATGGAGATAAGATGCGAGAAAAGTAGGGAAGGCGATATGAGATAAAAGCAGAGCGAAGGAGGGGAGAGAAGAAGGAGAAGGGGAAGGAGAAGAGAAGAACAGAAGGGACTGAAGAGAAGAGGTATTTGCAGAAAATATCGTCCCAGCGTCAAGAATTGATGCATTGGTCAAATTATCGACATGAAACATTCAATAACATTTTGAAATGTATTGGAGAATGTATTAAATCGGTGCGAAATGCCTTTTGGCTTAGTTCATGTAAGATCTTTGATTTTTCCTGCGATTATACCACTAAAAACATGAATGTAATTTTAATATTTATAAGAATTATCCAATTTTTGTCCAGTTCTCGGTTCGTTGAAATGGAGATTTTGTAATTTAATATTTCCCGTCACCCCATCGTTAATTCCAAACTGAATCATTCCGTTTCACACGGGGTGAACAATGAACACAATGGGATAGGTCTAAAACTTACGAAAATTTTCTGCCACCGGAAGGGTTTGAACCTACGACCATCAGATTGACAGTCCTGAACGTTAAACACTACCCTACAAGCTTTCGCTCCTTTAAGTAAATAGAAGGAGCTGACCAATGTGAAACGTAGATGCAACTCTCCTCCTACATGTAATGTGCAAACAATACTTGTTTGTAACAAAGAATACGACTCGGCGAAAACATTTAATGGAGAATTTCGCATGATGAGAACTTTTCATTCGATATTTGCGGAGGTATCCTTGCATTGAACTCGAGTGGGAAAAGGGGTAAAATTAGTATGTCCTGAATTGCCACAAATATAAATAGTTATTTCATTAATATTTGTCAATGTCTTTGAAGCAGTACACAGTTATCGTTAGAGTATCATAATTCACGATCTTATACATGAAAATATCCCTTTGAACGTGTGTCAATTCATTTATTTGTTTATTTTTTTATAAATTCCATTTGCAGAACAATGTAGCTACTATACACTGCTATTATAAATAATGTTACCATGTTCTTGTTTGTAATAAAAGGAGAATTAAAAAAAGAACACCTCCTAAGGAGGCTCGAACCTGGGACCACAATCAATGCTTTGAAGAACTCTAACCACTACACCACGCCCTTATTTTTGATTGAAACAACAATTTTTAAGTATTCTGTCTCTCAAATATTGTAAATGAAGTTGGTTATACATGTAGTTGAATTTTACTTTAATTTTGGATTGCTTTCTTGTAGTATAGCAGATATCTTCGAGAAATAATTTTCGAAGTGATGAAGAAAAACGAGAATATTGGTAGTTGTGAGAATGCGAGTTATTTCTTCTAACTTATTATTGTGAATAGACATTATTAATGAAAAATATCTAGAGGCTTGAATATTGCAGGACGATGTGCTTTTCCTGTGATACTGCAACAGACGAAATGCTTGTTTACTGACGCAAGTCTCGTGATCAGAACATTCTTATGAAATGTATTTGCTGTTGCGTGAGGTAACACGAAATAATTACACCGTTTGCGAACTACCAAATCTGCGCACATTGTTTGCACATTACATGTAGGAGGAGAGTTGCATCTACGTTTCACATTGGTCAGCTCCTTCTATTTACTTAAAGGAGCGAAAGCTTGTAGGGTAGTGTTTAACGTTCAGGACTGTCAGTCTGATGGTCGTAGGTTCAAACCCTTCCGGTGGCAGAAAATTTTCGTAAGTTTTAGACCTATCCCATTGTGTTCATTGTTCACCCCGTGTGAAACGGAATGATTCAGTTTGGAATTAACGATGGGGTGACGGGAAATATTAAATTACAAAATCTCCATTTCAACGAACCGAGAACTGGACAAAAATTGGATAATTCTTATAAATATTAAAATTACATTCATGTTTTTAGTGGTATAATCGCAGGAAAAATCAAAGATCTTACATGAACTAAGCCAAAAGGCATTTCGCACCGATTTAATACATTCTCCAATACATTTCAAAATGTTATTGAATGTTTCATGTCGATAATTTGACCAATGCATCAATTCTTGACGCTGGGACGATATTTTCTGCAAATACCTCTTCTCTTCAGTCCCTTCTGTTCTTCTCTTCTCCTTCCCCTTCTCCTTCTTCTCTCCCCTCCTTCGCTCTGCTTTTATCTCATATCGCCTTCCCTACTTTTCTCGCATCTTATCTCCATCCCACTCATCTCCACTCCTCGTATCTCCTCTCCTGTCTTAGATTTCCGACTTCACGCACTTTTCTCCTCTTCTTTTCGTTCTTCTCTTTTTCTATCCTTTACTCTACTCTACACTCTTCTCTCATCTCGTTTTCCTTCTCTTTTCTCTTCTTTGCTCCATTTTCCTCATCTCTCCCAGAATCTTTTTCCATTCTCCTCACTACATCTCATCTCCTCGTCTATCCTCTCTTTCTTCTCTCCTCTACTTTTCCTCTTCTCCTCTCGCTTTCTCTTTCTCCTGTCCTTTGTCACCTCTGGTTTTCTCTCACCTCTTTTCCTTTCTGTAGACTCATCAGCGATGAAATACTAGAAAACCTATTATTTTTCTTTCAGAAAGAATTTTGTCACTTGCGATATAATAGTGATATTTTTAATACTTTTATACACTAATACTTGTTTTTATTTCTTTCGCGTATTTTATAAATATTTATTGTGCATGTGGCAACCCTGAAATTGAGCCTAACTCTACACGCAACCCACCAACGCCTTGTGTAAATTGGGTTGCCTAGTTTAAAATGTCGTTGTCCTAAAACTTTTGAGAGACACTGTACATGCATGCGAAATATTGAGGACAGAGTGCTGAAAACAATTCTCCTGTCTTTCTTTGTTGCCACTAGCATTTCTAGTTTTAGATGAGAGTATTTACGTTTTGAACGAGTTTCCCCCCCTTCCCTTGAAGCAACAATGCGGCGAATTCAGCAGTCTTTTAACAACCACCCCTTCGCCCTCTGTGATGTCTCAAACTTAAAATATATATTAGCTTCAAGTACATTATCTTGACATTTGTGTGAAAATGTAAAACAATTTACCAATTGATTCTAGGCGAGTTTAACCACAAATATTTAATTTTTGATAGTTATAAAAAATGAAAGCCATGCATTACAACACCCCGCTTCTGTTATCGTTATTTAAGGAACTCTCTCCATTTTATTTGCAGGCAGTATTCCCCACGCTTTCAGTGCCGTACTCACAAATGCAGTAAAGGGAAAGGAAATAGGGATGGCCAGATCCGGATCCCGGATCCGCGGATCCGGAATTTTCAGATCCGGATCCGGATACGGTACTTTCGGATCCAGAACTTTCGGATCCGGATCCGTTTTGCCATCCCACATGCGCTTCTTTGGAAAGTAAGAATGTGCTTATAACATATTGTTACCTGCTAATATACTTATATATATATATATATATATTATACATACATACACACACACATATATATATATATAGAGAGAGAGAGAGTGTGTGCGCGTGCGTGATTAATTAATACACTTACAAGGGAGGTCTAAGTATCCCCCTCCGATTTCCATGAAACTTGGCAGGTGTATAGAGCACCCCCTTAATTGTCAAGATGACGAGAAATTGAAGTGTGGATCTGACCCCGAAACCACGTAAATATAGCATAGGAAGAAACAGGGGGCAAAGGACCTCTCTATACACCTGTCAAATTTCATGGGAATCGGAGGGGGACACAGGGGTCAGATGATCCCCACGTCAATTTGTCCTCATCTTGACATTCGAGGCGGGTTTTGCCCCCTAAAACAGTTTTTTAGCCGAAACAAAAAAAAACACGTATTTCTTCCTTTGGGCCCCTCTATACACCTGCCACGTTTCATGGAAATCGAAGGGGAACACACGGGTCAGATCCCCACTTAAATTTGTCATCATTTTGACATTTGAGGGGAGGTTGCCCCTAGAACATATTTTTAGCCGAAACAAAAAACACGTACTTCTTCATTTGGGCCCGTTTATACACACACCTGCCAAGTTTCATGGAAATCGGAGGGGGACACAGGGGTCAGATCCCCACTTCAATTTGTCCTCATCTTGACAATTGAGTGGGTTTTTATCTGTAAAACAGTTTTTTAGTTGAAACAAAAAAAACAACACGTATTACTTCCATTGGGCCCCTCTATACACCTGCCAAGTTTCATGGAAATCGGAGGGGGACACAGGGGTCAGATCCTCATTTCAATTTGTCCTCATCATGACATTTGAGAAGTTTTGCCCCCTAAAACAGTTTTTTGGCTGAAACAAAAAAAGAAACACATATTTCTTCCTTTGGGCCCGTTTATACACACACCTGCCAAGTATCATGGAAATCGGAGGGGGACACAGGGGTCAGATCCTCACTTCAATTTGTCCCCATCTTGACATTTGATGGGGTTTTGCCTCCTAAAACCGTTTTTTAGCTGAAACAAAATAACACGTATTTCTTCCATTGGGCCCCACCATACACCTTCCAAGTTTCATGGAAATGGGAGGGGCACAGGGGTTAGATCCTCACTTCAATTTGTCCTCATCTTGACATTTGAGGGGGTTTTGCCCCCTAAAACCGTTTTTTTGCTGAAAAAAAAACACGTATTTCTTCCTTTGGGCCCTACTATACGCCTGCCAAGATTCATGGAAATCGTAGGGGGACACTTGTTAGTCTTGCACTTTGTAATTATATAACACTGCATATATTATAATGTTTTATTTTAATTTATTAAACTGTAACTGTAGAACAATTGTATAATTTTTGTATAACATTTCTATCTTGTTATATGTGTTAAAGGGTTCATCCTGGAATGGAATGTCTCACATTTATGTGTATTTCCATTTCCAATACATTCGAATGAATACATATTCGTTTCAATGGCATTTACAAAATCACGTCTGACATTTTATGTTAAACAAGTAAGATTATTTTATTTCAGACCCGGATCCAGATCTGTAGCCTTTTGATCCGGATCCGGATTTTTGGCCATCCCTAATGTGAACATAAGGGGGTTATGAAGGAGTCCCGGTTTCGAATCCCGGTGGAAGCACAAGTGGTTCGGATTCCACTTTAAACTGAACGTCCAGTCCCCATTAGCCTTACTGTGCATAAAGTTGACTTCAAACAACAAATGAAATCAAATCAAATCATAAGGGGTTATCAGATATTTCTTACCACTCCTAGATCATGCCATATTTTCCTAAATTTGATTTTTATTTTATTTTAAGGAAAGTTGAGCAAAAATAAGACTACCTAGCTCTAAAACTCCTTCTAAATACGCCACTGTTCTTAACTTTACAGCTGACATATCATAACACCCATCTATCACCCAGTAACAGAATTCACCTCCGATTAGCGTGAAACACAATAATAGCATGTTTTGTTAATATTTTCTCGCCAATCTTATATAAAATTAATCATCTCCATAACAGTTACGATAAAAAAACTCCGTGGCGAAACGGCCTTGAATAACAAAGGCCTGTTAAGTGGCTTTCTTATAAGTTGACACGTGGTCAGCACATCGAATCCCTTTGCCACTGTTATCTTTATCCTCTATTTCACGTAGCTCCCCAATTGCCGTCAAGAAACCGAAATGTTCGGTAATGGAACCTGTGATCACGCTAACTTGCGTTCTAAGTCTACTTTATGCAAAAATGAGCTAATCGGTACTGACCTATAATTAGAAGTGGTATCCGAACCACAACGTGCATAAGTCCAACAGTAAGGGAGCGGTCGGAGCGTGGGTGACGCAAGCAGCTCTTTACAATGTAATCCTTCCCTTGCGTTGTCAAAATGTTCAGCATTCTTGAACAGATGGTCGTCGCCTTTATTCAGTGCTAAGCATTTGTATCATCATGAACCTTAGACATCGAAAGTAGAGATGTAATATTTTTCTTTTTTGAAGCTTTTGACAACGAAGCACGGAAGGAAACTGGCAACAAGGCGGACTCGGCTAAAAGCGATGTGGAGAGGAGAAAACAAATGACTGGCAGTGTCATTTGGCCCATCGCAAAGTTCCCTTGAATGTAAAACGAACACACTTGTGAAAGGAAATGACAAAAAATTTCCTCCTGTTCAGTTTCTTCTATTTATGTATGTTGTTTGCGTGTGTCTGCAAAGATTTGATTTTGTTATTTAGCGTCGCTTTTCTACCACTTTGGATAATCGCGACGATGAGGATGAGTGATGATAGAATGAAATTAGGAAATTGATGCAGGAACACTTACAAAGAACACCCACGTCCAGGGGGAGATGCGAAACGTAACCATTGGCTTCGTAAACTCTGTGCTAAGCAATCCGTGCGGAGATCGGAGTTTTTTAATGTATAGTTTTAAGTTCAATTTTTTTGCACAGATCGGTTAAATGGGACAGGACCTATAGTTTTAAAATGACATCCGAACCACTATGTGCCTCCACCGGCTATCTAACATGCTATACCTCTGTAGAGGGAGGTAGAATTGGAGAGGTAGTGTTAAAATCATGTGCAGATGAAACTTTCGATAAGTCACTTGTGAGAGATGATTAAGGATACAATACAGCTGGGAATGATGGACCAATATCTGTTGCATAATATTTCTACATTTGCTCGATTTTACTTTTAATTTGTCAAGTTTTGGGTTGGGTATGCAGTGGTTGTTAGGTAACTAAATCACGTTTGATGGTTCCCAATGTAAATAGTAATTTCGTTCTATCCACGGAATTTTCGCCCCTTGCTCCACCTGTCTGTCGCAATTATTAATCATTCATTGGACAAACCATTCGTTAAATTAATATTACGCACGTTCTCTCCAAGAACCAAGTACTAAAGTTAACTGTTGCAATTCGAAGTCCCTCTCACCTTTCGTTTCACGCTACGAGGTTAAGCATTTCAAATAAGACGTCCTTATGTTTCTTTGTTTGATTTTCCTTGTAGATACAAGATTTAAAAAAGAATAATATAATATATAATAACGAAATATTGGATCACAGGTCTGTTTCCTAACTAAATGGTCAAAGAAAAGCAAACGCTGTTATTAATTTCGTTGATTCATAGTTCATTCTTTGTTATCTTCTTTATGTTAATTTTAGCGAAAAGAAAATTATTTCACTAATTAACCTTTAATAAAAATAATAATAATAATAATAATAATCGAAATGTTATATCACATGAGGTATAATTTTGTTACACATTGCTTGCAGCCAGCAGCGAAAATTACATACCAGTCAAAATAATTGAAAGCACTACTCTCGCAGCCTGGCAGGTGGAACAAGTGAGTGTTGAAGCAGATAACATCCACTCCTGCAAGCAGCAGAATAGCTCTGAAGTTGAATTATATCGAGCTGAGGCATTTGTACATCTTATCATGATGCAAGAAAGGACAAGTGCAAAAACATGCTTTTCTGGGTTTCAAACACTAAAACTTTAACCTTTCGCGCTACACGTAAACAAAGACGGACTGCAAATAGAGAAACGCTCGTTTTTTTAAAATTTTTAGTTGATATTTGTTATGAAGGAAAGGGTATATGCAGCATATCTTTGGAAACACTCATATAGTTTGCAGGTAATGATAATTCCGTGTTAAAGTATTATATTCTGTGAAGTAAGGTATTTTTTGTGGGGGTTAGTGTAGTTTTTTTTTTGTCACCTAGTAACTTGGAGTTCTAAATTATAATTTGACTGGTATAGTCCGGCCAAGGGAAACGAAACTAGCTGGAAAGTACGATTCCAAACGCGAGAGGGGAAGCAGGTAGAACGCCACCCTGTGGCTCTTGCCTGCTATAGTAAAGCACAAGCAAAAAACCTGCGCCGACCCGCAAAGCCTGTGCACCGGATTCCAGCGAGGAGGGGAGGGGGAGAGTGGACCAGGCTTCCTTATGGCACGAGCTGAACGGAAGAAGGGAAAGCTACGCTGGGACTTTTCGTCCAAGGTTTTTTTCCTTGTGGTCGCTATGTAGGGTTCGCTTGCTGTGTTTATTACTGCTTTCTGTGTTGTGTTTGTGATGTATCTTACAATTCGTAACAAACCGTTTCGAAGTGGAACAAAGAAAACAAAGACGTATTGGTCCCTGTTGCACATTCTACAAAACACCCTTGATATAATACAAACCACAAACCATTCAGTTACTACATTTTCTTTACTGTATTTATAATAGTTTTCATAATAATACTGTTGAATACTATTCTGATTACTGCTGTGTACATTTGTGCTAATTATACGATTTAATAAGGATACCAATTAAATTGAATGACCGAAAATAAAGTTATATGTTTACAAACAAGTTTATCTACTAATGTGACGTAATGAATACTTTCCTGATATGTTCCGTTTGCTTATATAGTATATGGATGGTTATTTTTTTTTTTCATTCTGTACCCTTACATAATTCGTAAACATCTATACGTATTTTGGCGGCGATGTGGCTACGTCTGAAACTTCGTTGTTTCTTCAACAGCTGACGATTTTCACGAAACCCGCTTCCTGAACAAAGTGCCTCTATTTTGCCAATGAACACTTCCATTTGACGCATGCGCACTTTCGTCCATGGTCTCAGCTAAGGTAGCCAGACAGTATGTCTGTAGGGCCACCCCGATGGTGGCAATCTCGGTACCTTGTAAGCAAGGGGTCCTGTGTTCGATGGAGGCACGCAGTGTTATAATTCAACATTAAACTCTAGGTCCACCATTACTAACCTATTTGTACATAAAGTGGATTTATAATAAAACCTCAAACCAATTTAACTGATACTTCTAAGCTTTTAGGCCCAAAACATTAACAAAATATAGGATATATATTATTCGTAACTCCTTTTCGCTCTTAAATTTTACAGTGATTTTATACTTCTTTTTTTAAATCCTGCAATATTGTATATTTCCCAGTGTTGAAATTTTTCTATACATATATTAATGCTGGACTAAGAACGCCTCAATTTCCAATCAAGCTTTCTAATCAAGGGGTCCAGTAGAGACAGAAGAGACAAATATTGGTTCGGATCCCATTCAGTCCCGATTAGTCTATCTGTTCACAAATCAGACTTGCAACAACTCATTATCTCTTTACCTTAATATCCAGGAAAAGTAACTTGTCGATCTGAATTCTAATTTGCTAATTCTACACATGTTTACATAGCTTACGGTATTCTTTTATATTAAAATCGTTAGAATTAAATGCAAAATTTACTTTAGTTTTCCTTCAAAACGCTTTGAATTCAAAGCTTTATTCTTCTATAGCATTTGAACTTCATTGAAAAACAAGCCTGGGAAAAACACCGCGGGCTGTTTCCATTGAATGGCGACTCGAAATCTGGGCAGGAGTCCGCGAGGAGTAGCGATCGACAAGCGAAAATAACAATTTTACCAATACAAAATTAGATTATAGCAGTATACATTGACTTGCATTTTGTTACTTCCAGTTTGCAAATGCAGCAGTAGCCACGTTGTCATTTTGCACATATTTTGATTGAAAGAAAGCTATAAGTAAACCGAGGACAATGTCAGAATGTCAAAGAACACGGCACACATGAGTGGCAAGATAGAGGGGAGAAGGTACACGTCGCGAAAATTGGTTGCTATTGCTAAGACCCTTCATTCTTTTCTGACATTCATTTGCATCCTCGCAATTAGCCAGAAGTGATAGAAATGCGATGTCAAATAAACTAAATAAACTAACAATAAGTATAAAACAATTGCACAAAACATGCATGACGCTTCGAAAGATGGATTTTTGAATTTAGTAATCCTCTCTCAACAGTGGCGTAGCAACATATAGCGAAGCCCTGGATGAGATTAGAATGCGAGGCCCCCATCCAATGGCGGAAATTAAAGGGAAGTGGGGGTGAGCAGTCGTTCCCCCCTTTTTTCACTTTTGCGCCAGAACTGTGCTAAACCCTATCTGCCAAGGGAAAGTAAACTGTCCTTGTAATTTTTGTTTTATAATCATTGATGCGTGTTTACAAGACATTCCAATTCAGTCGGGAAAGTCTATTCTTTCAAATCCCTGTCCCTATTTCTTTCAAACTCAAGTCGTAATTTGACTAAATGTTTCGAGGTTTCATTTTGGAGGACGTAAACCCCCATTTAGATATGTTCATTTTAACAATGATTGCTAATTATTAATAATAATTAATTAATAATGATTTCTTCTTGATACTTTGGACCTTAACATTGCAACTCTACAATTCTACAATTAGGAAAGATAATAGTAGGCAAATTGTTCACCACCATTTTAATTCTCTCATTACTCTGCATCCTGTGTTCTTCTAAGGGGTCATTGATTCTTTTGATGCGAAGCTTATGTTGACTGCGTTTCTATTTCAACCCATTATCATGACACTGTGGAAAACAGACTGAATGAAAATACGGTGGAGATGGACATATTGCTTTTACCGTTGGGTGTACACTTAGCACTATATCTACGAGCTAGCACTAGCTCGCACAATAATACTACCGAAACATTGCTGGTCACATCCAGTACTCCCAACAGCATTTCGCCGACCAGGGTCGACCACCTGGACGGAGTGGTTAGCACAACGCGCTACGATGCTGTGGGTTCCGGGTTCGAATCCAGGATTGGGCATGGACGTTCTTTGTGAGTGTTCCTTGATCAATTTTCATCATATCATCACTCATCCTCATCATCGCGATCAGCCAAAAGTGTCAGAAAATCGACGTAAAATAACCTAACTCAACAAATCCAATAGCATTTCGGATGTTCTCTTTTGTTCCACATTTTCGAATCTGTCTCCAACCTCCTCAAACAAATTCTGGGTACGGGCCTGTTCTAGGAAGGAATAAAACAACGCAAGCGTTTAAATGTCTCGCGCTTGCTTCGTGCAAGTTAGAGGTTTTTGTTGTTAAGTTATTAAAATCGGGAGTACAAGGTCAAGAGAATGAAGAGAATACAAGACAAAGGACGTTCTATTCAATGAAAGAATAAATGTGTAAAAATGTCTAAGCAAGTTATCGTAATTTTTTCCTAACTGTTTCACATGAGAAATACGACGATCATTTTTTACTTCTTTCGTGCCCCTTAGACTTAAGACCTGCCTGCCTGTATGTTATGCCTCTGATTGGACGTATTCATTCAAATTATAACGTTTAACTAGAATTTAAAACCAGATAAATACAGAATGTTTTAATATTACTGCCTACAAAAAAATAGCATTTTCCATGCCCCCCACTTCTATTTATAACATTTTTCGTATCAACCTCCTTTAAGCGCGAAGTTCCGTGCGGTCACGCACTTCTTCCACCCCTTGCTACACCCCAGCCTCTCAATGCTTTACATTGCCTCGAAAGTGAATATTCTTTACGTTGCTAAACTAACGTTTTCTCCCTAGGATAGTGAAATGATCCACATTAATGAAGCGACTGAAGAATGCGACGTATATTTACGTTAATTTTTAGCGTTTTTCTACATCGTAGGTTAATCGTTAATGAGCATTAATGGTGGAATCCGAATGAACACGATGATATATTCATTCCTCACCCAGGATTCAAAAGTAGGGCTTTTGGCTTCGTAGCCACTTCTTCATGGAGGGTGGAAGGTAAGTAATGAATACATTTGATTAGATGATTTTTAGCGTCGCTATTTTCATTTTTGGCTAATCCAAACGACGAGGATGAGTAATAATATGATGAAATTGATGAAGGGCACCGTCAAGGGAACACCATGCCATGTTCCTCCACCGCGTGTCGAACCCGCGACCCCTAGATACATCAGAGCGTGGTGTGTATCATTCATGTATCCTTCACTACGGCAGAGATCGGGAATGTGTGGAGCCATATCATTTGCTCGAATGGTGTCACGGCAGACTGCCATACCCAGGGGAGAACTTTACCTTTTGTAGCAGTCGCCACATATATTTTGATGGCATAAAATCTTCGCTGTCCCTTCAAGTACATTTGCTTCTGTAACTTTGTAAATATTGTTATATAAAGACCACACTGAGGGAAGGAATACGCTATATTTCACTAAACCTGAATACTGTGTGACCATTTACTTCATTGCATTATTAATTATAAAATGCAATCAAATACACGGCTAAATTATCAGGTTTAGAAACGGGAAGAGTATTTATGTCGTTTACATTTTATTTTGCCATCTAGAAAGTAATGTTTACTACAGTGGATTTAATATTTTCGTTAAGGTCATAGAAGGCAAATATGTTGTTTCCAGGCATTATATAAAAAATTAAATCGATGTCTTCAACTCGAGCTTTTTCCCTCAAAGTTTTCTGGTGGGGAACATTATCAAATGTACATGTCATTGTTCTCTCGGTTGTTTTATGCATAAGATGGCTCAGTGGTAGCGTCGTTGCCTTGTAATCAAGGGATCCCGGGTTCGATAACCAGTGGAAGCTTATAGTGGTTCGCATCCCACTTTAAACTGTAGGTCCAGTCCCGATTAGCCTTATTGTGCATAAAGTGGACTTAAAACACCAAATCAATCAATCAATTATGTATAAGCAAATGCATTATACGCATATAATAATGCGAATATCTCTGCGTAAGCATTTGTATGTTATCTTTTTACATTTGAACTTTGAAGAAACACACGCAAACCGAAGTGTCGAGCATGACACAGTTCCTACTTTTTTGAAAATAACTCAATGGAGAGATCAAGCGTAAGATACCGTGACAACAGACACAGGGGGGAAATGCATGGTGAACTTACTACAAGCAGGGAAGCGATTGTTTTGCCCCTGCGACGTTGTCGGGTGAAGACTTTCCCCTCTCGTTTAGTCGCACGTTAAACAGAGCGAGCGAGTACAGAAGACGTCAAATACGTGTAGCATGCAACGTCGCAAAAAGACATCACAGCTCTCTGTCCACGGTTTCGGCGCGGCTGCAGAGGCGAGAGTGAAAACTTCGCTTCACTTATCAGTTTTGCCAAACACGACTGTTAAAAAAAGAACTGCATTGAAATTAAATGTAGTTAAGGATTGCAATCAAGCCGTTAACTTTGAGAAGTATAAACGTTTGTCTTCGTGTTCTACGAATAGGGATCCTATGTTCGAATACCGTACGAGTCTTGGGATGCTTTCAGACCGAAGCGAGAAGCGACACGTGTCACTTGGAAACAAACACTCAATAATATATGCTATGCTGCACGGGTAGTGTTACTTCAGTGAGAAACCCCTCGTTGCTTGTCGCTTCGTCCCAATGGAACTTTCGTACCGAAGCGTTAAATGGCTTTGGAAACAAAAAATCTTAAATAAATAAAACTTTCTAACAAATGTGATATGACAAACTACACGTGCCACTTGCATGTTTCACGCACTGGGGACGTTATCGTGTTGCTTCGGTCTGGTGGTCATGCCTACGCATTGAATGCTTTCTTGCAGAGAGATTTTAAACCGAAACGACAGGCAACAAGTAGCAAACGACGGCTGCAAATGACACTGAAGTTCATACCGAAGTGACAAGCGAAAAGAAAGACAAGCCACTTCAGTCTTCAAGTAAGCATTCACTGTTAAAGCCCGAACACCATACCTAGGCGACCCAATTCAGGATATTGACAAACGGAAGTAACAGGCGAGACTTGCTTCTTCGTTTCGAAACGTGTCGCTTCTCGGCTTCCGCTTCTGAAAGTCATGGATGTCATGCAGCGTGTCGCCTTGGTCTGTTAGAGCATTTGAGAAAAACGCTTGCTTGTAGACAGAGGTATCGTGTCACTTGTCACTTCAATATGAACACCCCCTCCCTTTTGCCGAATCGCTTGTCGCCTTGGTCAGAAACCTCCATTCTTATCCTCATCATGGCCGAAAGGAGACAAGTAACGAGTTTCTACTGATAACATTTGATAACTCTACTCTTTGTTTCCTGGTAATGGAAGAAAATGAGCTTTACAAATGGATTTCTGTTTACCAGTATTATAGTAAAACCCAACTAATAATTTGTTATAGGCACATATTGAAGGGTCACATTTGGAGGAATAAATTCTATTGTAGCATTTTGTTTGATTGCAGGATTAAAGCCGACCCCCGTGGTGGAGTGGTTAACACATCGCGCTACGACACCAGGGTTCCCGAGTTCGAATCCCGGTCTGGGCATGGATGTTGTGGGAGTCGATTCATCAATTTCATGATATCATCACTCATACCCATCTTCGCAAATTAGCCAACAGTGGTACAAAAAGCGAAGTAAAATAAAACAAATCAATTACAATTACACTTGGAGGGTTAGAAGATAATAGAAAAACAGATCTGGTTCCAAAGTTTTAAGTTGGCAACATTGACAGCTCGGAAGCAACAAGACGGCCAGGCGAGAGGGGAACCCCGTCGGCATTTGCACGTACCTTTCCTCGCCTCTCAACCCCCTGCGATGTTCGGTACCAATACATGCGAAATAGATCCAAGATTTTACACACCCACACTTCCTGGTCCCAAGAGATGCGATTAAACACCACACTTTTACACAGACGTGAAGCTTCAAGAGCTGGCAGAGTTTAACACACACGTTAACACACAAATCGAACAAATAGCGACTTTTTGGTACCTTCGAAATACTTCGCGTACATGTCGAAAGGGGTCTCAGGAGTCTCGCAATGGTCTTTTCTTTGTTGGGACCGGCAAAAAGTCCCAACAATTTTTTTGGTCCCATTAAGAAAGGTGTTTAAACATACGCTGGTTCCCACAAGAATATATCTGCGTACTCACACACACACACACACACAAATCCATTGTGTAGTGGAAAGAGTTTAATGGGTTGAAAATTGCTAAGATTGGTTATGATTTGTTCGTTCCTGAGTAATGACTGTTGTTAATCCTCTCACCTCCATCTTTTGATACGTCTAAAATTAATAGTAAATCACCAATAAATGTAAGTGAACGGGCATTGTAACCGAGGCCGATGCTATAAGAAACAGCAATAACTATTCATGTATTGACATCTAAAAAAATTTTAAAGACCTAAAAAAAATATTCGCCACAGCTCTGTGTCCAAAATACTTGTCTTATTTCAACAAGATAATGAAAGAAATTTTCTACTAAATTCGCAATATTCAAATCCATTCCCTTCAGATTTACGTAACTTGTATCTTCGCATTTGACGTGGCACATGATTACCTCCTACCATCGAAATAGCTTCCGGAAATGCTGCAGCTCTTACATTGTCATTTCACCTCGTCAAATACAGAGACCAACTTTATTTTCTAATCACAGTGGACAAACTTTACGCCTAATGACATACTCCCGAAAAATATCCTGCTCCAATGGAGAATCGAACCTACGATCATCCTCGTCAGTAGCAAGCACGCTACCATTTCTCTAAGTATCTCATCTTAAAATTGGTTATACGTTTGAAGAAGTTAATGCACATCTGATGTCATATCTGTAATTTTCTAATGGCAAGATTTGGAAAACACTGGAAATGAAACATGTAAACATTTCTATTCGTGCTTTGTCACATTTTGTAAATGATGTGTTGATGCCGTGTTTTGAACAAGCAATCATTTATCTTGTAGTAACTAAGTATCTTCTTGGTTCTTGAAAGTATTATCTAGAAAGCTAAAAGGAAGCTGTTGAACCAGGCCCCTGTTGCAAAAGAACTTCAAGCTGTCTACAGACTACAGAAAGATAGAGAACAAAGGGACATTCAACTTTTGAAATATATAAATATGTATGAAATTAAAACAATATAAAATCTTAGAAGTGCATATTGGTATAAATACATTTTGAAAACCCCCTTTACCTGGTAAGCAACGGATTGGGATTCATGTCATGTTCGAAATATGAATCTGATTTTTTCTGTATGTAAAGTGGAGATATGGGACTATACTATTGGTCAGCAAGGAAAATGTATTCCATTTGGTCAATGGGCATAATGTTTAATCGTGCATGCATTCCCCAGCTATTCTCAATATTCTACCAAACATCCCGCACCTAAGAATTTCCACTTCACACTACACTACACCACTACACAAATGTGTATGTCTTCATCCTCCAAACACAGTGATGAAACTGTTGTGAGCAGTGTGGTGCAGTGTCAAGCGTGTGTCCTGAGATTCGGTAGTAGTCAGACGTGTCTAAGAGAGCTCCGTTGATGGATTGTAGGCTTTCAGTTTCGATACATTTCCAAATCAGGTGAAATGCACAACACAGGCAAATAGTAAGGAAAACATTGTGAGTGCTATAGTTTTCGTTTAATTGTAGATGAAAGAATGACCGTGAAACGGTTGAACACTTATCGTTTTCAATAGATAGACTACACCAGCTATTCATGAATGGCTAAGAGACGTTGCCCAGATGCCCTTTCAAAAAGATTTCAGTATCGAAGTGGACTATGTATGACGCCAAAATTTATTTTAAGGTATGTACTGCAAAATGTTGCGAGTATGTAGTGCAACGAAGTAATGGATCGTTTACAAGTATAGAAGAAAGTGATCGAAATATGATAACTGTCCTACGTGGTAAGCCAGTTACTATAGTACGAGTTCATGTCGTAAAATGAATTGCCCGACAGTGTAATAGCGAATGTTCTGTCAAAATAAATAACAGTGCAAACGGTGAAAGATGAGATATATTCAATTCCCTACACTTTCCCGGTAAGGACAGGAAGAAAGATAGTGCGGATTATCTTGAACAAACCAGTATGTAACGCTACAAGAAGAACGTTACTGGACAACTTACGAAGGTCAAGCAAAAACGTGCTTCCTATGTAATGGTAATCAATTACGTCATGACTGTAAGATACAGCCAACAGCAAAGTCCAAGTCCACAGGTTATGCTGCAGTGTTGGAGAATCACGTCCAAAAAAAAATCTGGCTGTGTTGACACTTACTCCATTAGAACCAAGTTCTGTACCTCCACGATACTTCCAGTTCCGCCCTTTCGTCAAATGTCGTCTATACAAAAGGCAATACAAAATTTATTTCCCCAGTCGACAGTCCCCCATTCTACAACTCTAAGTGCAAGGGAGCAAGTGAGCAACTCGATTGAAAACGAAAAGCCACAGAAAAAAATGGTCAAAATATTAGGAGGTCAAAGAGCAACATCAAATGGAATTTCAGACTGATAACCAAAACAGGGAAGCAACGAGGATTGAAGAACAGGACAAAACAGCTGGCAACATAGTATTTACTAAAGACTTTCCTTCTTAGACGAACTTCGCAATATCAAATCACCAAAGAAGGAATCAATTTCGAGGCAAACAACGTCAGGAAGAAAGAAGAGGAAGAAGCCTGTAAAATGAGAAGTAGGAGACAACCAATCAACAAAGATGCATGAAGAAGAACGCACTCTTTGTCTTTCTCCGTTAACAATTACGAGGTCCCAGAGCGTGAGTTCAAATCCAGTGCTAATGTGACATAAAAACAACATTTACAACATAATAGGTAGAGTAAAGTTTAGCCTACTAGCACATAACATTCCACATCTCAGAAAATCGTAAATGTAAAACACGATCAGAGTAATAAATAATTCAATCAAACAAGATGAACTAGAAATTGTGAGTATAAAATGTCTCTTTTAATCTTCATAGCAATTTTCAATGTAGTATTGTGGTGCATAATATTAGGTGTGGCGACGCCAATCATTAAATTGGCAACGTTAAATGTAAACAAACTAAGAAGTGAAAACATGTAACTGCATTACTGATTTTTTTTTACAAGAGGTTGCTGTTCCATCCTTTAAATGCAACGATTTATACTCTGAATATAATAACTTTTAATATATGTATAATTTTGATTTGTTTTCAGTGCCATCTTGTACTCTCTCTTGTTGTTGTTGTTATTGTTGTTTTCCTGCTGTTACTGTTTCAGAGTGAAATGGTCATTCAGTACTGTATCTGAAACTTTAGGTAACATAAAATAAATAAATAAATAAATAATGCGACATGGCTTAACGTTTTCACAAGTGCAATACCATTCTAGTGGAAGAATAGTAATAGGAAAATTAAAGGTTATTAATATTTGTAATATATATGTACCATCAGGGAAGCAAAACAAAGAGACGCGTTATCATTTCTTCACTCACGAATTAACACCATTTCTAGATTGATAAACAGACAATCTTTAGGTTGCGGGTGACTTGAACTGTACCTTAAATATAATGGATTTAACATCAACATTCAATTATTAGCATGAATTGCAACATTTAGTTACTGGGTTTCAGTTAGAAGACTTATGGAAATGGTTACATCTCGACGATCCAGGCTATACTTATCGTTGGGCAAACGGAGCTTCCCGGTTGGATAGAGTGTACGTACATACATCCCGAATTAAAACAATCAGTGTTAGAAGCTAAGGATTTTCCGATAGTGTTCAGTGACCAAGAAAGACTCATCACAAAACTGAAATCAAATTTTCAATATATAAATATTGGCAAATGTTATTGGAAGATGAACACATCAATGTTAAAAGGCGATAAATCTTGGGACAACTGGCAACACCGCCCACTTAAACAAAAATATATATAATAACTTGGTGGGATTAAGTGTTAAAGCTGATATTAAAATGCTATAATGGAAATATTGTGTAGAAAAGATAAGAAACTGGAACAATTTAATGAACTTTTATTTTCCTGTATTGCGAGAACTAAATTAACAACCAAAAAATATGTTACACTTTCCGAAAAAAGGAAGGAAGTGCAAGCATATATATTTTGTTTATACAGCCAGAAAATAGAAAATATAAATGTTCGTAGTAAGCTCATAAGTATTGTCCCAGGTCAAAAGACGACCTTAGGCCATATGATACACATACACAAAGAAAACAAAGAATCTAATAACGAAAGTATAAAATGAGGATGGAGAATAGAATCAAGATGAAATAAAAATTCGTATTTTTTATGTAATGAATTATGCACATATAGTCATGCACTAATAAAACTAACACGCAATCGCAAATTGTGTCAGTAAATTTATTTCAGGCGATTGTCAAAGTTAATCACGAATACTTGTGGCAAATGTTGAAAAAGATGTAAGTAACAAAAATATGAGTGTTCATGGAAATAATATATTAAAACAAAAGTCAGTTTGTTTGGTGTTTCAAGTCCACTTTATGCGCAGTAAGGCTAATCGGGACTGGAACTACAGTTTAAAGTGGGATCCGAACCACTTGTGCCTCCACCGGGTATCGAACCCGGGACCCCTTGATTACAAGGCAATGACGCTACCAGTGCGCCATGGGGGAGGCACAAAAGTCAGTTTGTATATATTTGAATAGTTTTCTGTAAGCATAGGCCTCCCTCAAGGAAATCAGTTATCGCTTGCTGGTTTATACGAGTTGTTATCAATAATTAGATTTTGATTATTATCTAAAACTTGGTTTCGGCCTGTAAGCATATATTTAGTTTTATCTTTGCTAACTTCCAAACCTATCTCTTTAGCTGCTTTGAAAAATATTTTAGCATTATTCTTAATTGTATTTATATCATCCCCTAATAAGGCTATATCATCTGCGCATGCTAACAACTGAGTCACACCGTTTAATTTGAGTAATTCGTTAGCAGGGACGGCGACAGGGGGGGGGGGGGCACGGGTGGGCAAGCGCCCACCCAAAAATTCATGTGCCCACCCGATTGCCCACACAATCAAATTCAATACATATATACAATTAGGGAAATGTATACGGTTCTGTAAGTATAGGCTGGTTCTACTCAATGTATATTTTACTTGTGAATATTGTAGATACTAGAAAGTTCACAAGCATCAATTCATCCCATAACAAGCTTTGCTGTCATTTAGAGAAACTTTTCTCTAATAAGTAAGTTTACGAAGATTGGAGCAAATATCTTGTTGAAAGAAATTAATTTAAGCTTTTCTTTCTACTTCCTTCATTTTGTCATTGGAAAGCAAAACGGAAATCTCAGAACTCTTTTTTAAAATGTAATCTAATTAACACAGCTATAATTAGAAGCAATCAACAGGCTTAGTAATTTTTAATCGATATTCACAATTATGAGATATGTGTATATGATCAAGAGTTCATCAGGATTTAGGAGGATTTGGAGGGTTGCAGCTCCCAGTTTTCAATGGAGAAAAAATGCTTTGAAATCAGCCACATATTGAAGAAAAATATATATTAGGAATGTGGAAGTATAAAAATTGTAACTAACCATCTGGCATGACTTGGGTCAAAGGTTATAGACTAACTGAAACTGTTCATAGATGGGAGTGAGTTCTTGATGTTGTCAGCACCGGCCCTCCACATCAATCTCGATCTGATAAAAGTAATAATCAATAAAAAAAAATATTTGCCTTAATATCAATGATGAGTATGGTGATGATGAAGAAGGTACACTCACAAAAACACCTATGCTCAGACCAGGATTCGAACACGGGACCCCTGGCATCATATTCATAACGCACTGCCATAACCACTCCGCGGGTAATTTGATGTATCATTTTCTTTATTCTGTCACAGTTTTTCTTTTACACAACTGTCATCTTTAAATAACGCAACGTTTCTAAAATTAGAATTTTTAATTTGTTCTAATTAATAACGAGAAATCACAATCACTACCGTACCGAGGTGACCAGATTTTAATGTACCAGTTTTGTAAGTTTGGAAAAATCTATAGTATTACTGATCTGATTTAATTAGTGGCTAGCACTATTTACAAGTTATCTTCCATGATATACATTTTCACTATCAGTTATGCAGTTCTTATGATTAACTTGCATGAATTTCAAAGAAGATGAAAAAAGGGGTGGACTCGAAGGTGTCAGAGACCTATAATGAGGCAGCCAAATAAAATAAAACAAAATAAAATAATCGGGAAAATAATCCAGGAGTTTTTTTTAACGTCCACATGCTCAAATGGGCTAATTGTCACTAGATCTTCATTCTAAACTGTAATCCTAAGTAGTGTGCATTGGCTTCACTAGGTATTGAACCCACGACCCCTTAATTATAAGACGAGAGCGTCATGTGATCGGAGAGACGATATACAGAAAGAACTCCGTCCACAGTATCATTTTATCATAACGTAAGATACGTCCATTTAAGAGGTGGATTACACTATAATTATGGTTGGCCCATGGACGTCCGCAGCATTTTTTCCAGGAAGGGACAAGCATGAAGGGACGAACACAAACAGGCAAGGAGACATAAAACATCAAGTTGATTATCTTGACTGCGGTTACAGGTGCCAGAGATTAATTTGCTTACAAGAATAGTTTTCAGTGTGTATATTCAGGAGGGCGGTTGACATTTGAGTGTGTTCGAAAAGATCACACTTACAGCCCAAATGATTTGTAAAAAGTATATGATGATTAGGTTTGATGAATTCCTTGTGTTCAAATCGCTTTCTACACAAGGTAAGAGGGAAATCTTGAGTGAAAGAGAGAGAGGGGTTACCTGTTAGTCAGTGGCGTAGCGTGATTGTATTAAAGGTGGAAGACTTCCTTAGATAAAGCAGACCTGAATATTGGATAAAGAAAACCCAAAGATATTTTAACTAAATAAAATATACTTGAATCTAAGTCATGTATGGGCATACTCAATTTCAAAAACAAAATGGACACACTCTAAGTTAACAATAATAGTATATGTGTGTATTGCTTAATGAAAATTCTAATTTATACTGTAACTCGATCCGACGATCCTTAGCTCTGAATACCTCAATCACGTCGTCGTAGAATCGAGAGTTTCTGGTCAATGTCTTTAGCAGCTGAATGGATACGCGTATCAGTCCCAAGTCAGATTTCCTTGCCTGAGTATGTGTGCTGCGTTGAAATGTATGAATCTTCTTCATTGCAGAAAACGACCTTTCCACCGACGAGCTTGAGGCAGGAACAGTGAGGAACAATTCTGTTAGTGTGTACACTTATTCAACAGCTTCATTCAAATGGGTAGTACGCAAGTACTCATGAAGTCCAAACACACTCTTTACTCGATATTCGGCTTCAGAATATATTGCCTGTAGCTCAACCTTCAACAGGTAGCAATTGACAAATTTCGCATACAGCCTACATAAGGACATACTCTCATCTTCTGGAAAGGTCATTATTATTCTTTTTCTTTCACAAAAAGCCATTTGTGGGAAATGCGTAGGATACAACTTACAAATGCAAATGAATTCGAGAATATTACTCACTATCATGGTTATGATATTTGCTCACATTTTGAAAAATATATCAAGCAACTTAGTGAAAGGAAAAGGTAAATAATAATAATAATAATAATAATAATAATAATCTGTAAATCATAACGCTAAGTATTACGCGTATGCTTTTAACACTACGGGCAACTCGGATGCAAGCGCCTAACTTTGTGGGCGTTGCCGGATCTAGGATTGCCAGACATTCCTCTTTTATCTTAACTTCGCTGCTTCTAATGAAGGTAATATCCAACATTAAACCATCTCCTTGTGAACTTAATAGTTAGTTTACGCATTTAAAATGACACCCGTTTCGTTAGCTACACCTCCCGTCTAGCATTGTTGAAACAGCAAGGGAGTCGATTTTCTTGGTTCTCTTCCGACCGTGGCAAACATATGAGTCAGACGCAGCGGGGACAGAAATTCTCGCCAGTTAGCACCCACTGGTAATGCGCCTTACAGTGCCTGAGAATCGGGGCGCCCTGTCATTGGTTGAGAAGATACTACGTAAGCAAACACACCCGCCATGGGCGAGTCCAAATCATTTCTTCCATTCATCCACACGCAAGTCCTCTCAAGAAGCCTTACAGAGAAACAACTTAAATAAAAAAAAAAATCCTCAATTGTTTCGTTAAAAGTTCTACTTGCAGTCTGATATTGCTATGTGGGTTCAAGCGATAAATACGAGAATGAAATACATTTTTTAAATTTATTTATTTATTTGAGAAATGCTGAATACAGAGAAAATCCATTTTATATCAGGATATCACCAGCGAGAAAAATAGGAATTAGCAAATGAGAAGCACGCATACATATGTAACAAGAATAATACAATAAAAATAATAAAATTTAAACAATAATAATAAAACAATAACAAGGGTATAACAAATATTAATTTCTCTTCAGCTGCTTGATGCACGCATTTCTGAAAGCCTGCTTAGATAGATGGTAGCCTGGAGGATCAACTAGTGTATTGTACTTTGTTTGTAGCCTAGAGAGAAATGACCTTTGTTCTAGGGATAGCCTTGAGGCTTTTGTGTAAAAGAAGGTGTTGCATTTGCTCTTGGTACGTGGGATCCGGATGTGAAGGTGTGGCAAGAGTTCGTTAGTGAAAAGTTGTCCATTCATGATTTTGAAAATAAATGTTAGATCTGAAACTTGACGGCGAAGGGACGGATCGTGAATTTGAAGAGTTGATAGAATTTCATGTTTGGAAAAGTTTGCAAGGGCTGGACATCTATGTTTGACTATTCTGATAAAGGAATTTACAACTTCGTTTGTTCTCTTTATATTGCTATCACAGGCCATTGACCAAATACAGGAACCATATTCAAGAATAGGTACGACGCACGATGTAAAGTAGGTTTTGAGGTCAGAAACTTGTGTGATATCTGTAAATCTGTAAATTAGCCCAAGGGTTTTCAAGGCTCTCGAAGTTATGTAATCTATGTGGTGGATGAAAGTGAGTTTGCTGTCGAAAATGACTCCAAGATCTTTGTGCTGTTGTACGAACGGGATGATTTTTTTGCATAATCTATAGGATGGTGCTGTAAAATTGGATTTGAGGGTAAACCTCATAGAAACGGATTTTTCGGGATTTATTTTCAGATTCCAGTCTTGGCACCAGCGTTCAATGTGTGTGTGAGATTGTCGTGCAAAGAACAAGTGTCTTCCACTGAAGCGATGTTTCTAAATAACTTACAGTCATCAGCATACAATAAAATTGAGCATTCTGGAGAAATATATTCATGAATATCGTCCATGAAAAGAGTGAAACACAGGGGCCCTAGAGAACTTCCTTGAGGCACACCGGAAACTACAGGGAGCCATGACGAAGAGCAACCAGATATGATAACCCTTTGCTTTCTATAGTGCAAGTAAGATGAGAGTAATTTAAGAAGAGGTCCGTGAATGTTGAATCTGTTTGAGAGTTTATGGATGAGTTTTGTATGAGGGACAGAGTCAAACGCTTTAGAAAAATATAAGTAAACGACATCCATGTCTTGCTTGGCACTCAGGCAGTTAACAGCGTTGGTGAGCAAACAAGCAAGGATTGTGTCACATGAAGCATGAGGAAGAAAACCGTGTTGAGTGGGAGAGAGGAACGGAGTAGCATGCGCAAGGATACGATTGGAAATTATTTTTTCGGCTAGTAGTGTAAGTGCAGGAAGTAAAGAAATTGGACGATAAGAAGTAACGTGAGTTTTGTTTCCGTGTTTGAGTATAGGAACTATATTTCCTTGCAAGAGGAAATACACCCTCGGAAAAACATTTATTAAAGATTATGCTGATTGGTTTGGATAGAATATGGGCTAATCGTTGTAGAAATATGCCAGGGATATCATTAGGAGCGTTAGCTTTAGAACATGAAAAAGATTTTAATAATTCGTTTACTTCATTGCAGTTAGTTGAGATTTGAGAGAGTGTGTAAGGAGTGATGGGGCTTGACTTCAGGCAGTGCAATAGCGGTATTATTTGTAAAGTTGCTGTGAAAATACGAGTTAAAAAGTGATGTGCGCTCCTTCTTTGTAGCAGACTTACCGTTCCAGGAGACTTGAACGGGAATACGGTCGTGTTGTCGGCGTGAGTTAATTAGCTTCGAGAACATTTTGGGGTTTTTAGCAGCACTTTCCGTCACAGTTTGAATGTAATTATTATAGTCTCTTTGCATTAAGTTTTTGCTATGTTTTCTTAATTGAGTAAAAGTGTTCCGTGTATGAACGTTTGGAACTTGTTTCCACAGGATCCACGCATTCTTCTTGTTCTTTAGCGTAAGTTTCGTCTCTTCACTATACCACGATGGGAATCGGAATGTCTTTGTTTTCCTTAGGGGCACGTGATATTTAATTATGGCTTGCACACAGTCCACAAGGAAATACACTGCTTCTTCCGCTGGGAGGGGGTCCATCATTGTCCACGGTACAAGACTGGTGACAAGAGAAAGCTGCTCCCAGTTGACTCTTTTCCAGTTGTAGACAGGTCTGGAGGAGGGGGAGGGCCTGGGGGCTTTTCCAGGGACTCGGATTTCGGCATGGATGGGGGTGTGGTCCGAGGCGATGAATTGCTCACCGGGAGTGGCCTTGACCTTTGTGTACGAAGACAGCAACAGGTCGAGAGTTTCTGTGCGTCTTGTGGGGAAGTCTACAAACTGATGAAGTCCAATCGCTTTGATATAATGATCAAAAAACCACCTGTCATCATTGTCTGTGCAGAGGCCAGAATTCGACGATGACCATTTTATGTGAAGGTTGAAATCGCCCATAAGAATGATGTCCGTTTCCTTCATATCATTCAGTACAGAATCTACTAATGCTGACAAGGTTTCAGTTCCAGATTTTGGGGGTCTATAAAAACAGCCGATTAAAAGTTTTTGTGAGCCTATATTTACCTGAGTCCATACTAATTCGCATGACGTTTCCAGATCCAGACGTCTGACGCAGGGCCTCTTGTTGTTTAGCAGTAACATTACTCCGCCTCCACGTGAACCTCTATGGTTGCGGAATACCTGAAAGTCCTTCAGGGGTATTTCACTATCGCCGATCGTTTCATTAAACCACACTTAACTGAAACCAATCACGTCGTATTCGTGAAATTCACTACAGAACATTTCCAAAGTCGATAACTTTTTGGTTAGACTTTGCACATTTTCGTAGTATATACGGAAAACACATTGTTCACGGGTAACCGCCTGGGGACCAGGGTTCACATGAATGTCGCCTGCCAGCAGGAGGGAGAACGCCGCAACCAAGAGGCAGTGCTGGGTCGAGCCACGTAGCTGGCGGGAACGGGAAGCGTTGTTCTTGCGGCTTCCAGAAGCTGTCCACACGAGACTTCGATCAGAGCTCATGGCCGAGAAAGAAAATCGCCTGTAACTAAGTGACCAGTCCTCCACACACTTGCAGTTGTCCAGCATTTCTTCTCTTGCAGTACTTCGAGTCCACATCACAAGTAAAACAAGCACAACAGCACCCAAGCAACCGGAAAACAGTTGAAATTTCGGAGCACTAAATGCGCGTGCATCAAGCTTCGGCGCCATCTTGGGTGGTGCACTTACAAACCTTGCGTGGGCACTACGCCGCTGGTGTTAGTCAAACTCACCTAATGCCTTACGTTTGTACTGCTCACCCTAATTTATTAATATGCAGCTTGTGCCTACCCGGTCGAAAAATTCTGTGGCCGCCCCTGATCGTTGGTTTCGTTTGCCTTCCTAACAGCATATTCTAAGGCAAAATTAAAGAGCAATGGAGATAATGAATCTTCTTGCTATAACCCATCATGAATTGTAAATTCGTCAGACACATTAATAGCTACACAAATTTTACTTTCTGTTTCACTCGTGCATACTTTTATCATATTAACAAACTTCTTACGTATTCCATGCTCGACTAATATATTATATAATTTATCTCTTTTTACTGAATCATATGCTTTTTTACATTCAATGAATAGAATATCCCATCATTAATAAATTCTACTGTTTAAAGAAGAGAGATAATTCTATTATTTATGAAGAAGCCTGTTCCAAAATTATGATTTTCAGTATCACCATAAAAAGAGTATACTTTTTAGTTTTACAATTCCCTTCTCCTGGCCACCTAATTTCCTGGAGAGCTACTACATCTAATTTATACTAACTATCTCATTAACTGTACACTGAAATGCATCAGACCGGTAAAGGCTCAGAACATTCCCGGTTCCTAATTTAATATCCTTATTCCTAATATAGATTTTATCCTTAGTCGAGGGACTTCCCAAAGTAGTCCCCACCCAGAGATCCGAATGGGGGACTATTTTACCTCCGGAATATTTTACCTTGAGAACATCCATGGCCTCATATTGCTGTTTCTTGACATGTCTTTTTACATTGAAGAGTTGTCAGATCTACGTTTAACCTTCAATATGAATGAAGGACCGCACCTGTCGTTGGTCGGCGGATCCCTCGGATCTAGCTGGGAGGATCGCATAGTAGTCCACCAACTGTACCACATTTTCGCCAATTGTGGGACGCTCGTAAAGCCATGACAAGACAGCTCTGTAAATCCCAACTGAGCAAAATGTTGACCATTTCACTCTGTTGGTTGACTAACTGCAATGAACAAGCCACTGGGCGATAAGGTCGTCACATCTCTACTGTCGATGATGTAACAGTATTCTGCAATAGCAGTGTAGAAGTGATTGCTCTAGGACAGTGCATTGCAATAAATGAAAAATTATCCGGAGCCAAGGTCAATGTCAATAAAACTGGATGTTTACAGTTGAGTCTTCGAAGTGGTGCAAGCATGGATACAGTGTTTCCACTACAGAACACACAAGAAATACTTGAGATTACATTTGGCACTACGATGCAGACTAGTATAAATTACATTTATTCGAAATTTTGAAAAAAATGTACATTATTTCTTTAACAATTACAAATATGTTGATTTTAGTTTAATTTCACACGTTATCTTTTAAAATGTATATGGTCTTTTGAATCTCTGGTACGTTTACATGCCAAATTTTGTATCTCCCACAATAATATTTCGCAACAATACAATCACTGATAGGAACGTTTTGTGGTGGAATGCTGTGTTCCGGACAAGACAACCCAGCTTATCGCTTCCTTACTTTCAAGGTCCTAGAAATGGTAAACGTAAACATTAGGCGGATGCCTTGTTTTGTCTGAGGTACTTTGCACTTGCAATGCGAACGGACGATACCACCCCATGTTTCTTACGTGACCTATTTTTAATGATATTCCCTTGGAAGTCCC
Source organism: Lepisma saccharinum (assembly GCF_977018435.1). Taxonomy (NCBI): domain Eukaryota; kingdom Metazoa; phylum Arthropoda; class Insecta; order Zygentoma; family Lepismatidae; genus Lepisma; species Lepisma saccharinum. Next base: position 10,866,988 of record NC_139237.1, read on the forward strand.
AATATAAATTCCATAGTTGCCAGCTAGCGTAAATTACTATTATCCGGCAATTACAGATATGTTGTATGTTCTCCTTCGAAATGTAGAACATAGTCCTGCAACCCGCATCATTGGTTAATTTTCATGGCAAGAGTACTTAACGTTCCTTCAGGAACATGTTTCCTTCCATTCTGAACCCCGACGGCAACTTTTCCTCTTATTTTCAACACAATTGGGTTCCTACTCTATGGTGTGCGTCAATGGCTCGATGCACAATTCCCAGAGAAGTGGATTCGGCTCCGTGATCAACGTGGAATGGCCGTCCAGATCACCTTATCTCACACACTTCGATTTCTATCTGTGGCGTTATCTCAAGCAGATGGTGTATGCTGAGAAATCCCGCGATGTAAGGCGCCCATATGGGAACGCATTGAGCATGCGTGTGACTACATTTCACTGGACAATCTCCTGCGTGTGCAGTCGGATTGGATACGGCATCTACGGTTGTGTTTAGGACGTGATGGCCATCACGTAGAACATAAGCTGTAGTGTGCAGTTGGTAGGTGATTTTCAAACTCTGAGTGTTCGTAACTTGCGAACGATAAAATATATCAAAGAAACAATTACACTTTTGAAACCCTGAGCTAGTGTAATTTGATATTTTGCATGTCCCCCTTCCAATTAGAATTTTCGACCTTGCATTCTAGATGGCGGAATTCAAAATGGCGGCATTGGTTACCATTTACCGTACACGTTGCGGCCCCCCCTCTACTAACATCTCCCATTACCAGATTTCACATTTTCATGTCAGGTTTCATAATAAAATGGTGTCCAAAGACTTTTGGCTCACCTTGTATATATATTGTTGTTTTAAGTCCACTTTGTGCGCAAATTGTCTACTCTGGCACACCTACAGTTTAACCTCGAATCCGAACCAATATACAATCGTATCAATCTCTTCTAAATTGAGATTTATAGCTAGCCTGAATTCATAACCCCTGTCGCCAGCCGTTGCTCTCTCAGGCATTCAAAGAATGTCACATCAGTAATTTACAAATCCTTCCTGGTCTATTGGAGTTAAGGTGCTGATCAGCTGGGATTTCAGGGCAACGACCAGGGAAGGAGGAAAGAGAACAAAACAGAGAGCAACGTGTGGTGTGGGGTCTTTTGCCTGGAATCGCCGAACAAGAAGGAACTGAGGAGATTGAGCGATCGAACACGTTTCGATATGAACAGCTATCAGCAGGGAATTGTATCATCAGAGACAGACAGGTATTGTTACTTCCAACCATGTTGATCTAGACTTGAAGGTATAAATCCGAAAGCTTGTGTTTTGCCATTTCCAAGTGTGTAGTTAGTACCTCTCGCCCATTACCATTAGGCTTACCTTGAAGGGCGAGTGCTCAAATGAGGAGGATGAATGATTAAGCGAGCTACATCACCCCCCTCAATGGTGAAGGTTCTTGGTTCGATCCCACGTACTCAGAGTACGTTACGCAATTATTCTCCATCGGGTATCGAACCCGGGTCACCTTGATCACAACGTCCTGTTTAATAACATATATCTATGACATATACATTCTTAATGTGTGTTAACGTAACTTATAGCAGCTGAATTAAATATTGTCTTGCCTGAAATCCTGCGAATCTCTGAATATCTTCTAACGTGGATGCATACTGTGCTATAGAAAAATCAACCAAGCTCAAGAATATCTTGAGAAAAGCATAAAAACGTACAGTGATTTAACATAATTATATATCACATTATAAAAACATTCCGTACTTTGTAAATGATAAAAAAGAGAGAGACAGAGAGAGAGAGAGAGAGAGAGAGAGAGAGAGAGAGAGAGAGAGACAGTGACTGGAATTTTAAACTATGATGTTTCGTTATTCAAGAAGAAAGGAGTATAACAAGGCGACTTTCTAACCGACTGCTCCATGAGATTTCTGGGAAGAAACTCTATGAAACACCTGGATCTCAGCGGAAACGACCTTCTGCTGACGTTCGAACAATTGTTTGCCACAAATGAAAGAAAAGACGCAATTTGCAGTATCGCAGGTGATTGTACAAGATATTTTTGCTGAAATGTTGCTTAAAGTCGGGCGAAATTTTCCTCTGTGCATTCAAATGTGATGGAAATTCACTCGAAGTGGAGGAAAACCTTTTCAGTGTTTCAAACTGCACGTAAATTTTCCTATTTACAATTTCATAATGAAGATTCTTAATTTTTTTTTCAACATGCGTAATTATACTTCTGATTTTTTGTATGAGTGTGTACTATTACTGGTTACGGGTTTTTAAGTTCATGGGATGTTAAAAAGAAGAAAAACTTACAAGAGATATTTAATTTTTAAGGAAGAACTGTTGCAAAGTTGACTACTGTATGTTGGATCTGAAGTGCTATGTTGTCAAATTTACGATATCAGGATTTTGATTTTCTTCAAGGAGAACAAATAAGGTGTTGCGAAGTTTACATGGCACAGTGTTTCGGATCTCACTTTAAACTGTAGGTCCAGTCCCGATTAGTCTTACTATGCCTAAAGTGGACTTAAAACAACTAATCAACCAATCTAGTCAAATCAAGATTTTTGGAGTCAAACAATCTGTTCCAGACTGAAGACATACGCGAAGAGTTTTTCTTCTCAAAAGCTCTCATTAAGTGGGAAGAGGTGGTGCTGGGTAAAGTGTGTCGTGGCGGCCATTACCAAAATACACACAAACAATACTACTTTTGCATCTACTAGATCTGCACGTAATTTGGACTCACCAACCACTGCTGTGATGAATTCTCGCAAACGTTTATTGATTAATCATTACGAGAAACTATTACTGAAATTTTAGCTTATAATCTGCCATTTTGAAACTTTCATTGTGTTTCTAAATGTAGTTATCTTATGATCCACTGAATATTTGTAATTTAGATTGTCTGTTCAAGAGATTTAAACGTGAACCAAAAATTTGACTGGGATAAACATGCTCACATACGTAATAGTATACAATTCTATTTTGCTCCATGTATTTCGTTATGTTATTCTGACAACCACTTCGGTGAGTAACGCAAGTAATACTATGATACAATTATGAATCGTGCTACGTACATTCTACGGGATGTAATTAGTTAGCCACAGAGTTTTAGTTGTAAGTTGTTAACATTCAAATTATTTCAAACGGTCTTTTTAATTAACATGCAGTATTTATAATTACTTAGAAAATACAAGAACGTGGATAACGAGACGAGAGGAAAGGTGTACGATTTCTTATCTGAACTTGTGAATGTTATACCAGGAAATATGACAAGATTTCAGCAATATAAATCAATCTTTGACAATGGACGTATGAATTTCCACGATACATATATGCAGGTGAGTAACACGAAATACGTATATGTACTTAATGTGCTAGTATTACTTTGTATTTTGGGAAGAGGTGTTCTCAGAGTATCACATAATGAGGTCGTAAATAAGTGGTATTTAGATAATTAGGTAAATGGTACAGAATATTATTACTTGCAATGGTGATCTTTATTATTAACCAACATATTATAGGTCATACCTTACGGTTTGGAATAACTCCATTACTCTGCAATTCCAATTTAGAGTAGAAAATAGCAGTTCTTTAATTGTCTTGATATATCTTTCGATAATTTTATTTCATCCTTTAACGTTTTCTAAATTACTCACTTTTTAATTAATTTCTGACTAGAAATATCTCGTGCGTTTTCCAATTTCAGTTGTCCGGAGATATAGTTGTAAAAAGTAGAGTATAACATTTTATGGGGAATCTCATATCCTATCCGTTACAGTGTCATAAAAATAAATGCTCCAAAATGTTCTAGAGTTTTCAAGTAACGGTAATAATCCTTTGCATAACATGTGGAGGTAGAATTTCAGAAGTCTTTAATGTTTTTAGGTTATTTGAGATATCCCATGTTAATTTATGTGGTCCTGTTTCTTCTGTAAGGTAGTCATATTTCATTTTTATCATAATATTTTTATCTTGAAAAATCGTATACTAACGAATTAGCAATTCATGTCATATATTAACGTATCAAATAGTATGGCAAGTACACTGATCATACTTTCTTCTGTTTGGTGAATGTAGACTTCTATCTCAAAAGTTATTTTCACTTTAATTTCTTCACACTACACATTTCCAAGGTCTAAACTTTGGAAAAGGAAACATACTGGTAGACCAAAAAATGGCAAATCAAAGACCTATTTAATTCGGCGCTCCCCTTAGTAAGGTTCATTTAATTTTGCTAATCAGTAACATAATAATGTATATTTGTTACTTTATACGGCGTACGCTTTTAGGAGGAAAATGAGTTCAGCCAGTATGGTGCCAGGTCGGTTCCGCTGTTGCCAAACCAACTGCCAGCGTAAGAGAAATACAGATAATTTGCTGTGTCCAATATTCAGCTTTTTACACAGCTTATTTATATGTAATGTATGCACATTATACAATATTTGAGTACAGCGAAATATTTTAGTGAATATTTCTACACAGGATTATAATATAATATCAATGCAGGATAGAAAAGAAACGCGTACCTGAAAGAAGTTTTAAAGTAAATATTTTAGATGAAATACAAGGTTATCTATCATCATGGCTCTCGTTTCTGTTTTCTAATATCTTTCCCAGGAGATTTGAATAGGGTTCACCGATTTCTGTGGAAGATATTTTACCTTGCTTTATGTTTATTTTTTCTTTGGTGTCTCTACAACTGGTGCTAGCTTTCGAGGGCAACATTACTAACACTCACGGAACACACAATAATTTAACAACAGTCGAATATAACATAAGTTTTCCTTAATCACTTATGTCACATAATACTTATCCTCATCTTCGTGATTAGCCGAAGTGGAAGAAAAGCTAAGAAAAATAATGAAATCCATTAATCAATAAAGCCTGTATTGATTGATTGATTTTAATAACTACGCCTTCTGTGCCTCTTTTGGCTAATTTGCGTAGATGGGGATGATGATATTGAATAATGGACACTAACAAATTTCCATGCCAAGGCCGGAATTCGAATCCGGGACCCCAGGCGTTGTAGGAGATATTAGTTTATGGGTCAAGTGGCCAAAATCAAGAATTCGGTATATTTTGAATTAGTGTAATCAGATACGTTCAAAATAACACTTGGTACGAGGCCTATTATTTTATACGATGATTATGTGGGAGGAGATTTAAATTACAACCAATTTTCAAAATTTTGTTTATCTTGTTGGAACAGCGACGATTTTGGATTTGTTACTATCAACGTGACTCGGAAACTTAACAATGGTAAGTTTAGAAATAAAATCAACGACTTTTTAAACGTTGAAACGATATAAAATAACCATTAATCAAAAGAAATAAATATGACAAAACATAAAATATTGTAGAAGATATTTCGAAATTACGAGAGTACATGTCCAAACGTTTCAAAGGTTGGAAATCAGAGAATTGAGGTTTTTACGAACAATACAAGCGTCAAGACCAACCTATTATCGATGCAATCAGCCGTCTCGGTAAAGAGATTAAGAGTGTGACAAAACAAAATAAAAACCTCAACAATGAATTGGTACCTCTTACTGCTAAAAATTATTCAGATTTTCCTCCTACGTCATTATCTAATATCCACACACCCCTGGTTATTAAAGAACCACCTGCTAAAGCAGCTATAGAAGAATCAGAGAAAATCGAGTTGGATCCCCTGGCAAGGGATTATTTGAGTACAGGAAAATTTGAAAAACATGAAGTATTTGGATTGTATCCAACTATGGAGGGTAATGAAGGTGTGGTATGGAAAATTGGCAAATCTAAAGTAACATTCGAAAGGGACAACATAAAAATTAATTTGGGTGAGAGACACAGCTAGTCCAGATATCCTGGTACCGTAGGACTATGGGAGCTCATTACCAAAAAACAAACAAAAAATTTTGCAGAAGATGTTTATCAAAGTTACTCTGAAATTTTGACACTCTCTGATGCTTTGTACCAAAATAACGATGGCAGTCAAAAGCGTGTGAAATCAAGCAACGGGGATCAATACAAATATCTGATTAAACCTACCTGGAATCAATTAAAAACCGGTAGTGGTATAAAACAACACAATACTTTACATAAGGAATTTGTATGGGTAAACGATGTGAGAAAACTTATAGATATGTTGCTGGTTGTAGCAGGGGAGCAAAATGCTGTGAACAATAATTTCCAAAATGAGAAAATGGGTATTGTAAACATGATTAGTGACAAATTAGATAATTTTATTGTAAACAATCCTAAAGGTATTCGATACTTAATTACAATTATCAATACTTTACCTCCTAAATTGTGGAATATATGAGAGGGTCGAGGTTTTGATAAATTATATTATAAATAAACTTCCGTTCGAGTTACACCTACCTGGTTACCAATGTTGTGGTCCTGGTACAAAACTTGAGAAACGAATAGAAAGAGGGGACAAGTATATTAATCCTCTGGATGCAGCTTGCAAAGAACGTGATTTTTCATACAACACACACAAAGATCTGAATGATCGTCATGTGGCTGATCAAAAACTGGAAGAGGCAGCTTTTAGAAGATTAACAAATAGAGATACATCATTAGGTGAAAAAATAACAGCGTTCGGTGCAACCATTGATATGAATACAAAACAAAAATTAGATTGGGGTTTGTAATATAAATACCCTGAAAAATAATAATAAAACAACATAAAACCAAAAAGTGTTGTACACCAAATACCATATCATGATCTTAAAAATTTAAAACTTAATTAGATTTTAACTATAAAACAACGAGACAAGAAGAGGCAATGTATAGCCAAAGCTAATGGAATGAAATTATTACTCAGTACGCCACAATTAAAACCAATGCAAAATACAAGAAAGAAAACACACAGTGGAGGATTTATATTCAGCATTCCAGCTATTCTGGTTTTATTGGGGGCAGTTGGGAGCTTAGCTGGGGGTAGTGCTGCTATTGCCAAAACTGTGATTGGTTCGAAAAAAAATAAGGCAGAATTAGAAGAGCAAAAGCGTCATAATGTTGCCATGGAGAAAAAAATAGGCAAAGGTGTGAAGTCTAGAGCACTCAGAAAATTAAAAAAAAGAAGCTCTTACCAACCAAGACATTGAATCTTTAATTAAAATATTTACAATTAAATACATCAGGGGGTTTTCATGTCTGATTCTCTCCCTAAAGGTAGTCCTGACTCTCGAGAATGTGGCGTGGTGAATTTGGACAAGTCCGAAAACATTTTGTACTCCATGGATATGCTATTATAAACAAATTGACAATGTTTTATTTTCGATTCTTAAGGAGTGGTACCGCCTACCGTATTAATTCGTGACTTGAAACATGTAAAAATATATTACATCGATGATCGTATTCAAGATTTCGATCAAATTATATGTGGCCATGTTTGCATTATGATGCTCAGAATTTTAAATAAAATACCAAACATCAAATTAAAAGATTTTCAAAAAGCTGTATTATATATTAAATATGGGAATATTTCATCTCTCCAGCGAGACTTCGGTTTTGAAACTACATCTTCACGATTATATTATCTATCCAAAATCCTTAGCTCTAATAGCATTCTACAGTATGTATCTGATACCGAATGTAACAACCTACAACAATACTATATTAGTAGGTAATGAAAAAATAATTATTCCTCCTGGACAGTATAACTTATCTACTTTACAATATGAACTTCCAAACACTGTCTTGCTTTCTCGAAATTCTATAACACACAGAGTAGAGATTGTAACTACAAATGAAACATTAGACTTATCTACCATGGGAGAACTTTTAGGATTTGAGAACAATAGCAAATTAGAACCAGGTGTTAGGCACATAGGTAAATTTATAACAACATTCTTAGCTATTGAGACATTGAATATTCACTGTAACATTGCCAAAGGTATGATTATCAAAGCGGAAGAAAATTCGATTGGTAGCCGCAAGGAGACTGGTATCTTTGCTGCATTTAAACCAAATTCCGAATTTATGGAACCCATCTTCTATTCCCCAATCCCACCAGTCTATTTCCCTGTTTCTATTGATAATGTTAATTACATAGAGATAACAATTACAAATGAGAAAAATGAGATCATCGATTTTGCTGGTGCTAATCGCACAGCAATAATAGAAATTAATATTTAAAATATATAAATAAATACCAAATGGAAAATATCGAGAGTTATGTATTATAGTCCTTTCCTCCAAACAGGAGGACACTTGCAAATTTGAATCAGCCCAACAAAGAGATACATTATGACATCACGGGGGGATGGGTTCATTCATCCACATAGATCAGATTTTATATAAAATTTGATATTGTAAAACAAAGTAATGGTGAAGTATATCCTCTCCCCGGGGCTAATGTAAAACTTATAGATAAATTTGTTCCATTCTTATTTTCTCAAATTGAAGTCAGAAAGCATGGTACAGTCATAGACAGGATTGATTGTCCTGGAATTATATCCACTACAGTGGGGACAATGAAACTGTCCAAATTAGAGAGTGCATATAATAAAGTTGGTGGGTTCTAAGCTGGTACAAAAATTCCAGCAAAAGTCACACAGCTCTGTTCCCCATGAGATTGCTATTTCGAGTCGTCTCTGATTATAAAGAAACTATGTGGAAAGGTGGTTTGAGTGTCATATTTCGCAGAGCACCTAATGATCATAATGCCATCATGACATACAAAACTTTAAATGCAGATGGAACAGCTAATGAGGCTAGTTTACCAGATGCTGCAATATGTGTGATCCAGTCTGTGGAGTTGCGAATGCCTATAGTTGAATATGAATCGAATTATGCTCTCAAATACAAAGCCAACATTTTGAAAAATCCCCAAATTCCGATACAGTTTTATACATACCAATGCATTCAGAAGCCTGTGGAGGGTGAATTGTTTGAATTAGGGATGGCCAGATCCGGATCCTGGCGGATCCGAAATCCGGATCCGGTTGGTTCCGGATCCTAAGGATACGGATCCTAAAATTTTTCGGAATTTTCAGATCCGGAATTTTCAGATCCGGATCCGGATCCGGATCCAGAACTTTCGGATCCGGATCCGGTACTTTCAGATCCGGATCCAGTACCTTCAGATCCGGATCCGGTACTTTCAGATCCGGATCCGGTACTTTCAGATCCGGATCCGGTACTTTCTGATCCGGATCCGGTACTTTTGGATCCTTATCCGGAATTTTAGGATCCGGATCCGTTTTGCCATCCCACATGCGCTTCTTTGGAAAGTAAGAATGTGCTTATAACATATTGTTACATGCTAATATACATATATATATAATATACATACACACACACACACACACACACACACACACACACACACACATATATATATATATATATATATATATATATATATAGTGTGTGTGCGCGCGTGCGCGATTTGTAATTAATTAATACACTTACAAGGGAGGTCTAAGTCTCCCCCTCCGATTTCCCTGAAACTTGCAGGGCCCAAATGAAGAAATACGTGTTTTCTTGTTACGGCAAAAAATTGTTCTGGGGGGCAACCACCTCTCAAATGTCAAGATGAGGACCAATTGAAGTGGGGATCTGACCCCTGTGTTCCCCTCCGATTTCCATGAAACTTGCAGGGCCCAAATGAAGAAATACGTGTTTTCTTGTTTCGGCAAAAAATTTGTTCTAGAGGGCAACCACCTCTCAAATGTCAAGATGAGGACAAATTGAAGTGGGGATCTGACCCCATGTTCCCCTCCGATTTCCATGAAACTTGCAGGGCCCAAATGAAGAAATACGTGTTTTCTTGTTTCGGCAAAAAATTGTTCTATGGGGCAACCTCCTCTCAAATGTCAAGATGTGGACAAATTGAAGTGGGGATCTGACCCCTGTGTTCCCCTCCGATTTCCATGAAACTTGCAGGGCACAAATGAAGAAATACGTATTTTCTTGTTTCGGCAAAAAATTTGTTCTAGGGGGCAACCTCCTCTCAAATGTGTATAGAAGGGCCCAAAGGAAGAATTACGTGTTTTTTTGTTTCAGCTAAAAACTGTTTTAGGGGGCAAAATACCCTCAAATGTCAAGATGAGGACAAATTGAAGTAAGGATCTGACCCCTGTGTCCCCCTCCGATTTTCATGAAACTTGGCAGGTGTATAGAGGGGCCCAAAGGAAGAAATACGTGTTTTTTTTTTGTTTCGGCAAAAAAACTGTTTTAGGGGGCAAAACCCGCCTCAAATGTCACGATGAGGACAAATTGACGTGAGGATCATCTGACCCCTGTGTCCCCCTCCGATTCTCATGAAATTTGATAGGTGTATAGAGAGGCCGTATGCCCCTTGTTTCTTCCTATGCTTATTTACGTGGTTTCGGGGTCACATCCCCACTTCAATTTCTCCTCATCTTGACATTTGAGGGGGGGGAATGAAAACACATAAATGTGAGACATTCCATTCCACGATGAAACCTTTAACACATATAACAAGATAGAAATGATATACAAAAATTATACAATTGTTCTACAGTTACAGTTCTACAAATTAAAATAAGAAAAGTTCTGGATCTGGATTTCGGATCCGCTAGGATCCGGATCTGGCCATCCCTACTATACACCTGCCACGTTTCATGGAAATCGGAGGGGAACACAGGGGTCAGATCCCCACTTCAATTTGTCCTCATTTTGACATTTGAGAGGAGGTTGCCCCATAGAACATTTTTTTTGCCGAAACAAGAAAACACGTATTTCTTCATTTGGGCCCGTTTATACACACACCTGCCAAGTTTTATGGAAATCGGAGGGGGACACAGTGGTCAAATCCCCACTTCAATTTGTCCTCATCTTGACAATTGAGTGGGTTTCGCCCTGTAAAACAGTTTTTTAGCTGAAACAAAAAAAACACATATTTCTTCCTTTGGGCCCCACTATACACCTGCCAAGTTTCATGGAAATCGGAGGGGGACACATAAGTCAAATGCCCACTTAAATTTGTCCTCATATTGACATTTGAGGGGGAGGGTTGCTCCCTAAAACAGTTTTTAGCCGAAACAAAAAAAAACACGCATTTCTTCATTTGGGCCCGTTTATACACACACCTGCCAAGTATCATGGAAATCGGAGGGGGACACAGGGGTCAGATCCCCACTTCAATTTGTTCTCATCTTGACATTTGAGGGGGTTTTGCCCCCTAAAACCGTTTTTTAGCTGAAACAAAAAAAACACGAATTTCTTCCATTGGGGCCCTCTATACACCTGCCAAGTTTTATGGAAATCGGAGGGACACGGGGGTCAGATCCTTACTTCAATTTGTCCTCATCTTGACATTTGAGGGGGTTTTGCCCCTAAAACCGTTTTTTTAGCTGAAACAAAAAAACACGTATTTCTTCCATTGGGCCCACTATACACCTACCAAGTTTTATGGAAATCGGAGGGACACAGGGGTCAGATCCTTACTTCAATTTTTCCTCATTTTGACATTTGAGGGGGTTTTGCCCCCTAAAACTGATTTTTAGCTGAAACAAAAAAACACGTATTTCTTCCATTGGGCCCACTATACACCTGCCAAGTATCATGGAAATCGGAGGGGGACACAGGGGTCAGATCCTCACTTTAATTTGTCTTCATCTTGACATTTGAGGGGGCTTTGCCCCCTAAAACCGTTTTTTAGCGGAAACAAAAAAAAACACGTAATTCTTCCTTTGGGCACCACGATACTGCCAAGTTTCATGGAAATCGGAGGGGGAAACTTAGATAACCTCCCTTGTTAGTCTTACACTTTGTAATTATTTAACACTGCATATATTATAATGTTTTATTTTAATTTGTAGAACTGTAACTGTAGAACAATTGTATAATTTTTGTATAACATTTCTATCTTGTTATATGTGTTAAAGGTTTCATCCTGGAATGCAATGTCTCACATTTATGTGTGTTTTCATTTCCAATACATTCGAATGAATACATATTCGTTCAATGGCATTTACAAAATCACCTCTGACATGTGTGCACGAGTGTGTTAGCCGATGCGTAGCAAAATATTGTAGGAACAACACTTGAAAAAAAATTCTTGTAGAACTAACGAAAAATTTCTTTGTAATCGAAGATCATAATACCCTTTAAGGTGTGGTAATATTATAATGGGATTGAGATACGAAACTCTCGGATCCGTATCCGGATTTTCGAATCCGGATCCAGATCCGAATCTTTCGGACCCGGATCCATATCCAACATTTTCGGATCCGGAACTCTCGGATCCGGATCCAGATCAGAAACTTTCGGATCCGGATCCAGATCCGAAACTTTCAGACCCGGATCCGGATCCGCGGATCCGGAACTCTCGGATCCGGATCCAGATCCGGAACTTTCGGATCCGGATCCAGATCCGAAACATTCAGACCCGGATCCAGATCCGGAACTTTCGGATCCGGATCCAGATCCGAAACTTTCAGATCCGGATCCGGATCCGGACGGATCCGGATTTTTCGGATCCGGATCCGTTTGGCCATCCCTAGTTTGAATTTGATTTTTCTAATAAGATCCAATCTTTGCAATATGACAAGCCAGAGTTTGTAGCTGTGTTGTTTCAAACAGGGAGAGATGACAATCAGGAAAAGGATAGCAGTCAGTTTGATAATTGTAAAGTTAAAAATGTGTATCTGAAGAATGGCACAAATGAAGTATTTCCTCGTGAAAATTACAATTTAAATATTACAGAACAAGATTAATTAAAATTATATAAAGCTTATAGTGCATATAAAAGAGAAACCGAAGGTAACATAGATATGTATTATAATCCAGATGAGTTCATAATTCACAGACCAATGTTTTTAATCAATGCATCAAAATGAAAATTGGTAGTTATATATGATCGAACTAATATTAAATTGGTATGTGAATTTCATGAAACTCTACCAGAAAATATTACATGCAGTGCAATTTTAATTGTGGAGAAATCATATATTTATGATGTAAAAAAAGAAAGAGTGATAGAAAAATTTTAATAGGAGAGAATAATATATAAAAAATAGACTACATGTAGATTTTTTGTTATTTTCAAAATTTTGGTTTGATGTTAGGTTTATTTTTTTCACATGTGTTGAGTGCAATTATTCTTAACTTCTAAACTTAAGTGCCCCAAAGGCAAAGTATGGATTCCACACTCGAGAATACACCTCTTGTCGTCGTGTGGATCCAGGGCTACTTTTTTATTTTATTCGTTGTAATCTCATGGTTTGAGCTTTGTATTCTATTATCCTCTCAAAGTATCCTCGACTGTGAAGAAAGGCAATGAATATAATCCTGGAATGTTAGTTTGTTTTCCACGGTATCTTTGCACGTTCCTTTTGATTTCTTCGTGAAGCTGCTCTCTGTTCTGAATGTATACATCTTCGAACGCAAACCAACGAACTCAAAAATAATATCACCGTTACATTCATATTTTAACTTACCGAGAACCTTCTTGTTGTGGGAAGGAATTCCAAATCTGTTGGGTTGAGGGTAGGAAGAAGTGTCGAAATACCCAAGCATGGAAGGATGTATAAGATCTTCGTAGAGGTTAGTTGTTTGTATGTCATAAATAAAACTATCGGTGTCTATGTACAAAATAGACAGCTTATTATTATAGAAAGGTTTCATAATATTATAATGAAATTCGAACATGTACAGTTTCAACAAGTCAAGAACTGTTGCACCAACGTAAATAGGTTTTCTGAATTTTATCAATTTTATATCTAGATTAAAAAGTGTAAATTTCTCGTTGTAAATTTTTCGCGATTTTAATCTAGGATCAGTTAACAATTTTCTACATTTATTGTTATCTGAAACCAATTTTATGTCTACATGCTTTCTGACGTTCTCCATCGTTTTTCCATAAACAGCATTATTCATTAGTTTATAAAAATCTTTATCTAATTCTGAAATGGCAGCTGTTCTGTGTCCCGTGTTGGTCTCAATATAAGATTTTTTACCATGGAAAGTGTTTGAACTTGAGAATTCTTCTCATATTTACTACCTGATCACCCTTCCCAATCAAAAACTGGAACTCTCCAGAGTTAACATAAGCTTGCTTTTATTAGAATCAGATGGACATTTAATTTCGGGAGCCGGAGGTAAATCGGAAAAAAATATCATGCAAATTATTTGGAAATTCAATGCCCACCTCAATAAACAGACCAAATTCACGATCGTCGAAACGATTAATATCAATTGAAATGGGATCTATCCACTCGAATCCTCCGTAAGAAAGATTTTGTATCATTGCGAATCCGTAGAGATTGTTTACGTCAGCGTAAAATATGTAATTCGATGGTCGATTTGCATCGTATTGATTCTCAGACATGTGAATATTGTTTGCCTTTGCATGTCTCTGCGAGCATTGCACCATTCCCCCACGTATCCCCCTTTCTATGAAAAGTAACATGTCCCCGTCCGATATCAATTCCAACTTGATCCTGCACTGGAGCAACAGAGCAGACCACGCCAAACCAGGAAGACTTTAGAAGTATGCTGGATCTAATTTATAAATATTTATTGCTGTTTTTCTGAATACCTGAAAAACATCAGCAAGTATTGTTACGTCTAACTTGAGATGTGCATCGTGATAATCGCCGAGAGTATTGCATCTCAATTCCTTCCATATTAATTTCGCATGTTCGTATTCTTCATTCACCGTCATCGTCAAATTTAGATTCATCGGTTACATATTCGTAAGGAAAATTTTTTACGTTTAATCAGTTCTACGTGTATGTTGGGAAAACTAGCTTTTGTAATTTTAAATGGTTTGTCAGTAAGTTAACTCGCTAAAGCATCGAGACTTGTCCAGAGGAATCTAAAAGAATCTAGAAACCTCATTTCTATGATTTCATTTGTTCCTGTAATTTTAACTTTCTTATTTATAGAAATATAACATTCTTCGTTTTGAGCGAGAATATCTATTTCTTGCGTATCGTATCCAAGATTCCTAATTAAAAAATGGAAGTCGTAATTGGATCCATTGTGATAAAAAAGTATTGGTACGAATTTAGGCTTCTGGATTTTGAGGTTGCAGGTGTTACAAATTCCACTAATGTAGTTTCCGGTGAAATGATTACGGTGATATACTTTCCGATTCTCATCCGTGAAATGTTGATCACACACCGGACACGTTTAAATGTTGTTGTAAGATTGAAGTTCATCACTGGATAATGGAAGCATTAGTTTAGATTCTCATAAGAGGTTGCCAATATTCTCAACCTCCTCCACCATCATTTTAAAAAAGAGTTCAATAACATTCGGTCCGCGATATATATATATTGTTTATTTATCCTATTCTGCCAAACAACAACATATCCAAAACTATTTTGATCATGAAGCTGGTACGGTGTTGTGGAAGAAAATTCGGGATCCGGATCGCAATCAGACAATGGTTTGAGAAAAGCCTCAAAGTCTGCAATGATAATGGCCGGATGCTGCAACAAGGCCTTGTGCATTTTAAATTCTTCGAATTCATTTGCTTTGGGCATTAACATGCGAGCCGGTCTGTTGACTCCACAGTAGACTTTATGTTCAGCAAGTTTCTTTTGGCAATTTCTTGATTTTGGAAATATTGGTAATTACTTTGGTTTTAATTGTCGAATACAGTTAAACACCTTGGACAAACTTCGATGTGTGCATGAAACTTGGTTGTTTGATTTCTGACAAAGCGGGAGAGTGAACGAATTAGCGTGTAATGATGAACATCATTGTCAGCAATGAGAAGCAGATTGATTTCCACGGCTTCGTCATCAACAATATTAGTTATCCTAACAGGACGCACAAAATGTTTAACTGAATTATACGAATATACATTTATAGCTAATCGTTTTCCTTCTCCATTTCGTGCCCTGTTTTCAAACTTTGTTATGTCAGAAATAGCAACAGGGTATTCGATGCCTGTCATAGCACATTCAATCTCGTCCACATATTGTGTGTAATGACTAACCTGTTGCGGATTATTTGAACAATGAACCGGGTGAGGCGCCGCTAAAATACAGCACATAAAACACTTATTGTCAGTGTTACGAATGTTCAGCACAGCTCTCTTATGCTGAATTTCTACCGGAAGTGGAAGGTAGCTTGAAGCAGAAAAAGGTGTGAATTTGTTTACATAAGCGATTAATCTGTGAGGACTTCTACATAAAGACCAACCTGATCCCTTAGCCTCGAATTCATCGTGTTTCCTATTCAATTCACTAGTAAGATTAGAATAAAGAACTTTCAAATTTTCAATGTCTGCCAAATAAGGAACTTGGTTTTTCGTTTTGTGAAAAAAAAATATTTGTTGTACCATTGGTTTTCTCATATTTACAGATTAGATCAACTTATACATTTATGGAGTTGTTTTCCAGTTTGTTTTTCAAAATATTTATGATAGATGTTTTAATTTCACTCAAAAATCTAGAAATATCACAGCCTAGTTTCGAAGTAAAAAGAAAATCCAGGAGTTGGTGGTTGAATGCAGATCTAATCGACTTTTGGTAATTAGACATCTTAATTTGTTTGGAAGTAGAAGCTTCAGCTTCAGGATGATCAATTTTTTTTCTTCAATGTTCCATGTCCGGTTGATGGCTCTCAAATTTTCAGGTGTTTACTTAAATGTGCAATGATAATTATTTTTTCGCATTGAGGACAAGGCTTAGTAGGTAACAAACGATTTATTTTCGAACCTGTTTCGCTGCACCTTGCCATATGGTTACTAATATTAGTTTAGGAGATTAATTTCCAACAAATAACATATTGGATGAACTTGGTAGATGACAATTTTTGTAATATGCTTTAAGTAAATAACAATAAGATGCACAATCAACTCAAAATTCAATAAGATTGTATTTACTAGAAAAAAACACTTTTAAACTTACGATAATTGATAGAATGTAACTTAAAAAAAAACAATAGTTATAATTATAATTTTTTTTCTACTCTGGTATTTATATATAAATTTTCTCGGGAAAAAATCCAAATTAAATAAAAATACAAATTCATGCAAATTCAATCTGTGTGAAAAATGACTTGAACCACCTTCAAAATAAAATAATGTTAGCTATTACGATAAAATTTTCAGCTATGTTATTTATACAGAATTTCCGGAGACAACAAGTAACATCTGATCACATGAAAACTCAATCTGATCGAAATTACTATGAAAAAAATCACTTGATACACTTTTTAAAACTTAAAATAATAAATAGTATGTAGATTTAAAATAAATAAAATACTTAATTTTTAACACTGCAGCAACACATCCGTACTCTTCAAACACTCTCACGATACTGACTGATCTGTAATGCGATAACCCTTTAAGTAACCTAAGCGGGGATATAAATATCCGAAAGAGTAAGTCAATCAGAAGACACCCATTACGTCATAACCAACAACACGTTAGATACGGGTCTGCGTAATAACTTGTTGCGTAAACATTGCACAATAGTTTACCTTACGAGCCATCGCAATGTTGTGTAATTTAACTCGAAAGAAATTATGACACTCGTACCAAGTGTGTGGTGAAATAACACAGATTTGCAATAGTATAAAATCAACAAAAACATCATCAAAATAGGTTTTCCATTGTAGTTAAATTAATAAAAATAATAGGCATCGTACCAAGTGTGAGTTTGAATCCCCGAAAATACACTGCTTGTACTTATAAAAAAAACTGGAAAAACCCACAGGTGTCTGTCAAGTAAACCGGAAGTAGACCGGAAGTGAATTTGTGTGGGTGTGGGTGGGTGTGGGTGGGTGTGGGTGGGTGTAGGTGTTACGTACTTTAACTTGTAAGAAATTATGACACTCCTACCAAGTGTGAGGTGAAAAAATCACAGAGTTGCAATAGTATAAAATCAACAAAAACATCATCAAAATAGGTTTACCATTGTGCTTAAATTAATAAAAATAATAGGCCTCTTACCAAGTGTTATTTTGAACGTATCTGATTACACTACTTTTTGAGGATACTAATTTTCCTTTATACCACAGTAACATGGTTTAGAATGGATGCCAAAAAGACATGATTGCAATCTCGAACTGCTAGCTAATAGAAATGGCGGCCAATACAAAATGCCGGAGGTTGACATTCGAATACATTACTATATCTCTGAAACCAAAGTCCCGATCTCAACCAACTTTTGCTTCTATGAATGCTTAATATACGTTTTATATTTAATGTTATCTTTAGTGTTTCGATAGGAGCAACCGTTAAGTAGCCAATCACCGATTTGTGAAAAGAATCTCATTTTTTACTATTAATTTTATATTTGTCATTAATATATTAAAAATATAGGCATCTTAGAAGAAAATGTTCCGAACAAACTTTGTATCGTAAACTCTTATCTTTAATTTGACATACTACACTTGTTGGTTTTCACTTTAGAATCCATATAAAAGAAATGAATTATGTAGTGTGTGCATCGAATTCTTCTAGTTGCATGTGTGTTTTTCCTAATTAATTACACGTATTGTAACTAATATTGACTATTATAGTATATTGTTGTTACATACATACGATCACATTTAATAATAATATAATAATTGATAATAGTATTGTTATTATTATTATTATTATTATTATAGTTGTTTTTCTGTTGTGGTATTAACTAGCCATTAATATTGTTTAATTGTTACCGATGTTCATGGAAGAATGTTATTGATTTATTGAAATTAAATGTTTTTATGCGTCACCACTTAGGCTCTTTTCACCCTTCATATTATATGAGGCCAAGCCCCTTAAAATGTACTGTATAAAAAAATCACCATGCCTGTCTCTAAAATTTCTTTACCAAGGCTAAAAATCGAGGCAGTACTGGACACTCAGCACAAGTATTCCTATTAGCAATACACAGGAGACCATATATACAACCATATAAAGGTAGCCTCCCCAATGGCTTAGTGTAACGTCGTCGGGTTGTGATCAAGGGGACCGGGGTTCGATTCCCTGTGGAGGCACAAAGTGGGTCGGATCATTTTATACTGTAGGTCACTCCGGATTTTCTTATTTGTGCATAAAATGTACTTAAAAAGAATCTTTCAAATCAAACAACACTACAAGGGATTTTGCTGGTCCGTAGGTTCAGCCGCCAGAGCCTCGTTGGTCTCCAGGACTGCAGTTGCTGAGATGAAGTACGTGGAAATGATTTTAACATTTCGGAGTGTTCAGAAGAACATAATAACATTCGTGTATACTCGTTATTAGATTTTACAGCCGAAATGTCTGCTTTCAAGAAATTAAAAATCTGTAAAAGCAGATGACGTGGGGGAAATGCATTCACCATGAGACATAGACAGATTTGTGCAGTGCTGCCGTGTGCAGAAATGTTGATTGAGAATAAAGATGCATGATTTATTGCTCAAAAATTTCGTCGCATGTGTCGAGCCAATTTGACGAATATCAAGATGCTTCATCCTCCCATTTGTTTTCTGAAAGTCCTTGCTCATCAAAGCATGAGAAGAAACCCTTGAAACGGACCCTCACAGATGAACACATCGTATACATCAAGAATTGTTTTTCGTGTGACAAAGTAAGAAAATACAAAAGAATGAGAAGATCAAGTGAAACACTTACTCAGGTTCCTAAGCTGGGATTGATATGATATTGCATGTACCTGCAATTGAGTGGAAAAATCATCGCAATCAAATTTATGGAGATCTTAGCGGCAGAAGAATGTTATCATCAATCTTGTTATTTTACCTACACCAAATTCAGTTCAGATACACCTGGAAACATTGGTGAAAGTAGTTAAGCAAGAAAATGGGCAAGTAAATAGTTATTGTAT
Source organism: Lepisma saccharinum (assembly GCF_977018435.1). Classification (NCBI taxonomy): domain Eukaryota; kingdom Metazoa; phylum Arthropoda; class Insecta; order Zygentoma; family Lepismatidae; genus Lepisma; species Lepisma saccharinum. The sequence continues at coordinate 10,886,728 of NC_139237.1, forward strand.
ATATTTTATCCGAGCAATTTGAGGGTTGAACCTGAAAGTCACTTCCTTTCAAAACAATTAAAGATGATAATCAAATATAAGAGTCTGCGGAGAAAAGTTTCCGTTATAGCTTGTACCAAAAATTTGGTTCCTCCTAATGTATTCCAGCATAGATTGTACGTTAGGTAAATGACTTAGGATTTGCTTTTTGTAAACTATCTGAGGACGTAAATCATATTAGAGGCAGCTCTTGAAATGGAAAAATGTAAATTGAATGGGTGTTTGGTCGACACTTGGAGTTTGCTGAGGGGATGCTTCTATAGCAAAATATAACTGGGGAGATAATTTGCGAAAATTTCGCTACCTTTGGGGATACCATTCCCAGGCTTCCCCCCTAACTTTATGCTCTGATTAGAAGATCACATTTTGGTTAAGGTAGGGGGAAACCCTATTCATGGAGCTGCTAAACACTTAAAGGAAGGTTTGAAAGTTGTAGAAAAACCCCATCATCATCTCACGAGCTTTACATGAATTAAGTAGTTATACTTCCTAGAAAGATTGGCTGGAACCTTTTACATAGTTGCAATTTTAAATCACCTAAGCTAGAAATGTAACTATAGTAAAGTTTCAGAAATAGATACAGCGTTGTGTATAGAACAATTGCCTAGAATTGTTTTTTAAAGTATGTAATCTTGCATACACGAAACTAATATTGCAATACTTTGTTGCTTTCTACAGATAACTAAAGTACTAGTAGACCTTTGTGGAAAGTTGACGACATTTTATGGCAATAACTATATTGACACGATAGGAAGTCCCAACCTCACTTAATGTTGTACATGTACAACTGTATGGTGTACATTGTCAGAGAGATGAATGCTGCTTGTTTGTCACACAAACCAGAATTCTTGATGTATGTACACGATGTGTCCATCTGTGAGTGCTCATTTCACGGGTTTCTTCTCATGTTTTGATTAGCAAGTATACAAGTATGTTATGGTGTTCTTCTGAACACTCCCAAATTTTAACTTCATTTCCACGTACTTCACCTAAGCAACTGCAGTCCTGGAGACCAACGAGACTCTGGGTCTGAACCGACGGCCAGCACAATACCTTATAGTGTTGTTTGATTCGAAAGATTATTTTTATGTACACTTTATGCACAGATAGGAACATCCGGAGTGGGCCTACAGTATAGAGTGGGATCAGAACCACTTTCTGCCTCCACAGGGTATCGAACCCGGGGCCCATGATCACAAGGCGACGATGTTACACTGAGCCATCGGGGAGGCCACCTTTATATGGTTATATGTATGGTCTCCTGTGTATTGCTCATATGAATAAATGTGCTGAGTGTTCCAGTCCCGCCTCGGTTTTTACCCTGGGTAAAGAAATTTTATAGACACGCATGGTGAATTTTTATACAATGTAAGGGGCTTGGCCTCATATAATATAACGGGTGAGAAGAGCCTAAGTTCTGACGCATACAAAATTTTAATTTCAATCAGTCAACATTCTTCCATGAACATCGGTAACAATTAAACAAAATTAATGGCCAGTTAATACTACAAAATCAAAAATTACTTTTATTATTATTATTATTATTAATAATAATAATAATCCTAATATCAATTTTTATGATTATTATTGATGTAATTTTATGTACGCAAAAATAATATACGATTCAGTAGTCAATACCAGTTAAAATACGTGTAATTAAATAGGACAAAGAACACATGCTGCTAGAAGAATTCGATGCACACACTACAAAATTATTTTGTTTTATATGAATTCTAAGGTGAAAACCAACAAGTGCAATATGTCAAATTAAAAATAAGCGTTTACGCTACAATGTTTGTTGGGAACATTTTCTTCTCAGATGCCTACATTATTAATATTTGTATGATAAATATAAAATTAATAGTAAAGAATACGATTCTTTTTTACTAATCCATAATTAACTACTTATCAGTTGATCCTATCGAAACATTAAACATAACATTCAATATAGAACATATTGATCTTTCATTGAAAAAAAAGTTCGTTCAGATCGGGCCTTTGGTTTCAGAGATATAGTCATATTTTCGAATGTCAACATCCGCTATCTTGGATTGGCCGCCATATCTATTAGCTATTATTTTGAGAATGCAATCATGGTTTTTTGGCATCCATTCATAACTATGGATCTGTGGTATAAAGGACATTTAGTACCCCCAAATTATACCAACATCTTGGCTGGTCCATAGACTATATGAGCTAACCAGTCCGCTACATTGGCCGGCAAAAGGGTACTGCAGAATCCTCTCACAAGGCACAACTGTTCTAAGTGGTGTACGAATAAAATATTTTTTTTAACGCTCTTGCTACGAAAGCGCCGAACTCAAACTGCGACTCGTATTGTTTGTTAACGCCCACGAGAATGAGGGTCAATGTATATATTCAGCCGAATTAATCAGCGATTGCTTTTCGAAGACACAACAACTCAGTGGCGTCGACACGGTAGCAACGAAAAATCAAACGGAAGGAAGATTAAAAGGTTATTGTGTGTGTGTTTATTGAGACGTGCTGTTTCCCGTGTTTCTTCAAGAAGCGATAACTCCATCTCGAATGGACGTAAGCTCATGTTACTTGCACAGTCAGTTCAATGTTACGATGTACCTTAAATGTAGCGAGTTTCATGAAAAGTTATTGCTCGCAAGATAAATTCAGGACACAGTGTTTAACTCGTACGCCACAGTTTCCTGACTATAACTTTGCACTTCTGCCATAGGCTGGTCGCCAAGGATTCGCTTTGCGTGGCCCCGCCCGATATAGCTTCTCTTAAACTACGCCGTATAATCTGTCTCAATATACATAAATTATCTACTTTTGAGTTGCTTATTTCAATAAAGTCACATTACTCCAAATTCTTATCTACACATTGATATATACAACATCCTTATTTCTACTGTCACATCATTAAAACAGCCGTATCTTTCCGCAAGATTAATTCTACGTCGACTGTAGAATACCTACGCTGTATGTCTTGCGAGAATGGCAAAATCGTGCAGAAAAGAGTAGGCATTACATTTGAACACATTAAACTCACAAATAGTAAGTAACTCACACAGTTTAGAAATGTAAGAAAAACTATAATAGGTCATCCGAAAGCTAAAACGTAAGTTTCAAGTACACCACCACCACTTATCAGTGTCGAGTTGACCATCAGCACCTTCGATTTTAATGAGGTATGATGTTCATGTTCGACTTCAATCATAATGAAGGTATGGCAAAGGTTTATGGATAAATGTGCCTTTCCTGGATGTCATAGTAGATTGGTCTAGAAATCAAATATCAACAACTGCGTATCGAAACCCAACATACGCAGGGAGATAGAAGATTTTAAAGAACAACATAGTACATTGCCTAAGCTGAAGGGTCAGAAGAATCTCCCGAAGTGCAAAAACATTCACATAAAAACCGCAACACATCACAGATACAACTAGACTTAATGGGTATCGACCAACCATAATTAAAAGAGCTTTCCATGGAATAGGAGTGCAAAGACGTTAATATAAAACAAAGAAGAGAAAACTTCACAAAGAACTTATGTGCAAAAATTGAAGTTACATAGGTAATCAGTAATAATGATACAATAGTACGTATCACTTCGCTGTATAGTGTAATTAATGGATGTTTTACACGTTATTGCATGAGAAAAAAATGGTACAGAATAATTTTCACGAATCACGAATCATAACGTAAACATTAGCAAAGATATTGACTATTTTTACAAGTCTTGTGGAACATAGTATTTTTGTATGTGTGTACGTACCAGAATGTCTGTGTCTCTAAATTACAGTTTACGTGATTTCATTAAATGTAATTTTTTATTTATGCATTATTAGGTTGTCCCAAGATGCGATGATATTAAGATGTTCCCACGATCTACTCTGAAGTACCTAAATACACCGGCTACCGTGTGTAATGAAACTACCCAAGTGCTAACAGAACAAGGATTATGCTTTGCCATTAATTCCAATGTCACAAACAACTTTGATGACAAATCCAGGTTAGTAAGCAATTACCAAGATGTGTTTGATTTTTGGAAACCAAATCAACAAGCAATAGCCTTGGGGACATTTAATATATGCCATTTAAGTTGATAATGCAAAATATATCAGAAATGAAGAGTTTCGGTCAAGTTCATTGATATTAAAGGACGAAGCGATTGTCGTGATTAACGTTTCAGCCAGAGTACATTTTCAAGGTTATTCAGTTTTCTAATAGGGAAGAAAATTCTTGCTTATTGTTTTGAACGGTCATTTAAAAATTTGACATGGAAAGTGTATTATCACAAATCAAAATTAATACTAATATAGTATCATACTATTTCATAAGCGTGGGCACTGTCTTTCCAAGACAGAAATAAATTAAGTAAGAATGTTCATTATACGAGCCTCGAAATGAAAGCCTCCCAGATGGTGTAGTAGCTTACGGCTTTTAAGCAAGAGCCCAATAGTTTGATAGAAGGTGGATGCACATTGCGCAGTGATTCGGTTACCACATTAAACTGAAGGTTTATTAACAATTAGTCTATCTGCGAAAAAAAGTTAACGTGTACCAAATATTAATACTAAGTGTTTTAAACATGATAAATGGACACGAAGGGACACAGTACTTGAAGAGCAACATCTAATCAGATAATGCCGTGATACACCATGCAGTTCTGGCTAATAAGAAAACATGTCCGATGCTTCGTTTCCACCCATAGTGGCCACCTGCTTAATGCTTGAACACGATGTAAACAAGACCTTCAATGATCACGATCGACGCAGCCAACAGCAGGAGAGAGGAAGGGTGTTTAGATTTGCTGGTATTCACTGAGAAGCATGACAATCCTTCAATAGCCGAAGGCTTTACGTAATCGATCTTCGATTTTGCCACCGAAGTGCCCGGGTGCGATTCACAGCCTGCGCGGATATTTTTGAGAATGTTCCTTCGTCAATTTCATCTAATTATTATTCATCCTGATCGTCAACTGCTCCATGGTGGTAGAAGTGGTAGAAAAGTAACTTATATAACCAAAAATACACACACATTTGTGATGCTGTTGCAGATATGTTCACTTCTAAATTTATTTTTGCTACAATTCCTATTTTCCTCTTGCGTGTGCCCACTCGTGAATGTGTTCTGATTTTATTCATACACCCCGGGATAATACATCAAGTATAACACAATATTTTTTACCTGCAAGTCGCATCATGCAGATCTACTAATCGCGACTATAATAGAGGATCATTGCACTATATGGTCAGTAGTTGTCCAATGGTACCTTCTAATTCAAGACGATCCAGGATGAGTTTTGCGAAGTTCATGGTTTTTTTTATGGTATTTCGGTTGTTCCTCTCAGTTCACGGGTGAAATTGGGGTAATTCATGCGTCAAAAGCGATTTTCTCAAATCGTCCTGGCTCGGGACGAGAGAGACGTGTATACTAGAGTAGTATGATTTGTGCTATTATAAACCCGAGAAAGTATGAACCCCCCTCAGGCAGATTTGGCTTCACTTAAAAGTTGCTCAACATGCCCATACGAGCTTTTTGCTCAAGTGTGGTACTCCGTCTAATCCAAGATTTTTGTAAAAATGCCCTCGGGAATTTCCCGGGAAAGTATGACCCCCCTCAGATTGATTTGGCTACACTTACAAAAGCTGCATCTGTGAGATTGTTGTCCATAAGCTTGTTAAAAATAAGCCCCTCTTGATATTGTTTTTGGCTACACTTAAAACTAGACCAAACTTATTAACACACACACACACACACACACACACCCTCACACACACACCCACACAAGTAGTGTAATTGATGATACTACTGGCGCACTTATAGCGTAGAAAAGAAGAGCTCATATGATTAAACAGCCCGATTTGCATACACTTAAAACTATGCCAAGATGCCCTTATTCCCCATTTCTTCAAGTGTGATATGCTCTTAATCCCAAGAATCTTGAATCCTAGTATAGAAAAGAAGAGTTCATATGCCCCGATTTGCCCACACTTAAAATTATGTCAAGTACCCAAATGATTTCATTGTTTATAGTGTGTTATTCTGTCAAAATTCCAAGAATCTTGAATTCTAGTGTAGAAATGAAGAACTCCCCTCAGACAGATTTGCCTATGTGTGTAAAAGCTACATCTCTCAGTTTGTTGTCCATAAACTTGTCAAAAATAAGCCCTTCTTGATATTGTTTTGGTTACACTTAAAATTAAGGCAAAAAGCCACACACACACACACACATACACACACACATACACACACACACACAAAGCACACTGCTGAACCCAACTGATATTTTTTATTAAGTATAGAGTTTTGATTTGAACCCCAAGAAATTTTATATAAATACCAAAGCAAAAAATATTCACACACATACACACATACACACACTAAATATACAAAACAAACTGCTGAACCCAACTGATATTTTTTTATTAAGCATAGAATTTTGATTTGAACCCCAAGAAATTTTATATAATAAACAACAACAAAAAATGCCAAATCAAAAATTTTGTAATCAAGGCAATAAGAATATATCCATCCCCAATTGGGCTAAGCATCAAAAGAATTGTAATCCAGATAAAAGCAGAATTCTCACAAAAACGTGCCCAAAATGCTATAGAAAATATAACATGAAATATTTCACTTATACTTGTTCTGCACAGTCATCAACATTTCCAAACAAAATTGATTGGAAATATTTGTGTGATTGCCCTGTATAACTTAGATTGCAAGGCCATATTTTGTAATTTTCTAGACCAGGAGCTAGACTCTGTGCACCAGAAACAGGCCATAAAATGCCTCTCCACTAATTATGTGAGCATCATGGAGCACACAATACATTTTACAATTTTGAGAATCTCAATTTAAATTCAGAAACAAGAGATTTGGATTTGATGTATCTGGAAATATCCCTTCTTTCAAAAAATGTTTGCATCTTGAATCAACCTGCAAACAATATTACATGTTAGGCTGGGCTATCTCAACAGCAGAGGCATGCAGCTTAGTGGTTTCCCGCACTCACACTCTGTAAATACATTCCATGATTTTATTATCCTATTAAAGCACCCAATGCTGCAATTTTTAAATTTTTGCTGAAGAAGATACATGATTATCTCAGTCATGTTCAACATCTGAGAATTGTATGCATCAAAATATTGCAGGTGATGATTAAAATCTGCACCACTATACAACATTCCACTATCTGTTGTAACAAATTCTGCCTTTTGGAACCTATCCAGATGCATCATCAAAAATCTAAAATGTTTCCAGTTTGAGCTCTGATTGGGAAGAATCTCAAAATCATAGAATATCCCCACACTTGCATGATTTGAAAACCATCCTCCATAATAGGAAAAATCAATATAATAATAAAAAAACAACAAACTGTCCCACAATTCTCCTTCAAGAATTATACTTGTGGCACTCAAAATCAGTGACGTATTTCAAGTTTAGATAATTGAATTTTTGTGTGCTGTTCAGGGCCCAGCGGAACTCTGTTTCATTATTGATTGAAAATAAATCATACTCTGAGAGTGTTGAGAATCTAATTTTGAAATCAGGAAGAAGAGATTCAGATCTAATATATTTTGCAACATCTCTTCTGTCAAAAAATGACATGAGCATTGATCCTATTGTGCACCTACACAATTGTGGAGAGCAATCATGTAGATATAAACAGAAATTGTACATGGCTCTGTGTACCTCCCGATCAGAATTTGAGGTTGAGATTTGAAGATTGCAAAAAATTGCAGTTTAAAGGTTCAAAATATCTCAAATCATGAAATTTTATCTTCAAACTCAGCAAATACAGAATAATCTCATTTGCATTTATGACCCCTGAGATATATTTTTCCCTTCTAACAAAATCCGCACCAGAAAACACCAAGCCTGTATCTGTGGTTACAAATTCAAAATCATCATAGGATTTCAAATAAGTATCATAATTTAAATGTTTCCAGTTCTCAGATATGTCAAATGGGATATGAAAACAATACATTGATTCAAAATATTTTGTTGTGAACCAATAATTTTTTCTGTAACAATCATAAAAACCTACAAACAGCCCAACAATTCTCCTGTGCAACAGATATATGTATTTTTCCTTCTTGCCCAACAATCCCAGATGTATGCATCGAAATTCATGGTCACTGTCAAGCACCCACCTAAATTCTGTCTCATTTCTAACTGCAAACACATCATATTCACATAAATCGGAAAATGCAAGCTTGAACCTTTCCAACAGTGATTCCGATTGTATATATTGTGACAAATTCCTTCTCTCAAAAAACATTGCAACAAGTGCTGTGTGTTATCCTTCTAAAACAATGACACATTCAAAAATGCAATGCTGTAATTTTTTAAGAGCATTCCCAACACTATGCTTAATAATATTGTTTTTTTTTGTTGCTGATAATCCCGATTTATTTCCAAATCACACTGTCCGGGATACATGTTTGCTGAACAATATTGCAAAATTGGAACTGTAGCAACTATGTATGTATTATTGGGAGCTTAGATAATTGTTCCCCACACCTGCATGTTTCATTCCAAGAGGTTTTGTCTAGGCACAGTGCAAGGCACTTACTGCTGCAATTTCTGAATTTTTGCCTCAGAAAATACAGAACAAGCTTATTCAGGCATTTGTGCTTTACATACCCAACAAGATCCGGGTGGAAATCATCTGCACTGAACAAGTGCCCATCATCTGTGGTCACAAATTCAATATTCCTATTAAAAAGATTGGGATTGGAAATTATTCTGTTCAAAAATTTAAAATGCACCCAATTTAAGCTCTGATCAGCCATGAGCTCTAAATCATAATCTTCATACCCATCACAACAATTGCTGTACCAACATTCATCAAACAATTTCAACCTGCAGAAATAATAATAGCTCCCAGTGTGGTGATGCACAAACAATCCACAAATTCTCTTAAACTTGTTGTACATAAATTTTTCAAACTTGCTTACATTCTTCATTGACAAGTATTGAAAATTCTTGTCACTGTTAAGAACCCAGTGCATTTCAGTCTCATTCTGAACTGCAAACAAATTATACTCGGACAGGTTCAGGAACCTAAGCCTAAAATCTTGAACAAGTGATTCGGATTTTATGTATTTTGAAATTCCCCTTCTGTCAAAAAAATGCTGCATTATGACAAGCTTAGTGGCAATGTGAGCAATTCCCTGTCACATTGGCATGTATTTTGTATGTTGTGCGCTTCAAGTGACAGGCATATGCATTTATGCTCACAATTTTTAAATTTTTGCCTAAACATATACATTAGAATCTCACTGAAATTTGTATATTTTGAAAATTTGTTCATGCCTGGCTTAAAATCTTCAAGTCGATACAAATTGCCCTCATCTGTGGTGACATATTCAATATGATTCAGGGGTAGAGGTACAGAAATTCTGTTGGTGATATTATAGTGGATCCAGTTTCGACTCTGTGGCATAATTATGTACATTCTGTACACAAAACAATTCTCATTGCAATTGTTGTACCAGTAATCATCATACATTGCAAATCCACAATGCCAATAATAATACTCTACAGAATAATGCACAAAAAATCCAACAATTCTTTTGCATGTATTGAACATGGATATTTCAAATCTTATTAGGGATTTCAGGGACAGGTAGTGAAAGGCAAAATCACTTGAAAGCACCTATTGCATTTCAGTTTCATTCCCAACAGAGAACAGGTCATGCTCGGACAGATTCAAGAACCTAAGCCTGAAATCCCCAATAAGTGATTGTGATTTGATGTATTTTGAAATTGCTCTTCTGTCAAAAAAATTCTGCGTATTTAATAATTACACACTGGCATGAATATGCAAGGAACAGAATCATGAAAACCCATTACTCAATGCATTCCGATACAGCCTCATTGTTTATGATTGTTGCAAATTTTGAGATGAATCTGTTTTTATGTGATTCAAGGCCCATCAAAGATATTACACAGTGAACAATTACAGTGTCACTTGTTTCATCCAAAACAATATTGTATATGAGATGGGGTAATTTTTTCAATTTAATATATTCCAATCTGTCAAGTTGCATGAAGCACTCAACTGCAAGAACCCTCTCGGTGTTATTTTTTGCTGTTCTGAAAAGGAGGTAGCATGAAACAATGGCATTTACAGATTCTGAATTGTATATAATTTTTGTAGAGAAACAATCAACATAGTTGATAGAGCTCATATAATTAGATTTTTCTGCTGAGGTCTTGGAATTTTTGATGAATGCATATCCTATATTCTCTATGTATTCATATGTGATGATATTATCAGGTGCTTTGTCCTAAAATTCTACAAAATATATTTTTGTTGTTCCTACAAGGGTCATAACATAAAAATCATCATAGTACCCAACCTCAGAGTATACATACCTGAGCAACTGATTGTATTTGTGGGTATTGAGCTTGAACAGATTGATCTTATTTTCAGGGGGCTCACAATGTTGTCACAGAACCTGAGGATCCCATCACTGCTCAGAGATGTGCTTAGCTCAGGTCTGAAAATCTTGTTGACATAACATTTTGTGCCTTTATTTGAAATTTTAACAACAATTTTGAAATCTACAAGGCTTATCTCTGTGACATAATTCCCCAGGATGCTGACAAGTTGTTGATTTGTATTCAATGCATCTATGATGCTCACTTGCATAATTTGTGTGGGGACATATGGGTTCTCTTCAAAACAAACAGTTCTGTGATTAAAATTATCTGAAAAATCCTTCAGACATCTTGCAAGTGGGGGCAACAGAATATCTATGGGTTATATTTATATCTAGGCTTTCACTATTCTGTACAGTCAATATGTTGGGAAAAAAAATCATTCTATACCTTCAATCCTGTTTCTGCTCTATTTCTGCACTCCCTGCTGTCCCTGCTGTGTCTGTTGTTTCTGCTGTGTCTGAAAATATTTTTAACGTATGTTCAACATACGTTGAAACGTTTATATAGGAACAATGGTGGAAAATATCAGAATCAGATTATCTGGATTCTCTGAGTATGACCTGTTTGCAGTTTGCAATGAAACAGAGATGCAGTGGGTGCTTAACAGTGAATTGCCTTTTCACTACCTATGCCTTAAATATATAAGCAAGTTTGAAAAAATTGTGTACAATAATTATGGCAGAATTGCTGGATATTTTGTGAATTTTTATACAGATGATTACGGGTATTATTTCATGCTCAAAGTGTTTAGGAATCACTGGTGGGGAAATTGCTACAATTTGTTTTCAGAGCATAGGATGAGGATTGATTCATATCCAAGCTTGAATTGGATGCATTACAAACTTAGAATATCTACAATTTATAATAATATTGAATTTGTCACAACAGATGCTGGCCATTTGTATAGTGGGGATGATTTTGATCCTGATTGTGTATGGTACTCTAAACATATATACCTTAATGAGATTATAATATATTTTATAAGACAAAAATTCAAAAATTGTGATTCTGATTGTATTGCAAAAATTCTAGGTGGGAATAATCTTAGCAGAAGATGCAATTGTGGGAAACAATTGTGGGAAACAATTATTTAAATTAAAAATATTTTCAGACACAGCAGAAACAACAGACAAAGCAGGGACAGCAGGAAGTGCAGAAATAGAGCAGAAACAGGATTGAAGGTATAGAATGAATTTTTTGTTCCCAACATATTGACTGTACAGAATAGTGAAAACCTAGATATAAATATAACCCATAGATATTCTGTTGCCCCCACTTGCAAGATGTCTGAAGGATTTTTCAGATAATTTTAATCACAGAACTGTTTGTTTTGAAGAGAACCCATATGTCCCCCACACAAATTATGCAAGTGAGCATCATAGATGCATTGAATACAAATCAACAACTTGTCAGCATCCTGGGGAATTATGTCACAGAGATAAGCCTTGTAGATTTCAAAATTGTTGTTAAAATTTCAAATAAAGGCACAAAATGTTATGTCAACAAGATTTTCAGACCTGAGCTAAGCACATCTCTGAGCAGTGATGGGATCCTCAGGTTCTGTGACAACATTGTGAGCCCCCTGAAAATAAGATCAATCTGTTCAAGCTCAATACCCACAAATACAATCAGTTGCTCAGGTATGTATACTCTGAGGTTGGGTACTATGATGATTTTTATGTTATGACCCTTGTAGGAACAACAAAAATATATTTTGTAGAATTTTAGGACAAAGCACCTGATAATATCATCACATATGAATACATAGAGAATATAGGATATGCATTCATCAAAAATTCCAAGACCTCAGCAGAAAAATCTAATTATATGAGCTCTATCAACTATGTTGATTGTTTCTCTACAAAAATTATATACAATTCAGAATCTGTAAATGCCATTGTTTCATGCTACCTCCTTTTCAGAACAGCAAAAAATAACACCGAGAGGGTTCTTGCAGTTGAGTGCTTCATGCAACTTGACAGATTGGAATATATTAAATTGAAAAAATTACCCCATCTCATATACAATATTGTTTTGGATGAAACAAGTGACACTGTAATTGTTCACTGTGTAATATCTTTGATGGGCCTTGAATCACATAAAAACAGATTCATCTCAAAATTTGCAACAATCATAAACAATGAGGCTGTATCGGAATGCATTGAGTAATGGGTTTTCATGATTCTGTTCCTTGCATATTCATGCCAGTGTGTAATTATTAAATACGCAGAATTTTTTTGACAGAAGAGCAATTTCAAAATACATCAAATCACAATCACTTATTGGGGATTTCAGGCTTAGGTTCTTGAATCTGTCCGAGCATGACCTGTTCTCTGTTGGGAATGAAACTGAAATGCAATAGGTGCTTTCAAGTGATTTTGCCTTTCACTACCTGTCCCTGAAATCCCTAATAAGATTTGAAATATCCATGTTCAATACATGCAAAAGAATTGTTGGATTTTTTGTGCATTATTCTGTAGAGTATTATTATTGGCATTGTGGATTTGCAATGTATGATGATTACTGGTACAACAATTGCAATGAGAATTGTTTTGTGTACAGAATGTACATAATTATGCCACAGAGTCGAAACTGGATCCACTATAATATCACCAACAGAATTTCTGTACCTCTACCCCTGAATCATATTGAATATGTCACCACAGATGAGGGCAATTTGTATCGACTTGAAGATTTTAAGCCAGGCATGAACAAATTTTCAAAATATACAAATTTCAGTGAGATTCTAATGTATATGTTTAGGCAAAAATTTAAAAATTGTGAGCATAAATGCATATGCCTGTCACTTGAAGCGCACAACATACAAAATACATGCCAATGTGACAGGGAATTGCTCACATTGCCACTAAGCTTGTCATAATGCAGCATTTTTTTGACAGAAGGGGAATTTCAAAATACATAAAATCCGAATCACTTGTTCAAGATTTTAGGCTTAGGTTCCTGAACCTGTCCGAGTATAATTTGTTTGCAGTTCAGAATGAGACTGAAATGCACTGGGTTCTTAACAGTGACAAGAATTTTCAATACTTGTCAATGAAGAATGTAAGCAAGTTTGAAAAATTTATGTACAACAAGTTTAAGAGAATTTGTGGATTGTTT
>NC_139237.1:10900526-11072187 GCF_977018435.1 Lepisma saccharinum
TTTCTTCATTTGCGTCCGTTTATACACACACCTGCCAAGTTTCATGCAAATCGGAGGGGGACACAGGGGTCAGATCCGCACTTCAATTTGTCATCTTGACAATTGAGTGAGTTTTGCCCTGTAAAACCGTTTTTTAGCTGAAACAAAAAAAAAACACGTATTTCTTCCATGGGCCCCACTATACACCTGCCAAGTTTCATGGAAATCGGAGGGGACACATAGGTCAAATGCACACTTAAATTTATCCTCATATTGATATTTAAGGGGGGGTTGCCCCCTAAAACCGTTTTTTAGCTGAAACAAAAAAAGACACGTATTTCTTCATTTGGGCCCGTTTATACACACACCTGCCAAGTATCATGGAAATCGGACGGGGACAAAGGGGTTAGTTCCGTACTTCAATTTGTCCTCATCTTGACATTTGAGGGGGTTTTGCCCCCTAAAACCGTTTTTTAGCTGAAACAAAAAAAAAGTATTTCTTCCATTGGGCCCCACTATAGACCTGCCAAGTTTCATGAAAATCGGAGGGACACAGGGGTCAGATCCTCACTTCAATTTGTCCTAATCTTGGCATTTGACGGGGTTTTGCCCCATAAAACCGTTTTTTAGCTGAACCAAAAAACACGCATTTCTTCCTTTGGGCCCCACTATACGCCTGCCAAGTTTCATGGAAATCGGAGGGGACACTTACATAACCTCCCTTGTTAGTCTTACACTTTGTAATTATATAACACTGCATATATTATAATGTTTTATTTTAATTTGTAAAACTGTAAGTGTAAAACAATTGCATAATTTTTGTATAACATTTCTATTTTGTTATATGTGTTAAAGGTTTCATTCTGGAATGGAATGTCTCACATTTATGCGTGTTTCCATTTCCAATACATTCGAATGAATACATATTCGTTTCAATGGCATTTACAAAATCACCTCTGACATTTTATGTTAAACAAGTAAGATTATTTTTGTGCACGTGTGTGTCAGCCGATGCGTAGCAAAGTGTTTTAGGAACAACACTTGAAAAAAATTCTTGTAGGACTAACTAATGAAAAATTTCTGTGTAATCGAAGATCATAATACTGTTTAGGGTGTGGTAATATTATAATGGGATTGAGATACGAAACTCTCGGATCCCGATCCAAAAAATCCGGAATTTTCGGACCCGGTTCCGGATCCGAAACTTTCAGACCCGGATCCGGATCCGGAATTTTCGGATCCGGATCCGTTTGGCCATCCCTACGCTGTATGACTCCACCGGGTATCGAACCAGGGACTTCTTGATTACAAGGAAGCAACCCTACCACCGAGCCATCGGGGAAGCCGAATTAAATATTATCATAAGGAATCATAACATACCCAACTTACAGACCCTATTTCCAAGATGTCTCAACTACAATTTTACATTAAACAACTCTGGGAATAATTGAATATCGATGCTAAATTAAGATGTAATACAGTTCAAACAAGTTGTAGCACTTTGCTAGCTTCTTCCTTGCTCAATTAATTCAACTTAAATTGACAAATTGTACTAGGTGGTTAACCGTGGCGACAAAGTAAGAGAGTGACGGAAAATGTGGTAAACAAATAAGAGGAAATGAAATATTTCCGCAGCATTTGTCTCAAGTGACGGTGGAAACTTCAAGTTAACATCCACCGAGACGCGGCAACAGAAAGCAACAGAATTTCCGTTGTCAGCTTCTATTGAAATCAAATGGTGTAATGCCCACTACAGGGAAACGCACGGAATTTCCATGTCAGAAGTCTGCATGTTATCTTAAAAGTTATCGCACGCTGAGAAGCCGGAAACGCGTCTGTTGCGTTCTGTTGCCACGTTTAGCAACCTCTCAGTGGGCGATAAGCTTAACGCTTGAATTATAACCGGCTACTTCCAAAAACGAATCCGTTATCTTAGACGTTGAAAGGTAACGAGGTGTCTGACAGACCCGAGTGAAACTTAATTTGTCGACCATTTTGTGATACAAACTGCCATGGCAATCCCTTTGAATGTAACCTATGCTAGGTGCTCTCACTTTGGACGTATTTCTACGCTCTCTCGTGTTGGCTTGGCGTACCTCGGACTCACAATACCAGTTGAGTTACACTTCTTGACACAAATATCACTGAATTTTATTCCACAGGAGTCGAGATTTGTTGAACTTTAAGTTTTGAAAGTGAAAGTAATTAGAACATATTAACTAACTCTCTGTCATTCCTAAAACGAAAAGTGCGAGCGTCCCCTTGTAATCGAGGGATCCCGGTTTGGATACCTGATTGAGGCACATAATGGTTCGGATCACACTTTAAACTGTAGGCCCAGTCCGACTAGCCATACTGTGCATAGAGTTTACTTAAAACGCAAAGTCGAACTTAAACTCTAAAGTGGAAAGTTTATTGTCACAGCAACCTAAACTTTTTTATCCGTTCCTACAATGGGTAAGATTAATTCAGGTTTCTCCATTGTTAACCAGTTTCCTTATAAGCTTCTTATTTATTGCCATTCCATCTTCGTCTTGTCCTTTCTATAAGTTTCCTACAATTAGGTTTCCCAACCAGGATTCTGTAAGTTTTCTTTCTTCTCCCATTCGTGTTTGATGACCTGCCCACCGAAATCGTCTTTATTTAATAATTCTAATAACATCTGGTGATGAATATAAATTATCAAATTCATTATTTTTTACCCTTCTTCATTTATCCTATTTCCGACATACGACTCGCACAAGACCCTGAATGAAAACGAGGAGGTCAACTGAACAACACATGAACATTTGAAAATCCTTGGTGAGAACAGATGTTTGGCAAAGAGCACGACAAATAACGTTTTCATTTGTTTCAACAGGAGACTGGCACAGTTCCTTTGTAAGACTTAATCCAACTCATTACTATGAGCAAGAAATTTCAATGGTACACAATAACGTTTTGCGTGAACAACAAATCACACAGCATTTCACAGTGATAGTCGCTCCTGCGGCATACAAACATATTTTTTAGAAAATAATTTTAGGCACAATATGTTTCAGGATAGTGTTTCATATATTTACATTACATATATATATATATATATTTACATATATATTTTATAGACTGAGCCTTACACTTAACTTTTGTAGTCAACAATCATAACTAATTGATATATTACCTACGTGTAAAACGCAGATTTTCAGTTCTGAGATGGATGTTCATTGTATGTTTTAAGTCCACTTTATCCTCATATAGGCTAATCGGGACTAGACCTACAGTTCAAAGTGGGATCCGGACAACTGCACCCTCCACCGAGTATCGAATCAAGGACCTTGATTAGAAAGTGACAACATTAGCCACTTCACTGTCGGCGTTTGTTGAAAGCTCTTTCTGTTTCAGTGTACATACTCTGCGTTTACAATAGACTTTCCCAACTATATTTTCTGTTTCCTATTCTTTCGTTATTCTAACAGGATTCTGTTTATGTTTTCTGATTCGTGTCTTTCGCTCTTGCTGCTTTCTGGTTTCCCATTAATTCCAACCCCCTTCCTCCCACGTTGACAATTTTCTTCAAGACTCCTTGAACAAAATAAGCAAGGAAATCGTTAACTGGAATATCCTAATATAACAAAAGTCTGAATGGAATACATGTACCCTACATATTTTTTAAATATTTAAACAAGTACACAATTCGAACAAGTGTTCTCGGGTTACCAGTCAGGTAAAATTGGAGTTGGCTTCCAACGTTGTTTCGAGGGCATACATTGGATAGCAATGTTAAGTTTTAGATTGGCACAGAATTTCCATAGTAAGGGGGTATCGAACTTTGAAGTTCGGGGAGGGGGGCAATCAATATTTAGCGCTTTGGAATGGTGTCCTTCCTTAATCCACAAAGCTGCATACTTTGGGGCAGGGAAATCTTATGAATGGACCATTAATGGACAAATGATTTTTCAATTGTGTCTGTTACATAGTTAAGACATGGAATAATATATCCTTTCAATTCCATTTTTCTTTAAAGGGATAAAAACACTTCTGGCAGGGATAGAAATAATTTTCTTTTGCAGGGGATAAAATTTATTGTGGTGGGGAAATCACCGGCACCCCCTTCGCTTAATTCGCACATTGCTTAACTCATTTAATTAATAACCTTCCTAAAATACCACTCTTTCTCCCCTCTGTCTTAACACATTCTTCCCGCTCCTCAACCTTCGTTTCATTACTAACATAAAAAGTAAAGTGTTCCCCTGTGCTTTGCACCAAGCTATGAAGGCGTATACGGGGTGTTGAGTTAGGGTCCCACACTTTCTTGATCACGGCCGAAGGTGGGGAAGCCTTTATCTCCCGAGCATCCTCCACGTACCCACTTTATACGACGCTGGGCGGGCGCCAGAGCCGCTTGAACAGGTGGAAATAATCCCGGGTCTCTCGCATGGTAATCAGACGCTAGCTGAGCTACCGCGGTTTTTATTACTAACAATGCAGATGCCATTAATTTAATTCAATTACTAGCAAGTAAGATCTTACAACCAAGTTCGTTTCTAGAACGCCGAAACAATCTTGGTCCACTATATCCATGAGACGTTAACTACATTTAGCTTTAGTGCCTCGTACATACATATAATTGAAACCATCAATAAAGAAGGTGGAAGAGAAAAACGGGGAAACCGAAATTCCGCTGATCTGACGCCCTTGTTTATTTTAAAGGCACCAGGGTACTAAGCACCTATCCCTGAATGTATGAGGGTGGAGGTTGGGCGACTTCAGGGGTTCCCCCTTTTTCTTTCCTTATCTGTTTATTAACCTATTGAAAGAATATACATTACAATTATTTTCTACAGCACGCTGCATTCTTTATGGAACCAAAACACAATTATAGTCTGCCCCTTCCAAGGTCAAGTGGAAACAACCTGCATTTGTTTTCTAAACATATGAAGTCACGTACGCGATCACGAAGAAGACGTGGGCGACCCAATGCTTTCCGAATCAAGTTATGTTTATTCCGTGCTGAAAGAGACAAACAATACCCAGTCTGTAAGCCACATCGAACCAACGAAAAGCGACGTAAAATAACGAAGAAATAACTAATACCACAAAGAGCATATATATATATATATACCTCACATATTTAAGGCCGCGGTGGCTCAGTCGGTAACGCGTCTGACTACCATGCTCAAAGTCCCGGGTTCGATCCCCGGCCGGTTCAAATCCGGCGGGAACTTTTCTAACGTAGGAAGCGGTCCCGGCGCCTACCCAGCGTCGAATAACATGGGTACCTGGGGGGTAAAGGCGGTCAGGGGCGTGATGCTGATCACATCACCCCCACTCATGACCGGATCAAGAAAGTGTGGGGCGTTACCCCCTATACGCCTTCATGGCTTGGTGGCTAAGCACAGGGGAGCACTTCACCTTTTTACCATATTTAATAATAATAATAATAGGTAAAATGTTAAGTTTCCCGCGCATATAGCACCGTGCATGAGGCAAATTTAGGGGAGGTGTGAGCACATATTCTTGATCTCGGCCATTTTGGAGCTCATGTGTTCAGCACCACACTCCGGCCGCCCTTACTCCCGAGGATTGCCCCAAGGTACTAATTTTTTTGAGTCAGGGTGAGCTTCAAATAGTAATAATAATAATAATAATAA
The DNA here is from genome assembly GCF_977018435.1 of Lepisma saccharinum. Classification (NCBI taxonomy): domain Eukaryota; kingdom Metazoa; phylum Arthropoda; class Insecta; order Zygentoma; family Lepismatidae; genus Lepisma; species Lepisma saccharinum. The sequence goes on from NC_139237.1 coordinate 10,906,136, forward strand.
TAATAAACGTCTGTTTGTAATGAACGACACAAACTGCAACGAAACTTTGTATCAAGATACTTTGAGAGTTACTTACAGACATGTACTTAATTTTACATTCATGTAAACAATGTATGTTTCATAATTCCCGGGTATCTTTGGTTATTCCTAGAACACCCTTGTTTATGAGATGGGGCCTAGTGTTGTGTAGGCGCACCAGATCAAAACAAATATTGAAGGAGCAAGGGAGTTTGTGCTTTCTTCATAGCATTGCTAGCTACTTCTGCCCTGTCACGAATTCACAGCTCTCATAAACAAATGCGTGTGAAATAATATGTAACTGTAAAGACAAGAGAAGAGTTCGCACGAAACCTAGTGGTGTGCAAAGATGGGTAAAGTAAGATTGAACGCGCTTTTTTTTATTTTTTAAGAAATAAGCTTGAAATGATAGTGAGGAAGCAACAAAAAGAGAGGTTTGTCAGAAATATTGACCTGCTTTCCTGATGATACATACCACATTTCATTTAGCATAACAGACGGCTTCCAGCCATTGGATGTAACCGTCACTTGAACCTTACATCCATGCATATACCTACCTATATGTACATATGTATGTATGTATTTATGTATGTATGTAAATATTTATGAATATTCACTACTTACCCATTTTTGACATTTGCAACGCTCTGTAGAAACTAAATATTCAGAGCTCAATCATCGAAACTCAAAAAACAATAGATGTATAATTTGCCAGTAAGAAATTTACTTTTGAGTGAATAGGTGGTGGTGGGGGGGGGTGGAGCGGGAACAAAATAGAAAACTTACAACTCCTCTATGATGGTAATTACTTTAAATTTAGAGCTTTTAGGCAGATTTTTTACAGTCGCTGTATACCTTTGAGGACTAGAGTGATAATTCATTTGAGTAAAATTGGTCAAGGCCTTCGATAAGGCGTGAGGAAAATGGATTTTCGCTATTTTGCGATCCAAACCATTATGTGCCTCTACTGGGTAGAAGTGGCGAACTTGTTTCAACAAGTTAAACTTACTCTAACCTCTGGCGCGACTACTCTAACCTCTGGCTATATCTTGAATTGTACAAACATTGCCACAACAACAGAAACAGTGCTTTCATGTCGCACAAATATCTACACATTCAGTTGCTTGCTATAAGTGAGTGGTATAAGCTACTATTTTAAACAGTGGATCTACAAGCTGATGGTTGATTTGCTGACTGGATTGGTTTTCGTAGACACACCCGCATAATGTCGTTTGAAGCTGTGCTTCGGGACAACTCAGGGTATTATTAAATACCTCGATAGCCATGGAGAATATGATAAGCTGCAACCCTAGCTCCAACTTGTTCAAACACAAATCTAGAACATATTTTAAAAACTAAGATTAATTAATTCACAATGAAACTACTTGTTACGACCCTGTTGATTACAATTTTACAACTTTGTTCACTACAATGATAACAAACAATTGAGGATTTGAGGAATTCAAGGGTGGAGGAGCGGCACCTCACGGTTGTACTCATGCTTGACACATGCGTACATGAACATACCTTAGCCTACAAGAGAAATTGTCCCAACAAGAAAAATTGGCATTTAACCAACTTTTACCTCAAGTATGTATGCATTTTGTATGCGATATTTAATGGGAATAAAATTTGACTATTCCTACAAAAATATTTCGGTTCCCCCTTTTTCTTCTATCTTTCTCGGCGACACTGCAATGTTGACAGAAGCTCTTTGATATTTTCAAAATAAAATGTTTCCTCTATTCGGAGGAACGTTGTTGTCTATACCTTACTTTCTTCTGTTTTGTTATTGTACGTCCTTTTTTCCCTCTCTAGGTTAATCACAATACAATGAGGATGAAGGATGAATTGATGAAACAGATTCGAACCTAGGATCAGTGTGTGAAAGTGCAACCCCCCCTTTGAAAGGTTAGCCCCCAGTCCCTGGTTTCTATCCGGCCCTCTGGATTACTTCCTGCTTTAATCCTTCAAATCTCTCCTTTCACCTCACCCTGGGTGCCACGCGAGCAGATTATATTTGAGCCGGAAATACGAAAGGGGGGTTTCACATAACAATTTATATTTTTAGTCCCTGGTTCGTTACGCATGTACAGCAAGTGAATAAACAACTGGTTTAAAATGGACAGTACTGTAGTTCTTAGAGTTAATTCAGCAAATCATAACATTTCTAGTAGGGTCTCCTCGATGGCGCAGTGGTAGCGTTGTCGCCATGTAATCAAGGAGTCCCGGGTTCGATACCCGGTGGAGGTACATAGTGGTTCGGATCCCACTCTAAACTGTAGGTCCAGTCCCGATTAGCCTTACTGTGCATAAAGTGGACTTAAAACATCAACAACAACAGCAACAACATTTCTAGTAGGATTATATTGTTTATTATACGTTGTTATATATATACATATTTACATATCGTTTCCATGTGTGTCCAGCATACACCAAATTAACAGAGCTCTAAATCAACATAATTGCGCACCTATGGCTTACACCATAGGCACTTTCTTTAGAGCAGGGTTAGCAAAACTATCTCTGCGGGCTTACCCTCAAACCTCTTGCATTCTGTAGCCCAGACCCTGAGGAATCTTCAATTACATCATATCAATTACATGAACCTTCTAGTTTTTATTATGTTGTTGTACAGGATGGTGTTGTTAGTAAAGAATATTTATACATGGGACCAGATGCCATCAAAGAATTTGCACATAGAATAGAAAATGAGTGCCATGACACAGCATATAATGTCTTATTAAAATCAAAACCTATGTTGCCTTTAACAGAGGATCAGATTGAAGATTTCAACAATGCAGAAAAATGCCCGGTATGTGATTCTGAATTTTCAGATACAAATATCAAGGCGAAACACCATTCCCATACAGATGGTAAATTCATAATGGCTCTGTGTAATAGCTGTAATATTAACATCCAGAGACCAAAATTTGTCCCTATGTTTTGCCATGGTGCATCCAATTATGATTTTCATCATTTGATCAGCAGAATTTAAATAGTTTAGCTGAAAATAATGAGAAATATATAGCTATTAGCAAAATAATTAAAGTTAATGGTGTTCCTATTCACTTAAGATTTCTTGATTCCTACAGAATTCTGTCTGCTAGCCTGGCTACACTGGCCACTCAATTATCTAATGATCAATTCAAAATCACATGTGCTTTGTTTCCAAATCAGGACCTGAAATTAATTAAGCGGAAGGGTGTATATTCATATGATTATGTTACAGATTTTTCTAAATTTAATGAGTGTTCTCTGCCACCACAACAAGAGTTTTACAGCAAAATCAGAGCATCTGGAATCACTGATGGTGATTATCACCATGCCCAGTTGATGTGGAACAATTTAAAATGCCAAATATTTGGTGATTATCACAAGGCATATTTAAAATTTGATGTGACCCTCTTAGCTGATATACTTCAGGCATTTAGAAAATCTTCCATGCAAAATTATAAGCTGGATCCAATGTATTTTTACAGTGCTCCGGGCCTAGCATGGTCTGCAATGTTTTTAAACACTAAAATGCAATTGGATCTGATCCAGGATCAAGATATGTATCTGTTTATGGAACAATGTATAAGAGGAGGCATGGTGCAATGTTCTCAGAGATATGCCAGAGCAAATAACAAATATATTCCTGATTATGATCCAGCACTGCCACCAAATTATATACTGTATGTGGATGCCAATAGCCTGTATGGTTATGCTATGATGGATAAACTGCCATATGCAGGGCTTGAGTGGGTTGAAGATTTCAATATTGAAGATCTTAAGGATTTTGATGACAGTAACTATGGCCTATTCTTAGAGGTTGATCTGACAATTCCTGATAATTTACACAACAAATTTTCTGATCTGCCCCCAATTCCTGAGGTTAAGTGCTCACCTGGCTCTAAACAGAAGAAATTGATGATGACTCTAGAGCCAAAACAGGATTATGTTATATATTATAAAAACCTCCAGTTCCTAATGAATCATGGTGTTCAAGTGACCAAAGTTGGCAAAGTTTTGAGGTTCAGGCAATCAAAATGGTTGAAACCATATATTGATACAAACACAGAGCTTCGAACATCTGCAATGAGGCAATCTGATAAGACCTTGTTTAAATTGATGGTCAGTTCTGTGTATGGCAAAACCATATAAAATGTCAGAAAACATACTGATGTTAAAATAATTACTGACCCCAGCCTGAGCAAAAAATTGATTGCAAAGCCTAATTTCAATTATAGAAGAATTTATGATGAAAATATGGCACTCTTCAACATGAAAAAAACAAAGATTAAATTTGATAAGCCTATTTATGTAGGGGCTGTGATATTGGAATTGGCCAAATTACATATGTTAAAATTGTATTATAATATGTTGAAGCTTTTTTATGGTGATTGTGTAAAACTGATGTACATGGACACAGATAGTTTTATTCTTGATATTCAAACAGTAGATGTTTATCAAGATATGTCCCAGCCTGCATTGCATGAATATTTTGATACCACTGAACATTCAAAAATTAAACTCCACAACTAAAACGTGCCTGGCAAGTTAAAAGATGAGACACTTGGTGATGTTATTGTGGCATTTGCTGGGTTAAGGGCCAAGATGTACAGTTTTGAAACATGTAGTGGTGTTGTTGCCAAAAAGGCCAAGGGCATTGGCAGAGTAATTGTGGACAAAGAGCTTGAATTTAAAGATTATGAAGATTGTCTCAAATCCCAGAGTTTAATCAGAACATCAGAATGCAGAATCCAGAGTGTGGATCACTTGTTGACTACAAATGTTGTAAGAAAAGTGGCTCTGGACCCACATGATGATAAGAGATGCATTTTATCATGTGGCATACATACTCTACCATGGGGTCATTGTGATTTGAAAAGTGGTAATCAATGCCCAATTACAGAGCATGATTTGAAAGAAATAAACATGCCTATGAACTTATTTGGGTTCAAAAAACAGGCTATTATGGACCTGCCAACACCACAACCCTCTTCTGATATAATATCTAAACTAAGTGCTTTGTTAATTATTCATCTGAACAGCATACTTATAGATGTTGATGATGAAACAGGTAAAACATTGTACATGTTTAACAATAATTTAAATCACTACCAGTTACCTGTAGGTGGTCAATTACAATTTATTACAACCCCCGAGGGTAATGTCAAGATTTCAATAGGGAGAAATATTTATAGAATTAAGCACTCAAACATGATTTCTGGCACAGTATATACTGTTTCTGCTGGTAACTGCTTATAGATTGAGGTCCCGGGATCCTATGACAAGCTCATACCTTTTTTTTATAGAATTAAGAATTAGATATTCAATAATAAATAACCACTAAAACAAAATTCCTAATGATATATTTGGCCATACAAGGCATGAAGATCACAGTGATGAGATTCTGATGCTTGATGTCAGAGTCAAAAAATTAAGAAGTGATTTACAAGCTTTACAAACCACACTCAATGCCAGTCTTCAACTAGAAATTACAAATTTACAATCACAATGCATGGACCCTCTTCTTAAAATTGATTCAGAACTCAAAGTGCTGCTTCAGAAATATACTGACTTGGCTACATTGGATAATTTTCAAAGTTTAGAAGAAGCTGTAGCAGCTCTTCAAGCCAAATTTAAGACCCAGGCCACCAACTCTGAGCAATTGACACAACAATTGGAAGAGTAGATTAATAATGCCCAGACACAGCTCCAAACAATTGTCAAAAGCATAAAATCACAAGAAGATTTTGATCTAGTGATTTCCACTTTAAAGGAACAGATTCAATCACTGGAGATTCCTAATCTGGGCCCTCTGAACAATGCCATAGCCGAGGTTAAGGAAAAAATTGAGACACTTGAAAATTTTATGAACAACTTGCCATCTTCTGATGCTTTGAGTGCAATAACTCGGAGTGTTGCCAACATTAAGCTGCAACTTGAAACATATGAAGATTTTGGAAAAATTCAAAGTACCATAACCCATCTTGAGGGTACAATAGCAGCAGTGCAAAGTGATTTGACAAATGTACAAGAATTTCTAGAATCTCGCTTGCCTGGTATTGTAGATACCCTTGTCAGTGTCCAGCAACAGATCACAAAACTTGAAAACCTCAACACTGAATCTGAGCTATCTCATTTTCATCACTTGATCGATGATATCCAAACAAAGCTTGAAATTTTACAACAATCAACACCCACTCAGGCAGATATAACCCTGCTTCAAAATGCTATGCGTGGTGTGGTTGATGCTTCTGAATTAAATGATGTGATATTGGCACTTGAATCTTTGCAGAATACTGTATCAAATCTGCCTACATCACAGGAACTTAAAAATATTAAGAGAGCTGTGAATCGCATATTGAAATCAGAAGATATCAAGAATATCCAGACATAGATCAAACAACTTACTCAGACAGTGGCCACTCTACCAACTAATCAACATATTAATGAACTGCATGCCCTGTTTGAGGATATCAGAAGACAAGTCCATGATCTTACTGCTCAAAATTCAAAATTGGTAGTTATTGAAAATTTACAGCAAATTGTAGCTAATATCAAGCAACAGCTAGGGACCATGGAATCCAATCAAGCAAATGCTCTGTCTGTTTTTGCCACCCAGCTTCAAGAATTTGTGCAACAATACAAAAAACTTGTTGTGGACATAAAGATCAAGCCAGGCCATGATGATGTTGTTAGGACTATCAATGAGCACCTTGAATCTGTAACAAGTAGATTGCTTACGGCAGAAAAAGAAATAACCGGCATAATCGAGAATCCTAAACATAGAGTAATTCTTGAATTGTACAGTATCCCCAACAAAGAATATGATTCTCCATTTACACCAGGTGGCAAAATATATATGCTGTCCCCTGCACAATTTTATTACCAGTTTTTTTGTTGGGGGCACACTTAGACCAATCAAGATCAAATATTGGCTATAACCACAGGCACACCACTACCTTACCTTATCAATAACAAATGCTGACAACAAAGCAAAGGTCACCAGTGTAGTGTTAGAGGACTTTACAGACCCCAATACATTAGAAACATCTTATGCTGAAGATGATGGCTCTCTGGAATTTCTTATACAAGTAGGAGACAAACTGTATTTAGAAAATCCTGCAGTATCAGCTGCTGAACACCCTATAGTTGCAATATTCTTGTTTACAAATTATATCTAGACAAATTATTGTTGGTGAATTACACAGACAAGCCAGACATAATTATAAGAGACTGCCAGTAGTCACAAAAGGCATAGATGATTTATGGCAGTGCGACTTGATTGAGATGGCAAGTGGACAGCTGAAAAACTTAGACAAAATCAACAAGGGCTACAAGTATCTACTCACTGTAATAGACACATTTTCAAAATTTGCCTGGGCTGTGCCACTCAAATCCAAGACTGGAAAATCTGTTACAGAAGCCTTCAGGACAATCATCAATCAGAGTGGAAGATCACCGCGCTATTTGCAAACAGATAATGGCAAAGAATTTTATAATTCTGTGTTCCAACAATTTATTAAAAGCCAGTCAATACAACATTATTCGAGTTACAGTGATCTCAAGGCCTCAATTGTTGAGAGATTCAACAAAACCCTAAAAAAGCATATGTATAAACAATTCACCCTTCAAGGTAATTATAAGTGGCTTAATATTCTTCCAGAACTTCTACATAAATATAACAACTCGGTCCATTCCACAATCAACATGAAACCCTCTGAAGTAACTTCATCTGATGAGCAAAAATTGATCAGAACTGTTTATTATCCTAGATACCAGCCAACAACAAAGAAAGCCAAATACAAGGTGGGTGATTAAGTAAGAATCAGCAAATATAAGCACCTATTCAAAAGAGGCTTTACAAGAAACTGGAGCACTGAATTATTTACAGTGGTTCAAGTTAAACCTGGGACCCTTAACACATATATAATAAAAGACCACAGAGGAGAAATTCTCAAAAGCCGGTTCTATGAAGAAGAACTCAGCAAAACTAAACAGCCTGACACATATCTCATAGAAAAAATCATCCGCAGAAAAGGCAACAAGTTATTTGTCAAATGGCTAGGACTTCCAGAACACAGCTGGATCAATGCAGACAAAATAATACTATGAACACCTGGGATGTTATATAGAGGCTGCCAGAACCTGAACAGCAGATTAAGAGAAATGGCAAGTTGCTGCCTGATAATATTAGATGTCTTATTGTTGGGCCATCGGCTTGTGGTAAAACTACACTAATGATTGAAAATTTTTTATTGGCACCCAACTGGTTAGACTGGAAAAACAGGCACTTGCATGTCTTCTCTTAGAGCTTGGAACAATTAAAATATCAGCAGTTGATGAAGTTATATGATGGATTGGATATAGCCACTTTTGAATCAGATGTTAAGCCACTCCATGAATGTCTCGATAATTCTGTTGTTGTGTTTGATGACATTATACTGGATAATCAAAACAAGGTTTAAAATTCTTTACACAGGGCCGACACAAAAACATTGATTGCTTCTACCTGGCACAGACTTTTTCTAAAATACCGAAGCAGCTGATCCGAGACAACAGCAATTGTATATGTGTGTTTCATCAAGATCATACCAACCTCAAACACATACATGATGAATATGTAGGTGGGGACTTGAGCTACAATGATTTTTCCAAGTTTTGCAGTAGGTGCTGGAACCATGACAGTTATGGGTTTGTCACAATTGATATGACAAGAAAACCCAATAGTGGCAAATACAGAAATAAAATCAACTATTTTCTAGACATTGAAACATATATAAATAACCATGAAAAGGCCAATCATTGATGATCTTAAATTAAGAGATTATCTTGTAAAAAGATTTAAGGGATGGAAATCAGAGAACCGAGGAATTTATGAACAACACAAGCAAACAGAACAGCCTATTATTGATGCTATTAGTGAATTTGGTAAAAATATCAAAACTGTTACAGAGCAAAATCAAAATTTGATCACAGAACTTGTACCTGTAGCTGCTAGGAACATATTAGATTATCCAATCACCCCACTTTCTAGTATTCATACACCTAGTCCTGTTGCTCCTCGAAGAATTGAAGCTAGTCAGGATCCTATTCAATTGGGTCTTCTTGCTCAAAAATATTTAAGCTCACCTAAAGACAAAAAAGATGAGGGTTTTGGCTTATATGCTGACACAGAGCGTGATGGTAGCATCATACATGGAATTGGCAATTTCAGAGTAACATTTATGGGAGATGATCTAATTGTATATTCAGAATCTCATCTTGGAGAAAAAGGTGCTTTTGTTAAATATCCCGGCACACCTGGATTGTGGGAACTGATGACTAGGAAGAGACCTGGCAGCTATACAGATCAAGATTATGAGCATTATAAAGAAATATTAATAAAATCAGATGCTCTATACCAGAACAATGATCCCACACAAAAAAGAGTCAAGTCTAGCAGTGGAGCAAAATACAACAATTTAATCAAGCCCATATGGTCACAGATCAAGACTGGCAGTGGAATCAAACAATACAACACCCTGCCTAAAGAATTTGTCTGGGTTGATGATGTCAGGAAACTTGTAGATAGGTTATTGGCGATAGCTGGGGAGGAAAACCACAACCACAATTTTTACAATGAAAAGGTTGGAATTATGGACATGATAAGCACAAAATTGTCTAATTTTATAGTGAATGACACTAAGGGCATTGGATATCTTATAAAAATTATTAATACTCTACCACCATAATTTTGGAATATTTCTGAGGGTCGGGGATTGGTTAATGACATTTTAAACAACCTGCCATTTGAACTACACATTCCAGGCTATCAGTATTGTGGTCCAGGCACAAAATTGGACCATAGATTAAACAGAGGTGATCCTGGTGTTAATCCCCTAGATGCTGCTTGCAGAGACCATGACATAGCATACAACACACATTCTGATCTTGAGAGGCGACATGTTGCAGACAAAAAATTAGAAGAGGCTGCATTTGGTAGATTTGTAAGCAAAGATGCTTCTTTGAGTGAGAAAATACCAGCATGGGGACCACCATAGCTATGAACACCAAACAAAAACTGGGGTGGGGCCTGTGAATATGTATATAATAAACCTAGGATGAAGGTCAAGGGTGTTATGTATCAAATACCTTATGCAGGTCTTAAATCTCTTAAAACTATTGATAGTCTTTTAACCAAAAAGCAGCGGAAGAAAAAAAATTCCTGTCTTGCAAAGGGCCATGGTATGAAATTGTTGCTTAGTACCCCCCAATTAAAAAAATTACAACAATCTAGAAAAAAATCACATGTGGGGGGTTTCATATTTACTATCCCAGCCATCTTAGCAGCACTTGGATTGTTGGGAGCTTGGCTGGGGATCAGCTGCCATAGCAAAAACAGTAATAGATGCCAAAAAGAATAAGGCAGAATTAGATGAAATAAAGCGCCATAACCTGGCCATGGAGAAACAAGGCAAAGGTGTTAAGAGAGCCATGAATAAGTTTAAAAAAAACAAGAGCCGCTTACAAACCAAGATATTGAAGCTTTAATCAAGCCACTGGGCAAAAAAAATTTAGAGGTGTGTACATGTCTGATTCTTTGCCAGAGCAACCACTCAACAAAGAGTGTGGCATAGTTAATTTGGATAAGTACAAAAATCAGGGCACTCACTGGATTTGTTATCTTAAATATTTAAAAGATGAGGCATTTGTGTTTGATTCATTTGGAGGTGTTCCACCTGAAAATTTAGTAAAATATCTAAAATCAGCTAATCTTTATTACAATAATGTCCGTGTTCAAAACTTCAAAGATGTTAATTGTGGACATTTGTGTTTATCTGTTCTCAGATATCTGTCTCAAACAAATAAACCATCAATTGAAGATTTTCAAAAGGCCTTGTGGTATTTAAAACATCATGGGGGTATTCCATCTCACCAGCCAAAATTCAATATTGAAACTCAAATTACATGATGATATAGTATATCCCAAAACAATAGCTCTCAGAGCATTTTATGGCATGTACTTGATCCCTAATATTACACACCACAACAACAAAATTGCAGTTCGTGATCAAAATATTGTCATCACTCCAGGGCAGTATAATCTGTCCACTCTAAATGCTCAATTACCCAGAGGTATAGTATTAACTCAAAATTCTGTCACTCACAGAGTAGAGATTGTATCTGCTACAGAAACAGTGGATCTGGGTACTATAGGAGAGCTGTTAGGCTTTGATAACAACACAAAACTTGAACCAGCCATCAAACACACTCCTATTAATATACCTAAATTTTTAGCCATAGAGACTCTGAATATTCACTGTAATGTGGCCGAGAGTATGATCACCAAATCAAATGGCATAGGCACTCACAAACAAACTGGCATCATTGCAACATTCAAACCTAACTCTGAATTTATGGAACCAATCATCTACACTCCATCCCCAACATTATATTTTCCTGTGTGCCATAATAGAATAGATAACATTGAGTTGATGGTCACTAATGAAAAAGAAGAATTAGTTGATTTTGCTGGAGCCACAACAACTGCAATCATAGAGATTAATATTTAAATAAAAATACATACAAAAAATGGAAAATATTGAGAGTTATGAGCTACAATCATTCCCCCCAAACAGGAGGACATTTGCAAATTTAAATCAACCCAACACAGAGATTGAGGTTGATCTTGATGTAGGGGATGGCTTTATACACCCCCACAGAGCAGATCTATACATCAAATTTGATGTTGTAAAGCTCGATGGTACAGATTATCCGTCAAATTCAAATATAAGATTGGTAGACAATTTTGTGCCGCATCTGTTCTCTGAAATTGAGATCAGAAAACATGGTGTTGTTATAAACAGAGTGGATTATCCCGGCATTACCTCCACAGCTTTGGCCACACTAAAATTATCCAAAACCGAGGCTTCTTACTACAAAATAGGTGGATTTGAGGCTGGTGATAAAATTATATCTAAGAGCCACACAGTTTTGTTCTCTATGCGCCTGTTGCCAGGATTCTTCTCAGATTACAAAGATATTATGTGGAAGGGTGGTATAAGAATTACATTTAGAAGAGCTGCCAATGATAATAATGCTTTGATGAGGTACAGTACATTAAACTCTACAGGGGAACCTATGCCTAATACCCTACCTGATGAGGGCAAATGCATTATTCAGACTACGGAGCTAAGAATCCCCGTTGTTGAATATGAAGCCAGTTATGCTCTTAAATACAAAGTAGATAAAATAAAAAAATCCACAGGTACCTTTACAATTTTATACATATCAATGTGTACAGAAGCCTGCCGCTGGTACTTATTATGAGTTTGATGCTACAAATTCATTCTCCAGTATACAATATGACATGCCAGATTTTGTGGTGGTATTTTTCAGACTGGAAGACACAAAAAATTCAAGTAAATTTGATAACTGCAACATCAAGAACATATATCTTAAAATGGCAGAAATGAGGTATTTCCTAGAGAAAATTATAATTTAGACATGTCCAAGGATGATTTCCTTAAATTATATGAAGCATTTACAGCATACAAAATTGTCACTACTGGCAATACTGACATGTATTACACACCAGATGAATTCAAAGCACAGAGACCCATGTTTGTCATCAACACTTCAAAAAGGAAACAAGTTGTGGTTAATGACAGGACAAACATTAAAATTATCTGTGAATTCCACGATACACTCCCTGATGACACCATATGTAGTGTTATTCTTATAGGGGAAAAATCATATATTTATGATGTAAGAAATGAGAGAGTCACAGAGCAATTCTAGAAGATTTCTGCATATTACCGGACCGGAAGTAAATATAAATGGGTGTGGGTGGGTGAGGGTAGCTTTTTGCCTTAGTTTTAAGTGTAGCCAAAACAATATCAGGGGGGCATATTTTTGACAAGTTTATGGACAACAATCTGGCAGATGTAGCTTTTACACACATGGGCTAATCTGTCTGAGGGGGGTTCTTCATTTCTACACTAGAATTCAAGATTCTTGGGATTTTGACAGAATAACACACTATAAACAATAAAATCATATGGATACTTGACATAATTTTAAGTGTGGGCAAATCTGTCTGAGGGGGGTTCTTCTTTTCTACACTAGGATTCAAAATTCTTAGGATTAAGAGCATATCACAGTTGAAGAATTGGGGCTTATAGGCATCTGGGCAAATCGGGCTGTTTAATCAAATAGCCTCTTCATTTGTATGATTTTTGTGCTCATCCTATTGTATTTTACACTACTAAATAATTTTATCGACATGTCAATTATTCCATAATACTAGACTTAAGACTACTTTCAATCCAATTTGCAATTATTTCTGAGCAATCGACAGGTATATGTTGTCAAATTGTTTACCCTCACTTACAAACGGACAAACCATTTGAGAACATTTTGCCGAGAGAAGTTGCCATAGGCATAATTTGCCGGGGGCAAGGGCGGGCAATTTTCTGAAAAATTGAATGGTGAAATCCGGTTTTAAGATATCTGTATTACTTTCGAAGTTACGGGGTGTCAAAAATTATCGACGTATAAACAGGCAAAAACATGGAACCACCCAATTTCATGACAACGCATAACGTTAAACCAATAATATCATTACCATTATGTTTTGGACTAAAGAATGCAACAAGAATACCTGCTCCAACTTCAAATCCGCTTATTTTTTTTAATTCGAAAGGGATCATGTGTCATACCGAAATAACGTGAAATGTTCTGAAATATCACATTTTGAAATCCTTTTTAAGGGATTTTTATTCGTTTTTGAGTGTCTGCATAATATAAAATTACGTAGTTAATCATGGTTCTCCTGAACTCGAAAACTGTCAAAGATGTTTGATGTGTTACTTATCTCTATTCCCATTTGAATAAAGGTTAAATCAAATATGTCGAATTCAATATGACGGACGGGGTATATAACATGCCTCAGAAATGAAGCACTTTATCTCCTAATACCGCATATGGCTACATTAATGGTCGATGTTTCAACTCGAACAGAAAATGTAAATTTTCAATAAAACTTCAAAAGAGCGAACTTCGAGTCTATATATCGAAAATTAACAGACTATGACTGGGTAAATCTATGCGATATTGAGGATGTCAATACACTAACTAATACGTTCTATGATATTTTATATAATATTTTGAATGACTGCGTACCACTGAAACGCAGCAAGGTACCTAAATATCCTGTGTGGTTCAATGGTGACATTATTAGGAAAATAATGTCAAAATTATATCATTACAAAAAGTTGGAAAAGGTCATTGCAACGCAGAGTATCATGTAGGGAAATACAAGAATCTTAGGAAAGAGATAAAGAAAGGGCTAACAGTAGCGTACAAAATGTACATCCGTGAGACGGAGGAAAATATAAGGATAAATGTAAATGATGTATCGACGTATATTAGAAATAAAAAGAAGGATTTAGGTAGTAATACTTTTGAATACAACAATGAAATCTTACACAATGGGCACGATATTGTAAATGCATTTACTACCTACTTTCTATCGATGTACAAAGATGCTTCAAAGTACTTTGAATCAGTTAAGTGCGAAATCGGAGTGCTTTCCCAACTCGATATATCGCATATGGAATTGAATGTAATCGAGGAAGCAATTAAAATGTTGAAAGCCAAAAAAGCAGTGAGGATGTACATCATTCCTCCCTATGTGGTCAAGGCGTGCGCTGAACCGCAAATAAAAAAATTGAGTATAATATTCAATAACATTTTAGAACATCACAACTTCCCATCAAAATGGAAAATCACTAAAGTTAATCCCTTCCCAAAAAAATGCAAAGAACGTTGATTGCTTGAGGCCAGTGTAAATTCTCTCAGTTTTTTACAAAGTGTTTGAACAAATACTGTACGAGAGAATAATGGCCAACGTACTACGACCGGCTATATCTCCCATGTAACATGGTTTTATATTGCGAATATAAACCTTGCCGAATTTGCACATTCTGGGGTGCCGCAGGGATCCAATTTGGGCCCACTCATTTTCTTACTCTTTATTATACCTCCCGAAATATATTACGAAATCACTTTGAGTTATATTTGCTGAATATGTAAAAATATTTAGAACAATTTGCTCTGACGAAGACAGCCTTGACTTGAAGGCAGACGTAAATAGATTACTACAATGGAGCGAAAATAATAGATTTTCATTTAATCTTGATCATTCGTTAAATAAATAAATAAATATATAATATCTGGAGAAAATATATGGGTGGTTTCCGACTTTTGGATTGGATTGGAGATAATTTATACAGGGATTGTTTAGAATTATCTTTGTCGTTAAATTGTGTTTATTTTTTCGGATGTAGCGTCAACAAATTCTGTGATATGGATGTCTCACCTCGCATTGACTCTTGTCCCTCACGGCCAGACAGACGGAAGGTCCGATAGAGATGTGTTTACCTACTGTCTGTTAGGTCTATGAGATTTTTGAATTTGTACATATGAGACACTGATCGTTCATACGGGCTGATGGACTTGGACATAAACACTTTACACATTCCCTAATCAGTGTCCTAAAAGGAATGTAAAATAACCCACAAATATAATATAAAAATGATATGGCAATAAATATCGTGTTTAGTAACTTTACAGAAAATCATGAAAAATAAAGTTAGATATTACACAGCCTTTACCCAGTCAGAACCATATTTTTTAATATATATTAAACATAAATTGTCTGTTGAGATAAATGTGAGGTAAAAGGTAAAGTTCCCCGTGCAGATAGCACCGTGCCATAAAGGCACATTTAGGGGATAACTCGATCTCGGCCATTTGGTCCGACCCTGTGGCCGAGTGGACAGTCTCGCGCGAACCGCGGAAGGAGGAAGTTGGATCGGTGCTCTCTCCCGTAGCTTGTAGTTGAGACAGCGCGCGTCTATTACGTAATCGTCAAGTCGAACAAAACTGAAGTCTTGAAAATGGCCATCAAGCGAGTGAACACGTTGAAATTGAACTTTAGAGAAGTGAGATATAAGCCAACGTCAAATGAACTACATCGCTGGATAAGTACGAAATTGAAACTGAAACCAGAACAGGTTGTAAGTATAGAAGTAGACTATTATCGAAAATGTGTTTTTGTGAAATTATTGTCTAAAGTAACGGGTGAACAGTTATTACGCGAGTCGAAAGGAGTGTATATGTATAATGACGATGACGGCGAACATGAAGTGATAATGACGTGGGCAGATGAAAATCATGTGATAGTGCGGCTGCATGTCGTGCCGAGTGAAATGTCTGATGAAGCAATATATTCTGTACTAACTAACTACGGACAGGTGATATTCCTTGATGACGAAACGTATTCGAAAGACCACATATACCCAGTGAGAACCGGAAGAAAATTAGTAAAGATGAACTTGTCCCGTGCGATACCTTCATATGTTACGATCAGTGGCGGCCGATATTGGGTCACGTACAATGGTCAAGAGCGTACGTGTTCCTACTGTGACGCGGTCGATCACTTCTTTAACCAATGCCCTAGTCGCCAGAGGCCAACAGCACGCACAAGTGATAACTCGTACGCAGGGAGAGTGCGACCCGTCCCATTCAACCTCAACAGCGCTGAAGAAGTGATACACAATGATCGGACAGTACTTCCAGCTCCAATAACCAAGACGCAAACTGAATCAACCGTAGATGCCAATTCCGATACAATACAGGATGTCCCTTTAACACCGACCGAAGAAAACAGCACCCTGCCTAGTGTCGATCCCATGGAGGTTCCAGTATCTGCCAATGACGAGACAATAATCATGCCGCTAAGTATCCATACTACGCAGATGACTCCTGAGGAAACCATCGAGAACTCACCATCAGTAGATGCAGATTCTTCGCAGACGACAAACATGGACCTGACTCTAGAACCCCCATCATTGCCGACCCCATCTTCACCCATACTGGGAAAGAAGAAGAGGAAGAAGCAACGTAGCACGGACCAGAATCACACCCACCCGGCGAAGAAAACGAACGAACAGCGTTCACCATCGCCAGTGAAGTATACCCTGACCCCAATTGTGCCCAACCCTTTGGAAACACCCCCCAACCCCACGATGACGACCACTCTAAATACCGATTCTTCAGGAAACCTGTAAGTACATGCAATGTTTTGGTTGTTTATATCATTAGTGTGTTACATGACGGCTCCCGTGTATCATTTTGCCACACTAAATCTGAACAAACTATCCTCTACAGTCAAACACCATGCCTTGACTGATTATATAAAGCAAAGTGCTCTCGATCTTCTTTTCCTTCAAGAGGTCGGTACAGACGATTTTACATGTGGCCACGACTACACTATATATAATAATTTCACATACAACGCCACAGGTACTGCCATTTTGGTACGACAAGGTATACCTGTTAACAAAAGTTTCCTGCATCCCTCTGGGCGAATTACGTGCGTCGAAATAGGTAAAATCTGGTTTTGTAATATCTATGCGCCTTCAGGATCAGTGGCCCGCGAGGCACGAAACACTTTCTATGCAACAGAAGTGGCGACAGCTTTAGGGGGCAACCACCAACATATTGTCCTTGCTGGGGATTTTAACTGTGTGTTACGACGACAAGATCAATATCCAGGGTTTAACTCATCCCTTAGTCTCTCTACCCTGGTCGATTCCTTTCACCTAAAAGATGTCTGGGAAACCAAGCACCCACAACTGGAAGGATTCACCTTCATGCGTCCGGACTCGGCCAGTCGATTAGACTGTTTCTATGTAAGTGCGAACTTATTACCCAAAGTGTCATCTGTAAAGATTTTTCCCACTTGCTTCACCGACCACCTCAGTGTGCAACTAGACATGGCAATGGACGCCAAAACTGCAGTTCGGGGACGGGGATACTGGAAACTTAATAGTCGGGTTCTTCAAGATGAACAATTTCGAACAGCCTTCAAACAAAAGTGGAAGGGATGGGAAAATATGAGCAGGCGCCAAACTGATATCATCACATGGTGGGACACGTTCCTGAAGCCGTCAATCAAGCATTTTTGTATAGCATACACACGTATGATGCACACGGATTTCCATAAGAAATACAACTTCTATTATCGCGTACTCCACGAGTTGACGAAACAACTCATACGGGGCGACCCAGTCCTGCATGAACTGAAACGCATACAATCGGTCCTACTGAGGATGCACCACGAGCGAATGGCAGGTTTCGTGGTGAGAAGTCGTCTCCCAACAATTGACCCCCAAGAACAAGCCAGTATTGCCCATGTAAGCGCAGAACAGCGAAGTGGGAAAAGGAAACTCATAACGAGATTGCAACAAGGGAACGAATGCCTCACACAACCCTCGGACATTCGTGCATGCCTATATGAACACTTTGCAGCACCATTTAAGGCACCCCAGGCGGAAGAAGAACACGTGACATACCCCGATATCCCCACGCTATCAGGGGAAGATGAAGCCATCTTAAACCAACCGTTCACTAAGGAAGAAGTGGAAGCGGCCATCCAACAAGCTCAAAAAGGAAAAACCCCGGGCATAGACGGACTACCGATTGAGTTATTTCAAACATTTTGGCCTACCATGGCAGACCTGCTTATGCGGTGGCTCAATGCCTGTTTTGCGCAGAAGAAGTTAGGTCGTACAAGCTCGACAGGGGTCATGGTCTTAATCCCGAAAGTGATACATCCCTTAACACCCGAACATTATCGCCCCATCACTTTGTTATGTGCCGATTATAAAATATTGGCACGAATATTAACGCGCCGACTACAACACTATGCAGCTACCCTACTAGGCCCTCATCAATTTGTGCACGGAACTAATGGCAATATAACTACCGTTCTCACTAGCATACGAGACATCGTTACTGTAACGAATGAAGCCCCTGACTCGGAAGCAGCTCTAGTAGCCCTGGACTTCAAAGGAGCATTTGACTCATTGTTTCATCATTATCTATTTCGGCATTTAACTCAGGTTGGATGCGGAGAATCCTTCGTAGAAGCGATAAAGAGCCTATACACCCAGGCTCGGGTACATTTGTGTGTAAATGGAACATTATCCTCGCCGTTTGTTCTTCAGCGCTCTGTTAGGCAAGGTTGCCCCTTTTCACTCCTCGCCTTCTGTACAGCTCTTAGTCCCTTCCTACACCAAATAAATCAACGACTACAAGGAATACAAGCGTATGGCATGACCTACCGAGTTTTTGCATACGCCGACGATGTCACAGTGGCGGTGCGGGATCATCAGGATTATGTTAACCTAATGGAAATCTTGGAACAATTACGAGTAAACACAGGCTTGTGTCTCAACCTGAGAAAATCAAAAATACTACCCTTGGGGAGAATGGCAAGGAACTGGACAGAATCTGTCCCAATGACCGTGACGGACGTATTCAAAGTACTCGGGATCTACTTCTCGAGAAACCTGGTCGAGACTTCCAACCACACATTTCAAACCATAGTGTCCAAAATACAAGCAGTATTACATTTCAACCGACTCCGCCAACTGTCACTAAGCGCTAGAATCAAATATGTTAACACTTATGCACTCTCGAAACTATGGTATGTGGCGCAAATACTACCCGTGCCTACCCAAATGGCTGCGAGAATCCGGAGAATGATCACACGCTTTCTCTGGCATGGTCACCTGTTCCATGTAGCTCATAACACACTATGCCTACCAACTCGCCTTGGAGGACTAAACCTGCTGAGTATCGACCGACAAGCGCAAGCCTTATTTTTGCACTGCCATATCACTATGATAGTCCAGCATCAAGATAGCATTACGGCTCGTGTGCTACGCTCCATGCTGGATGAAGTGGAACTATGTGCCCCAATTTACCCAGGTGTTATACCCACTAAATTTCTCTATTTACGAACAACCATAGTGGAAATTTGTTACATGTTGATGCTCCTTCCAAGTGTGGATCCTTCTGATATAACAGTCAAATCTCTATCAAAAATGCTGCAAACCCGGATGAAACATATTCCGCGTATTGTCCCATTATTCCCCAGTGTGCGCTGGAATATCGTGTGGAGAAACATAGCCGCGACCCACCTCCCCAATCGAGTGCGCTCCATATGGTACTTAACTGTACACGATGCTATCGTCACTAGAGTACCTTATGGCAGACAACTCCCATTGTACCAAATGTGCACAGGACGACACCTTAGTGCATCGACTGACGACATGTGTGACAGTCGTGGAACATTGGAAACACCTTAAGAAGTTACTTGGAATCATATGCCGCCGCTCCCCGAACGACTTCACTGTGAACCATTTATTAACTTCAGAATTTCAGTATTTTCCTCTCACAAGAACACGTGCAGTGCAATTTCTCATAGGACATTACGTCTATTATGTGCTTGGCAACCAACCTCATGTACAAAAACTGTCATTCAAATTCTATGCCAATGAACAATATTATCACAATGATCAGATAACCTGTAAAGCCTTTTATGCAAATTTCCTACATGCGATACTTTGAAATTAACGTCCAAATGTAAAAATTGTGTAAATAGTAGCTAATTTCAATAAAGAAAATTTAAAAAAAAAAAAGTGGTTAGCACATCGCGCTACGACGCCAAGGGTCCCGGGTTCGAATCCTGGTCGGGCTTGGTTGTTTGTGAATGTCCATTCATCAATTTCATCATTTCATCACTCATCCCCATCTTCGCAAATTAGCCAAGAGGCACAAAACGCGAAGTAAAATAAACTAAATCAATCAATCAATCGTTCTCGGCCATTTGGAGGTGATGTGATCAGCAGCACGCTGCCGCCGCCTTTACCCCTCAGGGTTGGCCACAGGTAGCAATAGATTTGAAACTGTGTGAGCCCAGACCCGCTTTATGCGGGGACAAGGCCGGGAAAAATTCCGAAAATATATCATGCCCCACCCGGAAATCGAACCCTGGTCACCCGCTTGGCAGTTAGACGTCCTGAGGAAAATAACTTCCACTAATTTTTTATCACATCATTCGTAGCATATATATTGTAATATCAACTTTATAATAAAAGATGTATGTAATTCGACGTTCACAAGATGGGTTCCAATATACCTGCATCATACGATGCAGTTCAAAGTGATTCCAGCGAAGGAACTCAAGGTCGAAATAGAGCAGTGGACATGCTGTGAGCAACTTCCACAAATCTTCTCTGGGGCTGCTGTGTTTTTATCAACAACGAAACACAAGCCATTAGGTTCCAAGCATGTGTGTGGGTATCACGAATCGAGGCATTGCAATCTGAACTTCTAACCTGTCACGTTTCTCCTTTCCTTCTCAAGTCACAAGGCAGCTGATTCTGATTACGTCACGGGGAACGACCTACGGTTTTTTATTCACGTCTGCTGAAAGGGTTTTGGAAACTATGAATTAAGTTAATGAGAAGCGGAAAATTGAAGGATCGTTTTTGTGATTGGGTGCTTGTTTATTTACTCATCATTGCTTATATGCACAATTAGCTGAATTGTTTGATTGATTGATTTGTTTTTTTAAGTCAACTTTATGCACAGTTACGCTAATCGGGATTGGATCTACAGTTTAAAGTAGGATCCGAACCACTATGTGCCAGGGACCCCTTGATGACAAGGCGACGACTCTGCCACTGTGCCATCGAGGAGGCCTCAAAATTAACTGAACAGCGACGAGAGGATAACGGTGTATAAAAAGTGAAAATGAAGGGCAGGGAATAAAGCGTCAGCGGCACTATCTCGGCAGTCGCCAGAATAGACTCAACAAGACAACGAGAACTCTTTAGGCTGTCGTGAGATGTGAAGCATTGACCACCCAAATATAAATACGTATATCCTTTACCGAGAAAAATGAAAAACGTAATACAACTGATAGCGAGTGGTTGAAGCTGCAATCAAGGTTCTCCGGGACAGATTTCACATTAAACTGTAATTCGAAACACGGTTAAAAATATATGCTAACTAACTTACTCTATTTTATTTACACATACACTGAGGAATTTACGTAGGGGCTTCGCCGATAGCACGTTGATCTTGTAAATATAGGTTCCAGGATTTGATTTCTTATGGGGTCACGTTTCAAGTTGTCCTTGTCGCGCTTTGAATTTGTAGCTCCAGTTCAGTCAGATCGGGCATAAAGTGGACGTCAATTTCCAATCGATTCGGTCAAAAATAATATGAAATACTGGGAAAATACATCTGCAAGAGTGAAAACGCAGCATTAGGCTTCTTACTAATTTTCTGGAAGCGCCATTGAATTCATGGCAGAAATAGACGTTATTTAATTTCGTTCACGTTAAGACGATCCGATTTTATGATGTTATTTATCTATTTTTTTTATTTATCTAAATTTAATTTTCCTTCGATTTCTTCCACACTTTTACGTCAACCATAAAACTTTACCTTATTTTACAGAATGAAATATTCAATGTTTGTTTCGTATGCTCAGAATATAGTATAAAAATTTGGAGCTTAACTCCGGGGAGGGGGGGGGGTGGAGCAGAATATTTTATTTTTTGCAGCTCATAGAAATATCATCCAGGAGGATTTTGATAAATAGGTGTAACATTTGCAAAATCATAAAATTACTGATTACTTTAGTCCTCGGGTTTCAGGAGCTTAACAAAAGTACCATTATCTCGTGATAAACCAAAAAAAAAATGGGAGCAAGTGTCTCCTATGCCCCTGCTAATTTACGCCTATGGTTGCTGCACATAAATGCGTCGCTGGAAACCCTTAACAGTTTGAAGATTCCTTCCTAATAGGCTGCAACAATGATGAATAAATTGAAACGGGACGGTGCAGGGTACAGGTATCTGGATAACTTAGTGGTAGCAACGGTCGTATTTGACTGTCTCTAAGTCATCGAGCAACTTGGCAACAATATTAAACGTACAATGGCATTGTTACATTCAAAACGGCATATGTGAAAAAATATAAATTCTATTCACATTTTTACATCACATAAATTGGTATTGAATTTAATTGATAGTATTTATGTGCAGAGAATGTTCTGAGAAGGTTCAAATTCAATAGCCCCCTTAAACACACCAGTACCTTAAAAAAAACGATTTTTCCATAAGTGGTGTAATTACTTTTGGGACAGAACTTGCATAATATATAGGCTGTGTCCTAGAGAGCAGTAAGTTTACAGTCAAGAGACAAAGAACAAAATAGGTATTTACGTTGTTCTTCCCTCGTTTTTCAGTCTGTGGTTTTACTCCCTACACATCGCAGTAATTAAGTACCAATAGAAGTTTCTTCACTTCAACTGAATATTAATATTTTCTCGCTATCGAGGTTGAAGCAAGGAGAAATAAGTGGGAAAAATAACTAAACAACATGTATTTACCCGTGATAGGGCCTCTCTAACTTTACACTTTTAACGGACGTCTTTTTAGCTCATGACTTCCTTCTGACACTAACACTAACATTAAGGCACACGACACACAATATAACCTATCCTAACAAAACATTACCAAACCAATTACACACTTATGTGATTTTGTATCTGTATTCATAAATATTATTAATGTTGAACACTAACACACATTTACCTTCTACTATTATTAACGTTTATTTTAATCTTACTTATCTCCTTGTAGAATGCTGTAAAACCAACGTTGTTCAGGAATACCGAACAAATTTGGTTCTTCATCCCAATGTCACAGTGAATTACTGTAAACAAAACAAAATAAGGAAAATAAAGGATGAATCAAAAAGAGAATCCGTAAAAGAAAAATCGCGGAACTCACGCCCTGAGTTAATTTACAGGTACCATGGCATAAGAAAATACCTCCGAAAGTATGGTGATCGCCCTTTTTTCCTTCTGATAATTCTAAACCCCTCAAAATACTCGGTCATCTGTAAAAATAAAGGTTGAGCAATGTTCCGCAACCTTCATGTCCTCGCAGAATACCATAAATTATCCAGTTCTGAACACGGCACATCATAAAATTTATTTATCTAAAAAAATACATTACGGCACTGTTGATATAAATTAGAAATTTAGGAATGAGTTACAATATAATCAGTTAAAAATACTACTACTACTACTACTAATAATAATAATAATAATAATAATACAATTCACTGCATTCATAGGTACTTTTGGTATTATTATTATTATTATTATTGAAACGATTCACGCAGCTGATTATATGGATCCGAAACGCCTGTAGAGATTATGTATGTGTAAAAACAAACTGACCCTTGCCATCAAAGGGCGTCTTATTTAAGTCATGACAATGACAGATCGAAAAATACAAACATAAGAAAACAAATTTGTAAAGTAAAAAGTCAAGTGCTTCCCTGTGCATTGCACCATGCCATGAAGGAGTAAAGTGCGTGTGGAGTTTGGACCCTACACTTTCTTGATCACGGTCGAAGGTGGGGGTGAAATGATCACTACAACGTCCATGGTCGCCAAAAGTTTTCTCCAGGTGCCCACTTTATACAACCCTGGGTGGACGCCGGAACCGCTTGAACAGGTGGAAAATATACTGGTTCTCCCCCGCTGGGGATCGAACCCGGGTCTCTCGCATTAATTAAAAGTATTTCAGAAATCGAATTCCAGAAAGCTGTAGGGTAAAAAGTGACCTTCAGCCAGACACTGTCTCAACTTCTCCTGACGAGCGCCGATTCACCTTGAATATCTTTGCCTTTGACCGGGAGGTGATTCTCCGGTACCCACAAGGTCTACTCGGAAAGAAATCGTGTGTATGCGCTCCCCCTCTCACCGCACCACCACCCGAAACCTCCACCCTTACTCCACTTCCCCTCGGGTACCGACAAGGGCGATAAAACCAGAGCGTGTGGGTGTGTAACGCGGACGCGATTTTCTGCCACCTGGTGTGGAAAATAGTAAGCTCTTCCCACACGTTGCACTGAAATTTGCCACCCTGTGGGGACACGTGAAAAACAAATTTGCCAAAGTAAGGATGCTATCTGTCAGGTTCTTGCATGTATTTCCTATTAGGTAATTCCATTTTATCGATTCTCAAAAATTCAAGGGCAGTGATCCGAGGCTTCTAAATGTATTTTCTTAACGATTTCCTTGTGGGGACCGGATTTTGGTCCCCACAAGTCGGTGCGGTCCCCACAAGGTGGATTCACAACTGACGAGTGTCCCCATAATGTAGCATCTGCAAAAGCACACACACCCACACACACCCACACACACCCACACCCACCCACATTGACCTTGACCTTGACCTTGAGATGACCTTGACCTTGACCTTGACCACACCCACCTACATACACACCCACACCCACCCACACCCACCCACATACACACCCACACACACCTTTACCCACCCACATACACACCCACACACACCCACACCCACCCACACATATTTAATTCCGGTCCACTTGTGGCCTATTTCTGGTTTATTTATATTGCATCATGTTTGGCAACAAATTATTACCCAATATTATGCAATAAATTATTAGACATGTGTTATTTTCTGATTGGTTGGTTATGACATAATGTGATGATGTGTTATATTATGATTGGCTTATTGTTTCAGATGTTTTCAATGTGGTCTGTGCTTAGGTTATTTAAAGAGATTTTGCTTTGCTTATCAGCCAGTATTGTGAGAGTTGTTGAAGAGTAAGGGTGTGTTGTTGCAGTGCTGCTCATATTTTTAAGCACAAAAATATTGCAGATTTGTATAAATTGAATTACAAATCTATTTGATTTAATATACAGAATTTTTGACAACCTGTCATAGGTTTATTAAGTATAGAGTTTTGATTTGAACCCCAAGAAATTTAATATATAAATACCAAAGCCAAAAATATTAACACACATACAAACACACACACACACACACACACAAATCACACTACTGAACCCAACTGATATTTTTTATTAAGTATAAAGTTTTGATTTGGACCCCAGGAAATCTTATATAATAAACAACAACAAAAATGCCAAATCAAAAATATTGTAATCAATGCAATAAGAATATAACCAGCACCAATTGGGCCAGGCACCAAAAGAATTGTAATCCAGATAAATGCAGAACTCCCAAAAAAATATGCCCTAAATGCCATAGAAAATATAGTCTGGAATATTTCACATATAAACATAAAGGTACTTGTTCTGCACAGTCATCAACATTGCCCCCCCAACACCCTTATACATCTGGTCTGAAAAGGAAGCATGAAACACCTGATAATGCTGGACCAGCAAAGCAGCCACGCTATGAACCCATCCATAGCAGTTTTAATGGCCAACTTAGGGATCACCGGTTTGTATCAGAGAAAAAATGTGACATTAAGAATTTTTTGAACAGTATAAAACCAGATGTGCAGGCAATTCTAAATGCACAAATTGGCTCTTATAAGCTGTCCCTCAAATTGTTTACACAATATAAGAAGCCAAATGGCACAAAATTTACACAGCCCCACATAACAGAAACTGTACCGGTATATTCAAATGCAAATTCAGACAAAATAATAAGCAGTTTGATAGATCAATTGAATATTAAACACTCTGAATTTGCTGGAAAAGAGTCTGGATGGAGCATATGCGGATCTCCACACAAGCTCTATGTTAATATTTCTGAATTCAGCCCATTACAAGGTTCCACTTATGTGCCTTTACCTGCCAATATTAAAAACAAACAAGCCGTGGTTAATATAAAAAATAATGATGAGAAATGCTTTTTGTGGTGTATTTTAGCTGCTTTGTATCCAGTTTCAAGGCATCCTGAGAGAATAAGTTATTATAAACAACATGAAAATGATTTTGATGAAGCAATGGAGGGTTTAAAATATCCAATGTCTGTTCAGAATATTGATAAATTTGAAAAAAAAGGCCAGGAATATCGATGGTAAACAATTATCTATTAATGTATTTATTTGTTCTACTGGCCGTGGCAATTGCTTGATAGCACCTCTCAGAATCAGTACATTTGATGATGATTCTGCTGTTCCGATTGATCTGCTCTTAATTGAAGGGGATGATACACACCATTATACTCTGATACAAAATCTTGAAGCTTTAGTCAGAGCACAACTAGACAAATCCAATAGAATATTCAAGTTGTGTAGAAGATGTTTAATTGTATTTGATGGTAAAAAAATAATAAATGGGGTTCGTGAAAAAATGCAGAAATTGCTAAAAACAAGTTAATTGAGCATCTGAAATACTGTGGCAACCATAAACCTGTTCATATGGTGATGGCTAATCCAAGTGAAAATGCCAAATTCAAAAAATTTGAAGCCTTGTTGAAACACCCAGCATATATAGTCTGTGATTTTGAATCAAACCTCAAACCCCCTTGCATTCTGCAGTCCAGATCTTGAGGAATCTTCAATTACACCATACCAGCTACATAAACCTTCTAGTTTTTATTATGTGGTTGTACAGGATGGGGTTGTTAGTAAAGATGATTGATACATGGGATCAGATGCCATCAAAAAATTTGCAGATAGAATAGAAAATGAGTGCCATGACATAGCATGTAATGTCTTATTAAAATCAAAACCTATGTTGCCTTTAACAGAGAAACAGATTGAAGATTTCAACAATGCAGAAAAATGCCCGGTATGTGATTCTGAATTTTCAGATACAAATATCAAGGTTCATCACCATTCTCATACAGATGGTAAATTCTTAATGGCCCTGTGTAATAGCTGTAATATTAAGATCCAGAGACCAAAATTTGTCCCTATATTTTGCCATGGTGCATCCAATTATGATTTTCATCATTTGATCAGGTACGAGGGGTTTGACAAGCAGAATTTAAATATTTTAGCTGAAAATAATGAGAAATATATAGCTATTAGCAAAATAATTAAAGTTAATGGTGTTCATATTCACTTAAGATTTCTTGATTCATACAGAATTCTGTCTGCTAGCCTGGCTACACTGGCCACTCAATTATCTGATGATTAATTCAAAATCACATGTGCTTTGTTTCCAAATCCGGAGCTCAAATTAATTAAGCGGAAGGGTGTATATCCATATGATTGTGTTACAGATTTTTCTAAATTTGATGAGTGTTCTCTGCCACCACAACAAGAGTTTTACAGCTTAATCAGAGCATCTGGAATCACTGATGAAGATTATCACCATGCCCAGTTGATGTGGAACAATTTAAAATGCCAGAGATTTGGTGATTATCATAAGGCATATTTAAAACTTGATGTCACTCTCTTAGCTGATATACTTCAGGCATTTAGAAAATCTTCCATGCAAAATTATAAGCTGGATCCAATGTATTTTTACAGTGCTCCGGGCCTAACATGGTCTGCAATGTTTTTAAACACTAAAATGCAATTGGATCTGATCCAGGATCAATATATGTATCTGTTTATGGAACAATGTATAAGAGGAGGCATGGTGCAATGTTCTCAGAGATATGCCAGAGCAAATAACAAATATATTCCTGATTATGATCCAGCACTGCCATCAAATTATATACTGTATGTAGATGCCAACAGCCTCTATGGTTATGCCATGATGAAAAAACTGCCATATGCAGGGCTTGAGTGGGTTGAAGATTTCAATATTGAAGATCTTAAGGATTTTGATGCCAGTAACTATGACCTGTTCTTAGAGGTTGATCTGACAATTCCTGATGATTTACACAACACATTTTCTGATCTGCCCCCAATTCCTGAGGTTGAGTGCTCACCTGGCTCTAAACAAAAGAAGTTGATGATGACTCTGGAGCCAAAACAGGGTTATGTCTCATATTACAAAAACCTCCAGTTTCTGATGCATCATGGTGTTCAAGTGACCAAAATTGGAAAAGTTTTGAGGTTCAGGCACTCAAGATGGTTGAAACCATATATTGATACAAACACAGAGCTTCGAACATCTGCAATGAGCCAATTTGATAAGACCTTGTTTAAATTGATGGTCAATTCTGTGTATGGCAAAACAATAGAAAATGTCAGAAAATATACTGATGTTAAAATAATTACTGACCCCAGCCGGAGGAAAAATTGATTGCAAAGCCCAACTTCAATTACAGAAGAATTTATGATGAAAATATGGCACTTTTCAACATGAAAAAACAAAGATTAAGTTTGATAAGCCTATTTATGTAGGGGCTGAGATATTGGAATTGGCCAAATTACACATGTTAAAATTGTTTTATAATGTGTTGAAGCCTTTTTATAAGGATCGTGTAAAACTGATGTACATGGACACAGATAGTTTTGTTCTTGATATTCAAACAGAAGATGTTTATCAAGATATAGCACAGCCTGAATTGTTTAAATATTTTGATACAACTGAACATTCAAAAATTAAACCCCACAACAAAAAGGTGCCTGGCAAGTTAAAAGATGAGACACTTGGTGATGTTATTGTGGCATTTGCTGGTTTAAGGGCCAAGATGTACAGTTTTGAAACATGTAGTGGCGCTATTGCCAAAAAGGACAAGGGCATTGGCAGAGTGACTGTAGACAAAGAGCTTGAATTTGAAGATTACAAAAATTGCCTCAAATCCCAGAGTTTAATCAGAACATCAGAATCCAGAATTCAGAACGTGGATCACTTGTTGACTAGCAATATTGTAAGAAAAGTGGCTCTGGACCCACATGATGATAAGAGATGCATTTTATCATGTGGCATACATACTTTACCATGGGGTCATTGTGATTTGAAAAGTGGTAATAAATGCCAAATTACAGAGCATGATTTGAAATAAATAAACATGCCTATGAACTTATTTGGGTTCAAAAAACAGGCTATTATGGACCTGCCAACACCACAACCCTCTTCTGATATAATATCTAAACTAAGTGCTTTGTTAATTATTCATCTGAACAGCATACTTACAGATGTTGATGATGAAACAGGTAAAACATTGTACATATTTAACAATAATTTAAATCATTACCAATTACCTGTAGGTGGTCAATTGCAATTTATTACAACCCCTGAGGGTAATGTCAAGATTTCAATAGGGAGAAATATTTATAGAATTAAGCACTCAAACATGATTTCTGGCACTGTATATACTGTTTCTGCTGGTGACTGCTTATATATTGAGGTCCCGGGATAATATGACAAGCTTATACCTTTTTTTATAGAATTAAGAATTAGATATTCAATAATAAATAACCACTAAATCAAAATGCCTAAGGATATATTTGGCCATACAAGACATAAAGATCACAGTGATGAGATTCTGATGCTTGATGTCAGAGTCAAGAAATTAAGAAGTGATTTGCAAGCTTTACAAACCACACTGAATGCCAGTCTTCAACTAGAAATTACAAATTTACAATCACAATGCATAGACCATCTTCTTAAAATTGATTCTGGACTCAAATTATTGCTTCAGAAATATACTGATTTGGCCACATTAGATAATTTTCAAAATTTAGAAGAGGCTGTAGCAGCTCTTCAAGCCAAATTTAAGACCCAGGCCACCAACTCTGAGCAATTGAAACAGCAATTGGAAGAGCAGATAAATAATGTCCAGACACAGCTCCAAACAATTGTCAAAAGCATAAAATCACAAGAAGATTTTGATCTAGTGATTGCCACTCTAAAGGAACAGATTCAATCACTCCAGATACCTAATCTGGACCCTCTGAACAATGCCATAGCCGAGGTTAAAGAAAAAATTGAGACACTTGAAAATTTTATGAACAACTTGCTATCTTCTGATGCTTTGAGTTCAATAACTCGGAGTGTTGCCAACATTAAGCTGCAACTTGAAACATATGAAGATTTTGGAAAAATTCAAAGTACCATAACCCATCTTGAGGGTACAATAGCAGAAGTGCAAAGTGATTTGACAAATGTACAAGAATCTCTAGAATCCCGCCTGCCTGGTATTGTAGACACACTTGTCAGTGTCCAGCAACATATCACAAAGCTTGAAAACCTCAACACTGAATCTGAACTATCTCATTTTCATCACTTGATCGATGATATCCAAACAAAGCTTGAAATTTTACAACAATCAACACCCACTCAGGCTGATATAGCCCTGCTCCAAAATGCTATGCAAAATGTGGCTGATGCTTCTGAATTAAATAATGTGAAATTGGCACTTGAATCTTTGCAGAATACTGTATCAAATCTGCCTACATCACAGGAACTTAAAAATATTAAGAGAGCTGTGAATCGCATATTGAAATCAGAATATATCAAGAATATCCAGACAGAGATCAAACAACTTACTCAGACAGTGGCCACCCTACCAATTAATCAACATATTAATGAACTGCATGCCCTGTTTGAGGATATCAAAAGACAGGTCCAAGATCTTACTGCTCAAAATTCAAAATTGGCAGTTGTTGAAAATTTACAGCAAATTGTAGCTAATATCAAGCAACAGCTAGGGACCATGGAATCCAATCAAGCAAATGCTCTGTCTGTTTTTGCCACCCAGGTACAAGAAATTGTGCAACAATACAAGAAGCTTGTTGTGGACATAAGAATCAAGCCAGGCCATGATGATGTTGTTAGGACTATCAATGAGCACCTTGAATCTGTAACAAGTAGATTGCTTACAGCAGAAAAAGAAATAACCGGCATAATCGAGAATCCTAAACATACAGTAATTCTTAAATTGTACAGTATCCCCAACAAAGAATATGATTCACAATTTACACCAGGTGGCAAAATATATATGCTGTCCCCTGCACAATTTTATTACCAGTTTTTTGTTGGGGGCACACTCAGACCAATCAAGATCAAATATTGGCTACAACCACAGGCACACCACTACCCCACCTTATCAATAACAAATGCTGACAATAAACCAAAAATCACCAGTGTAGAGTTAGAGGATTTTACAGATCCCAATACATTAGAAACATCTTATGCTGAAGATGATGGCTCTCTGGAATTTCATTTACAAATAGGAGACAAATTATATTTAGAAAATCCTGCAGTATCAGATGCTGAACACCCCATAGTTGCAATATTCTTGTTTTCATATTATGTCTAGACAAAATATTGTTGATGAATTACACAGACAAGCCAGACATAATTATAAGAGACTGCCAGTAGTCACAAAAGGCATAGATGATTTATGGCAGTGCGACTTGATTGAGATGGCAAGTGGACAGCTGAAAAACTTAGACAAAATCAACAAGGGCTACAAGTATCTACTCACTGTCCTAGATACATTTTCAAAATTTGCCTGGGCTCTGCCATTCAAATCCAAGACTGGAAAATGTGTTACAGAAGCCTTCAGGACAATCATCAATCAGAGTGGAAGATCACCGCGCTATTTGCAAACAGATAATGGCAAAGAATTTTATAATTGTGTGTTCCAACAATTTATTAAAAGCCAGTCAATACAACATTATTTGAGTTACAGTGATCTCAAGGCCTCAATTGTAGAGAGATTCAACAAAACCCTAACAAATCATATGTATAAACAATTCACCCTGCAAGGTAATTATAAATGGCTTAATATTCTTCCAGAACTTCTACATAAATATAACAACTCGGTCCATTCCACAATCAACATAAAACCCTCTGAAGTAACTTCATCTGATGAGCAAAAATTGATCAGGACTGTTCAATAACCTAGATACCAGCCAAAAACAAGAAAAGCTAAATACAAGGTGGGTGATCAAGTAAGAAACAGCAAATATAAGCACTTATTCAAAAGAGGCTTTACAAGAAACTGGAGCACTGAATTATTTACAGTGGTTCAAGTTAAACCTGGGACCCTTAACACATATATAATAAAAGACCACCGAGGAGAAATTCTCAAAGGCCGGTTCTATGAAGAAGAACTCAACAAAACTAAACAGCCTGACACATATCTCATAGAAAAAATCATCCGCAGAAAAGGCAACAAGTTATTTGTCAAATGGCTAGGACTTCCAGAACACAGCTGGATCGATGCAGTCAAAGAGATAATATCGTACCATACCCCGTT
The DNA here is from genome assembly GCF_977018435.1 of Lepisma saccharinum. Lineage (NCBI taxonomy): Eukaryota > Metazoa > Arthropoda > Insecta > Zygentoma > Lepismatidae > Lepisma > Lepisma saccharinum. Next base: position 10,938,973 of record NC_139237.1, read on the forward strand.
CGATTAAGAAATATTGACCCTGGCAGACCTTGTCAGCTCCTGCTCAGAATGTGTAGAATAAGCATTCTACAGGAAATGGTAAGAACCCTGGCCTTTGGCAAGAGGTGACGAGAGGCCAAGCGAGTGTTTAAATACGTGCGCATGAGAGCGACACGAGGCCTTTTAATCTGGAATCATCGGAGAAGCAGGAGCTACTGGTCTTATTTCTAAACCGAACAGGGTAAGCTAGTCTACACCCATTCTGCCATTTGCATTGCTCACTTCAGTCTAGAAACGAACCATGAGTCTATTTTAATGAATAGTTAGATATTTGTACCTGCCCGTTCAGGGCTGTCTCTACCATCAACTAGTTCTAATAGTACATCCCTATTTAAGATCCCCGCGTTCAGAGGAGCGCTACGTGGTGGATTGATGCGGGCCTTTTCATTTCTTTTGGAAATGAAAAGCGTCATGCCTTGTTTTCCTAAACAGACATGAAAATTGAAAGGATAGGCATCGCTACGTAGTGGAGTTGCGGAATTTTTTCATTTATTTCACTCTGAAATAAATGAAAATTGAAATTTGTTAAATAGTGACATGTCAGAATTGTTTTTTTTTCTTCGCGAATCTTTATTTTGGGGGAAAGCTGCGTAGCACGCAGTTTTAATGTTAATGATGGTTAATGTCGATAATCAGCTTTAATTCAGTCCTTACCCACCACACCCACCCAATAGGCTAATCACCCGCTGCATTAAAGCACATTACAATGCGGAGGAAACGAAAACAGAATGTTTCCTTTGATAGCCACGGGCAATGAGGCAACAGCTCTGCGCTCTTGCTTCGTCACGGTTTTCCGCGTCGGTGCGATGTGGCATAAGGTACGTCCGTCATTCCGCGCGCCGGAAGGTTCGATGTCGGACATTCGAGTGTCATATTCCGCCCAGAATTTGGCCAGCCCGGGCATGTCTACCGACGAGCCCTTGTCATTCCGCTCCTAGTAACGCCGTGGTTCGCTCGAACCCGGTACTTTCGGTCAGGGCCTGATGGCTATGACAGAACTACCACCTGGGAAATTTTCATCAATTCCCAGGATTTTATCTAAATTTTGAAAGTGGCACTTGATTTTGATGACCCTTGTTTTTGCAGTAGTCTCTTGAACAATTTGGTATTTTTTTTTAACGTAAATTTGGTGCGTGACTTATGATATTTCGGCTATAAACGATACGACTCAATCACACCATGGTGTGTGTACTTAGTGGGTCACAGCAGAGAGTATTGCTGAAGTTAATTGTGTTTTAATTAATTAAAGTCCTTTAAAGTTTCAATTTCATATATATTTTTAAAACAGACCGTAACTTGTTAATGATCCGAAAAGTAACGCCGTTTGTGTTTATGTGTTTTAAGTTAAACTGTTAAAGATTATCGCAAGGAGGGTATTTAATTTTATCACGTATAGTTTTGAAATGCACAAGGATCAATGGTCGACTCACTCGTAATTTAAAATGACTGAAATCTCCTCACCCCGAAGATGGGAGCCTTGGTACTAATAATTGTAGTGCAAATTGATAAGGAGATAGTCGAGAGAATACACGAGTCAGTCGCAGAGCATTTTATTTTTACCTTGTTTAAGGATTTTTTTTTTTACTAAAGTAAAGTTAATATGTGAAAAAACGAAACGCTAATTATATTTCTAGGAATAGAGGAGCAATTATATGTCCGCTACTATACGCTGGCGTAAGTAGTAAGAGTGACGCTACCATTCGGCTAGAGTATAACCCGCTCGTTGATTCAATGTTCTAGCTAAGGGATAATATTAGGTGTTTTTAGTTGTACGCGCAGAAATACCGGTAGTGAAATATAAAAGAGTGCGCAAGTGTTTATATATATGTTTTAAGGAATAGAGGAGCAATGGTGTCCGCTACTAAAGGTAGTAAGTGTGACGCTCCCTTCCATTAGTTTTAAGGTTATGTCTTCCCCTACGAATTAATTGTGTACACAGAGGTACCCGTAGCAAGAGGAATGACACTCATTGTAGCGCAATGACATAAGAATGACTTAGTCTGCATGACTTTTAGTTTGTTAAAACACCATAGTTAGGCGTAAGCCAACTTGTAATGAAAAGTAGAACGAGACGTAAGCGGTATTCAAGGCGTAGAGTATTTCACATATTAACGAGATTTTTTTGTTATTATCCATATATTTATTGTCTCCTTCAGCTATTTATTAAAGGATAGCTTAATATTCCTCCTTTTGCGTTTTCTAGCTTCGAATTTTAAATACCTTAAATTTCATGTGTATTTATATTATGATATTTATATTTCAAGTTACGGCATTCCTTAATGTTTAAATAAACACTCTTCAGCATTATTCAACAGATTTCGTGTGGTTATTTAATCGCATCGCAAATCACTAAATCACTAAATAGCGATAAAAGTTAAAAAGGTTGTTTAAATTAAGGCAAAACTGGTTGTCATTTTTTTCATTAAATAACGATGAAGTATTGCGAATAGTATAATCAATCAAGCCCTCCCTTAGGTATAATCACGTTTACATTCCGTCAGCTTACGATAGGTTTAAACACGCAAGTTTAATCTCTGCACCGAAAGCACGATTCATTCGTTGTTTTCCTTTTGTTCCTTCGAACTCAGGATATGTGCAGTCGCAAGACTCAAGTCCAGGATTTTCCTCCCATGTAAGTCGCCAGATTTCCGTGCGGAAATTTTCAGTTTCGCGTTAGCGGAAGAAACATATGCTATTTCAGTCTCGGAGAGAGAGAATTTGATGACACATTTTTTTTTCGTCGAGTGTCAGGATGGATGCGGAATTTGTTGTAGATGAACTTTACACTCCTCAAGTGGCTTCGACAATGAAATTCCTAGCCTCCAAACGAGGTGTGAATAATAGCCTTTTCAAGGGCGCTTATTTATGCGTTTTTCTCGTTCTTTCAGAATTTTCAAAAGTTTCCCGAATGAAATTTAATTACTTCTTACAGATTAATCTCATGTTAATCTTCGTAAAGTAGGTAATAGTGAGTAATTGTGCTTATATTTTAATCTCCCACACGTCATAGACTTTAGTTGAAGTAATATCATACGAAAGGAACGTGATAGCCAAGAAATGTTTTCTAAATCAATAACCCAGATTAGTTTTACCTTTGAATTTACATTTTACCTAAGAGAGACAAATGCGCCCCCCCCCCCCCCCTATTTTGCCGACGGTTTCAGACCGGTCAAGGCAACCTCTTAAGGTCACACCCGGGATGTTTATGGTTTGCTTTGAGCAATTTTAATTTGATTTTTTTTGGTTGGTTAGTATTCTAAACCGTTTTTTTTTTCATTTTTCTCCGTTTATTTAGATCAATTTGTTTCATGAAATATTTTTGTCCCATTTTCCCGTTACTATTATCCTATTACTAATTTGGAACTTCATTTTAACTGTTTATTTATGCTATACGTCAGGCGTATGCAAGCGTAAACCAACCTCGACTAGTGACCGTTAACAATGCGTCACTATGTGGCCTTGATATATTCATCCATTTTTATGTATCTTTCGTTTTAAAGGTTTTAACGTCATTGGAGCCATGTTATTTACTCTTTTATTTTACTTGTGGCTAGGTCCGTTTTAACAGCTGTGACGTTACCAAATTTTGGGGTAATTATTTTTTTTTTCGTCAGTTCCTCATTTTTACAATGCTTTGACACTTCTGACATGATATTAATAGATTTCGTCGGGTTAACTTTCTGATACCAGGGGATATATTTTACACCATCTACATATTACTTTTATATATTTATCAATATTTAAACCTAGATATTTTCGTTCATTTTATTGTATAATGATCATGTCCCAACAAAGGGCATTTAGTGCCATGTCATAACTTTAGTTTTATATTGCACATTATTTTATATTTTGGGATAAGCCAGGGGCTATATATACCGTATATATATATAATTTAGTCAATATATACATATATTACTTTTGATGAAGTCAGATTTTTCATTTTAATGGTGTTCCAGTGTTAAGGCGTCAAATGACATTTTCCGCCTTCTATTTATCTAGCCTTCATTCAAACTTTGTTTTATAATCTATATCACTTATTGGACAGTTTATTTTATTTTAGTTTCCTTATCTTTACTCATGATTTTCACTTGCCTATAGAAGACGATTCCTTTACACATTTTTATATATTTTTCAATATTGAATGACTGTGAGCAATGTAGTTTATTTTTATGTCCAACCTGTTTCCTCCCCTGTTCGGGAATTCCAAGAGTTCAAGGAATTTCGAAAAGTCCAGTGATTTTTTGAGGCCGGAAGAAGAACGCATTCCTGAAGGCTTTGGGGCTCACCAGCCTCCTTTGGTTTTCAGCGGTGTATGTCACGTAGCAGCACCGAAAATCCTATTCCAAGTGACATCCCAGGACTGGAACAGCGTCAGAAACATCAGAAGAAATGTCATCTTACAGAGCAAACCCCCCCCCCACGACTCTAACCCCCTTAAGAAGAAGCGTGAACATCTTTCATGTACATCGTCCCCTTTTGCTCTGTAAGGCCAGGCAATGTCCTTCACCACATATTGGAACTTTCCGGGTACAATCAACGACCCAAATGTGTTGAGACCCAGCCCTGTGGATCAGCAACCTGCCAGGCCACCTGTGACGTTTCATCCTACCAGTGGCCATAATTACTGTATGCAATGGCGTCTGCTGTGAACTTTCGGGGGCCTATCCTAACATCCCCCCAGTGTTCGCCATTGGACAAGGCATATTTTTGGGGCTTGGAACCGCTACTTGGAGTGGCTTCCCATGGACGACCCTGTGTTCGCCCGCCCCACGGCCCACGTCTTTTCATCTGACCTTTGCTGACCAGTATTCCGAAAATTTCCACACCGGGATTCGAATCCGGTCCCCCAGTGAAAATGATCGGTCAAGGACCGTGTATGTCACAGAACAGTGCTTCGTACCCCAGGACTCCGGGGTTGGAATGTATTTGGATTGCCCTGCCGTCTCATTTCTCAGGTCATGGTGTGCACACATAGTGTGCTAAGAACGTCAGTGGCATAGTGCAAACATAACCTTCATCTATTTTTTAATCTTAGTGTGGTTGTGCGCAGTCCAGTGGAGTTTGGTGTTTACCACGGTCCTTTGCTCTCGCCTCGAACTGTCATCCTGATGAGGCGGAAGATTGCGAGCATGCGGCATTAAAGTTTCTCACGGATTATGTTCTGTGCTTATTTAGCACTTGTTCAGAAGCAAGTCGCATGTATCGCGTTACGATGCAGTGTGTTGAACTTTCCGCTGACTCCACGGACCTGCGAACAACACTTTATATCGCATGTTGACCAACCGTCAGCATTGTTGATTACGAAAGACTCTTCCAGCGTGTGGCTAATGAAAACAAAAGACTCTCTTTCAGTATTCAAGCTTGAGCTTAATTCTGTTCCATTTAATTTTCGGTGAAGGGTCTCCGACATTTTTTTTATTATTATTTTATTTTGTGTATCCAAGTTCATGTAATAAACAAAACCTTTTAAATTTTGGTGAATGGCAGAAGGTTCAATTTAAACTTTTAATTATTACAATTTCAATTTTGGAAATTGTTTCGCAAGAGGGAGTGTCGTACCATACCCCGTTCGATTAAGAAATATTGACCCTGGCAGACCTTGTCAGCTCCTGCTCAGAATGTGTAGAATAAGCATTCTACAGGAAATGGTAAGAACCCTGGCCTTTGGCAAGAGGTGACGAGAGGCCAAGCGAGTGTTTAAATACGTGCGCATGAGAGCGACACGAGGCCTTTTAATCTGGAATCATCGGAGAAGCAGGAGCTACTGGTCTTATTTCTAAACCGAACAGGGTAAGCTAGTCTACACCCATTCTGCCATTTGCATTGCTCACTTCAGTCTAGAAACGAACCATGAGTCTATTTTAATGAATAGTTAGATATTTGTACCTGCCCGTTCAGGGCTGTCTCTACCATCAACTAGTTCTAATAGTACATCCCTATTTAAGATCCCCGCGTTCAGAGGAACGCTACGATATGAGCACCTGGGATGTTATAAAAAGGCTGCCAGAACCTGAACAGCAGATTAAGAGAAATGGCAAGTTGCTGCCTGATAATATTAGATGTCTTATTGTTGGGCCATCGGCTTGTGGTAAAACTACACTAATGATTGAAAATTTTTTATTGGCACCCAACTGGTTAGACTGGAAAAACAGGCACTTGTATGTCTTCTCTTAGAGCTTGGAACAATTAAAATATCAGCAGCTGATGAAGCTATATGATGGATTGGATATAGCCACTTTTGAATCAGATGTTAAGCCACTCCATGAATGTCTTGATAACTCTGTTGTTGTGTTTGATGACATTATACTGGATAATCAAAACAAGGTTTAAAATTCTTTACACAGGGCCGACACAAAAACATAGATTGCTTATACCTGGCACAGACTTTTTCTAAAATACCGAAGCAGCTGATCCGAGACAACAGCAAATTTATATATGTGTTTCATCAAGATCATACCAACCTCAAACACATACATGATGAATATGTAGGTGGAGACTTGAGCTACAATGATTTTTCCAAGATTTGCAGTAGGTGCTGGAACCAGGACAGTTATGGGTTTGTCACAATTGATATGAGAAAAAAAACCAATAGTGGCAAATACAGAAATAAAATCAACAATTTTCTAGACATTGAAACATATATAAATAACCATGAAAAAGCCAATCATTGATGATCTTAAATTAAGAGATTATCTTGTAAAAAGATTTAAGGGATGGAAATCAGAGAACCGAGGAATTTATGAACAACACAAACAAACAGAACAGCCTATTATTGATGCTATTAGTGAATTAGGTAAAATATCAAAACTGTTACAGAGCAAAATCAAAATTTGATCACAGAGCTTGTACCTGTAGCTGCAAGGAACATATTAGATTATCCAATCACCCCACTTTCTAGTATTCATACACCTAGTCCTGTTGCTCCTCGAAGAATTGAAGCTACTCTGCATCCTATTGAATTGGGTCTTCTTGCTCAAAAATATTTAAGCACACCTAAAGACAACAAAGATGAGGTCTTTGGCTTATATGCTGACACAGAGCGTGATGGTAGCATCATACATAGAATTGGCAATTTCAGAGTAACATTTATGGGAGATGATCTAATTGTATATTCAGAATCTCATCTTGGAGAAAAAGGTGGTTTTGTTAAATATCCTGGCACACCTGGATTGGGGGAACTGATGACTAGGAAAAGGCCTGGCAGCTATACAGATCAAGACTATGAACACAACAAAGAAATATTAATAAAATCAGATGCTCTATACCAGAACAATGATCCCACACAAAAAGAGTCAAGTCTAGCATTGGAGCAAAATATAACAATTTAATCAAGCCCATATGGTCACAGATCAAGACTGGTAGTGGAATCAAACAATACAACACCCTGCCTAAAGAATTTGTCTGGGTTGATGATATCAGGAAACTTGTAGATAGGTTATTGGTGATAGCTGGGGAGGAAAATGGTGGCAACCACAATTTTTACAATGAAAAGGTTGGAATTATGGACATGATAAGCACCAAATTGTCTAATTTTATAGTGAATGACACTAAGGGGATTGGATATCTTATAAAAATTATTAATACTCTACCACCTAAATTTTGGAATATTTCTGAGGGCCGGAGGTTGGTTAATGACATTATAAACAAGCTGCCATTTGAACTACACATTCCAGGCTATCAGTATTGTGGTCCAGGCACAAAATTGGACCATAGATTAAACAGAGGGGACCCTGGTGTTAATCCCCTAGATGCTGCTTGTAGAGACCATGACATAGCATCCAACACACATTCTGATCTTGACAAGAGACATGTTGCAGATAAGAAATTAGAAGAGGCTGCATTTGGTAGATTTGTAAGCAAAGATGCTTCTTTAAGTGAAAAAATAGCAGCATTGGGGACCAACATAGCTATGAACACCAAACAAAAACTGGGGTGGGGGCTGTGAATATGTATATAATAAACCTAGAATGAAGGCCAAGGATGTTATGTATCAAATACCTTATGCAGGTCTTAAATCTCTTAAAACTATTGATAGCCTTTTAACCAAAAAGCAGCGCAAGAAAAAAAGCTCTGGTATTGCCAAGGGCCATGGTATGAAATTGTTGCTTAGTACCCCCCCAATTAAAAAAATTACAACAATCTAGAAAAAAATCACATGTGGGTGGATTTATATTTACTATCCCGGCCATCTTAGCAGCACTTGGGGCTGTTGGGAGCTTGGCTGGGGGATCAGCTGCCATAGCAAAAACAGTAATAGATGCCAAGAAAAATAGGGCAGAATAAGATGAATTGAAGCGCCATAACCTGGCCATGGAGAAACAAGGCAAAAGTGTTAAGAGAGCCATGAATAAGTTAAAAAAAACAAGAGCCGCTTACAAACCAAGATATTGAAGCTTTAATCAAGCCACTGGGCATCAAAAATTTTAGAGGTGTGTACATGTCTGATTCTTTACCAGAACAACCACTCAACAAAGAATGTGGCATTGTTAATTTGGATAAGTACAAAAATCAGGGCACTCACTGGATTTGTTATCTTAAATATTTAAAAGATGAGGCATTTGTGTTTGATTCATTTGGAGGTGTTCCACCTGAAAATTTAGTAAATTATCTAAAATCAGCTAATCTTTATTACAATAATGCTCGTGTTCAAAACTTCTAAGATGTTAATTGTGGACATTTGTATTTATCTGTTCTTAGATATATGTCTCAAATAAATAAACCATCAATTGAAAATTTTCAAAAAGCCTTGTGGTATCTGAAACATCATGGGGATATTCAATCTCACCAGCCAAAATTCAATATTGAAACTCAAATTACATGATGATATAGTGTATCCCAAAACAATAGCTCTCAGAGCATTTTATGGCATGTACTTGATCCCTAATATTACACACCACAACAACACAATTGCAGTTGGTGATCAATAAATTGTCATCACTCCAGGGCAATATAATCTGTCCACTCTAAATGCTCAATTACCCAGAGGTATAGTATTAACTCAAAATTCTGTCACTCACAGAGTAGAGATTGTATCTGCTACAGAAACAGTGGATCTGGGTACTATAGGAGAGCTGTTAGGCTTTGAGAACAACACAAAACTTGAACCAGCCATCAAACACACTGCTGTTAATATACCTAAATTCTTAGCCATAGAGACTCTGAATATTCACTGTAATGTGGCTGAGGGTATGATCACCAAATCAAATGGCATAGGCACTCACAAACAAACTGGCATCATTCCAACATTCAAACCTAACTCTGAATTTATGGAGCCCATCATCTACACTCCATCCCCAAAATTATATTTTCCTGTGTGCCATAATAGAATAGATTACATTGAGTTGATGGTCACTAATGAAAAAGAAGAATTAGTTGATTTTGCTGGAGCCACAACAACTGCAATCATAGAAATTAATATTTAAATAAAAATACATACAAAAAAAATGGAAAATATTGAGAGTTATGAGCTACAATCATTCCCCCCAAACAGGAGGACATTTGCAAATTTAAATCAACCCAACACAGAGATTGAGGTTGATCTTGATGTAGGGGATGGCTTTATACACCCCCACAGAGCAGATCTATACATCAAATTTGATGTTGTAAAGCTCGATGGAACAGATTATCCGGCAAATTCAAATATAACATTGGTGGACAATTTTGTGCCGCATCTGTTCTCTGAAATTGAGATCAGAAAGCATGGTGTTGTTATAAACAGAGTGGATTATCCCGGCATTATCTCCACAGCTTTGGCCACACTAAAATTATCCAAAACCGAGGCATCAAACTACAAAATAGGTGGATTTGAGGCTGGTGATAAAATATTATCTAAGAGCCACACAGTGCTGTTCCCAATGCGCCTGTTGCCAGGATTCTTCTCAGATTACAAAGATATTATGTGGAAGGGTGGTTTAAGAATCACATTAAGAAGAGCTGCCAATTATAACAATGCTTTGATGAGGTACAGCACATTAAACTCTACAGGGGAAGCTCTGCCCAATACCCTACCTGATGAAGGCAAATGCATTATTCAGACTATGGAGCTAAGAATCCCGGTTGTTGAATATGAGGCCAGTTATGCTCTTAAATTCAAAGCAGATATAATAAAAAATCCACAGATTCCTTTACAATTTTATACATATCAATGTGTACAGAAGCCTGCCGCTGGTACTTATTATGAGTTTGATGCTACAAATTCATTCTCCAGTATACAATATGACATGCCGGATTTTGTGGTGGTACTGTTTCAGACTGGAAGACACAATAATCTGGAAAAAAATTCAAGTAGATTTGATAACTGCAACATCAAGAACATATATCTTAAAAATGGCAGAAATGAGGTATTTCCTAGAGAAAATTATAATCTAGACATGTCCAAGGATGATTTCCTTAAATTATATGAAGCATTTACAGCATACAAAAGGGTCACTACTGGCAATACTGACATGTATTACACACCAGATGAATTCAAAGCACGGAGACCCATGTTTGTCATCAACACTTCAAAAAGGAAACAAGTTGTGGTTAATGACAGGACAAACATTAAAATTATCTGTGAATTCCACGATACACTCCCTGATGACACCATATGTAGTGTTATTCTCATAGGTGAAAAATCATATGTTTATGATGTAAGAAATGAGAGAGTCACAGAACAATTCTAGAAGATTTTTGCATATTGCACAAGTTGAGCCTGGTGTATAATTAAACTTAAACCGGAAGTAAATATGTGTGTGTGGGTGTGTGTGTGGGTGTGGGTGTGTGTGGCTTAGTTTTAGGTGTGGGCAAAAAAAAATATCAAGAAGGGCATATTTTTGACAAGCTTATGGACAACAATCTCACAGATGTGGCTTTTGCAAGTGTGGACAAATCAATCTCGGGGGGCTCATCATTTGACAGAAATTCCCGAGGGCATTTTTACAAATATCTTGGATTAGACAGGGTACCACACTTGAGCAAAAAGTTCATATAGGCATGTTGAGCTAGTTTTAAGTGTAGGCAAATCTGCCTGAGAGGGGTTCATCATTTCTCGTCCTGGTTATAGGTACTTTCATACTACTACAATCCGATCGATGCGATTGCGTGACACGGGGAAATATATGGGCGAGGAGGGGGCGAAGTTAGTTGGTTCCATGAATTCGGAGTCAGGTTTGAATGTTACCATGATTTCCGTCTGCTTGTGACAGCCTATACCGTCAGCCTTCGTGATCATGCCTTCGACAACATTACAATGCACATTCAAAATCTTGATGGTCAAGAGTTTAGGGACATTGGTACCGATGTGCTTGATGCCTGCCTTGAGCATGGTGTGATCGTCGGATCCCAGGATCTGAGTGACGGTACCGAGATCCACAGTCTCCGAGGTAGATTACGTTACCTTCTAAGGTCAAGGTCAAGACCGAGATCTCAGTTGAGGGGGTGGACACCCCCATGCTTCAGTTGACACAATATTTTCTGGTAATATTCCAATGTCGGTCTATTCTGGACAGAGAGGCGAGTAGGGACATTCATAGGTGACCGCACTTGACTTCTACGATTTTGGATGCGATCGTCGTTGTAGTAGAGGTCCTTAGGTGCCTAGGTATTTGATCAAAGCTGCAAATGGTCGATTTTCTAGGGAATCGAAGACTAAATGCACTATTACCTTGTTTGTAAAAGCAGATCAAATGGGTACAAGGGTTCTTGGAATTGTCTAGGTTGACGACCCCGTACTGGCTTTGCAGTGATCTATTGCGAGGTAGAGTATCGGAGATGTAAACTCCCCTGATGTGTGAAATCCCTAAAAGATCAATCAGAGATCCAATGTTGTAGTTGGACGTTGGACTATTTTAAAAATTTATTCAAGGCAACACGGTGTTGCTTCATTCTTTGACCTTCTTCTCCATGGGCAGATGACTGTCTTGGCAATGGCGGTACTTCCATCGGCAAACTACCTACGGCACCCAGAGCTGCCAGGATGTCAGGGATGCTGATTATGAATCCTCAAGTGTGTGTCTTTTTATTAGAATGTTGGAGTCTTTTCAATTGTGATGTTTTGAGTAGCAACTTCATCCCATGCCTCTTGGACAGGCATGTATCGTTCTTGTCACGCTGCTTCTTTGTGAGAAGACTTAAATTCACTATCTTCCAGACCACGCCTTCGTTGGAATCTATGGTTGGGTATTATCCAGGAACCTCATTCTTTTCAAAATTATTTGTGCTCAAGTAATACCTTGCCAAGGGACCTAATTCGATTTTCTCCGAAGAGGAGGAGGTACTCCCGATGGCATGGCGTCTTGACGGGTCTTTGAATACCAGTGAAGTGTGTATGCTAGATAGTGGTTTGGGAAGATAGTTCACATAATTCCGAGCAGAAAGTTGCACAATATCACTGATCAAATGAATATTCCGCTCTGTGACAGCTTCTATCTCCTTGCCAAGACCGCTGATGGCTCCGATGATGGGTTGGTCCAGGAGCTTCTTATTCTCATAGTGACCGCGATTCTCGGATTTCCAACCCTTGAATCTTTTCGCCATGTGGTCGCGGTATTTCAGATTGTCCTCTATTTTATGCTTGTTTGTTATCCTGCGATGTTTATATTTATCATCGTCACGACGATTTTCTCCATCGTTGCGACATTAAGATATCGTCAATCAATCGATCGACCAGTCAATCAGTCGATCGATCGAACATTCATTATTCAGAAAATGATTGATTCTATCTCTTTTTTCCATTTTCTATTTCGTGTTTCATGTTCATTGTTATGAATCCATACTTGTCTCGATTCTAGCATGAAGTTCAGATATTCGAAATTGGATTCAAGTTGAAGTCGTCAACGACATTGTCATCATACACATGTCTGAGGTTTGTATGATCCTGAAGAAAAGGACATAAAAGGTTGATATTTATGTGAAGAATATGTTTGGAATTTTGGCCCTGGGTGAAGAAATTACGTACCTCATTTTGATTCTCTACGATCACATAATCGAAGACCACTACAGAATTGAGGACTAAAAGTGGTATACGTTGTAAATGTCAAAAGCAAAAGCGTTGGGAAATCGCATCGTTAAGCACATCAGCCTGTACAAATGTTCAGACTATTGTCTTTTTACACGTCCTTTGAACTCCTTATAAGACTACCAGCCACTTTTCACGTTTAGCATATTATTAAGCATGGCACATTTCACAGTTTAACATGGAAAACGTTGTTTGAATTCCTGTGGCACTTACAGCGTTTACCAAATTTAGTCTTCAATTCTCGAGACATTATTTGAAATGGAAAGGTGGCTATACTCATTCCCTCATTAAGACTCATCAGTTGCTAGTACTTGAGCTGCTCTAGACTTTGAAGAAACATACAGGTGCCTATTCTTCAAGTACAACCAATGGGGTGACAGCATTAAATTGTCCACAAGCAGGGTATTCTTACCGTACCCCTAGATACACACAATGAGTAATCGAATGTTGTCGGGTAGTAGCTCATCATTTTTCTAATTTCATGCATTTGGGTCGCGTAGGCTCTTTACTACATTGCGCTCTGTCACAGGATCATATCGTCTGCATTATATCAAACTTTTTCGTGAATTTCCAGCCATTTCACCAGCAGCTTATTCTTATTTCTACGCAGCACCTCCTCGATGACGTATGTGTCCAGGTATCGAGTGTTGCTGAGCTCCTCCTCATATAATCATCCCTTAAATACTTCGACTTGTCCTTTATTATAGACTGCCAGGCAAGGCTCTATCGACGGTAAATAATTCGGTGCTCCAATTTTTTGTGAACCCCTTCTCGAAGGTATTTTTGAATTTGTCAATCGTCACAAGATCCCCCACACTGTAATTAGGCATCTTGGAGGTGATTAGATATTTGGAGAGAGTGCACGGTGGAGATTAATCGTACCTCGTCAGATTGGATTTCAACAGCAGGCTTCATGCCTATCGTCCTGCGGACGGTGTGATTGTGAATGGTCTACCAATTAGGATAGCATGTCAATCCAATTATAATTACCCTGAAGGGTGATTCTTTCCACATAAGCATCTTCAAAATCCGATTGATTCTCTCCAAAATGCTGGTCTTCAAATTGCTGTAGGTCTAATTATTCTCGATTTTGTGCTTATAAATGAATTGCTTCAAGACCGAGTTGTAGAATACTTTGCCATTGTCGGTCTGCAGTTAATATGGCAATCGACCTTCCTCGAAGATGATCTTGAAGGCCTCGATAACGCATACGTCAGTCTTGGTATTGAAGTTAGATCCCATGCATATTTGGAGAAGGTGTTGCTGACTGTCAGAAGGTACTTGTACCCCCCTGTTGATTTTATGCAAATTATATAAATGCCGCTGCTCATTCAACCAGGTCAGCCGGCCATAGTTTGTCGATGCCTTTGGTTACCTCCGGTAGTTGTGGGTAGTTGCGGCGCGTTGGTCTGAGGAGTTCGTCCACAATAGCCTGCCTAGACGTGATATGATAAAAGAAATAAGTCCTGGATTGGGTTTTCTGCTGCAGAGGCAACAGGATTGTTCATGTACAATTTGTCTTCTACTTCTATGTCAATAGTTTGGAAGTCACCATTATCGGCGTAGGCTGTCTCGGGGGTATCGGGATGGGCGAAACTCGGCAAGTCTATGTTTGATATTCTAGATTTGTCTTCGAAGTCCGTCAGCGACATGTTCGGTTAGTGCAATTCATGAGGCCAGTACCAGTACTTGATATTGATCAGTGTAAGTTTACCTTGGTTGAAAATTTATGGTACAGTTGTGCTGGAGTTAGCATGTACAATTTAATCCCCGGATTGAAGAGCGAAGGATATTTTTGACCTGGGTTGCTGTATAATTCAATGATGACCGTCTCTTTCAGATTGTTTATGCTGGCATTTAGTGTGTCCACCTCACTATCCATATTATTCAATCTTTTCTGCACATATTCCACATGCTCACCAATTGTACACACAGCCTCATTATAGCCAAGCTTGATCCCCACTTCGACACATAGTTGCTTGAATTGCTCCTTCAAATCACGAAGTTGGCTCCTGATGGTAGCCAAGGCCGACTACTGACTCTCATCGACGTGACCAATTTGAATTTTCACATTCGCGATGATCTGCTGCCAGGTCTCAGAGGGGGTCCAGATGGAGTTCTGGGCTGTAAGGTTATTGATCATGTTCGTAATTTCTGAGGATAATGCAAGAAGATCGTTAATATTCTGATTTGTAGGCAGAGTAGCGACGGTGTTTCGAAGATCCACGACATCGGCCTGAATATTTTTGACATCGTCGGATTTTAGTATTATATTCAAGGTTTTCCTTAGAGCCTTTACCTCCTGAGAGGTAGGTAGGGTGGCCACGGTGTTCTGCAGCGAGGAGACTGCCTTCTTCACAGCAACCAATTCAGAGTCATCTGCCATAGTACGAATAGCCTCCTGTAGCTGTGTGATGTCATGTTGGGTGGTTTCGGATTGCAGGGTTTCCAACTTAGTCAGTATTTCGTTGATCAAGTGATGGAAATGGGAGAGGTCGAACTCGGTACACAGATTATCCAATTTACCAATCTGTTGTAGGTCGCTGCCAGATTATCCCTGATGACCGGCAACTTAAATTCTAGGACGACTTGCACATGGGTCAGGTCATTCCCGAAGACATAAAGGATATCCTCGATGTGGCCTATTGTACCTGGAAATTTCCCAAAATCATCATATGTCTCGAGTTGGAGTTTGATGATGGCACAACTGCGGGTGTTGGCATTCAATCCACTAGCCGAAGATATATTTTCGATGAAGTCTTCTAATGTCTGGACTATAGACTGAGCCTCGGTGATGGCCGCATGCAATACGTCCGTCTGAAGCTCTACTTTGATGCTCTCAATGTAGGAATTTTAATAGATTGAAATTGCTCGCGTAGGTTGGCAATGCCAACATTCACTTGATCGTAGTCATCTTAGGTCTTGATATTCTGGATAAGTGTTTGCAATTCGGTCTGGATGCTACTCATTTGGTCCATGAACTGCTCGTTGAGCTCTTCCACTTCGGAGGTCTGAGTCTGACGCAGCCTCTGAAGGCCATTTTCCAAACTGCCTGCACTCGCAGCCAAGGTCTGGAGGCGGTCGATGGAGTTGGGATCGGTGTTTTTAGCATCAACTTTGAGTATGGGTCCAGGAATAAGGATTGCAGGCTGGCAATCTACAACTGGATGATCGAGTTGAGGGTGGTCTTCTGAGCCAGCAGATCACTCAGTAACTTCTTAACTCGAATATCCAGCATGAGTAATTTATCGCTGTTATCAGTTTTGCATCGGGTATACCCAATTATATCGATTTCTTAATTCTTTCTAAGCCGAGATTGGATGGAGGTTAGATCATTTACACATCGATAAATAGGGAGAGTTTCTTATTATATTAACCGTGCATCTCTTCATAGAGACAATCCCCCGCCTCCTTGTGGTAGATCACATTCTGTTGCTTAGCAGATTGTTTGATGCGATACAGACTCTTGCCTACATGCATCATGGCCGCTTCGGAATGTGTGACTGCAACATGAATCTTGCCTCCCACAGGCAGTCTGTATGAGGTGGGATTGTTGTTGAAAACATATACCTTCATCCCGATGTTCTCGTCGATCTCATGCCATATCCCATTGAGATGCACCACGCGTAGGCCGTGCATTTTTTTTGATCAAGTCCAAATTGACAGAAAACCCCTCCGCTGTTGACATTTCTATTACAATTTTTATAGAAAACACACACCCAGGAAGACTCAACATATCTCATCGACACCCATTGACATCGAGGAAGCCTCTATATTTCTCATCGACACCTATCGACTCTAAGGACGACTATACAATCCTCATCGACAAACATCGACACCCATCCGTCGCCAATTTTGAAAAGTTTTAAATCGTGACCAAGCAGATTTAACATACATCAGAATTAGCAAAAACATTTCAACTATGTATATCCGTTTAGGAAATAGGCCACTTCCGGTCGCCATTTTTGAAAATCTCGAAATCGGGTTTTCGCAGATTTAACATACGTCAAGACATGCTGTCGGAATCAGCAAACTCATTTCGCCTATGGCATCCCCGATGGCGCACTGATAGTGTCATTGCCTTGTAATGAAGGGGTGTCAGTTTGGTATCTGGTGGAGGCTCATGGCAGAGTGATTCGTATCCCAATTAAACAGTAGGTTCAATCCCGATTAGCCTTATTGTTCATAAAGTGAACTTTAAACACAAACTCAAAAGAGAGAAAAACACCAAATCATTTCATCTGTGTCTATGTGTTTAGGGGATAGGACACTTCTGGTCGCCATTTTTGTAAATATTGAAATCAAGACCAAGCAGATTTAACATACATAAGGACATGCTCTCACAATCAGCAAAATGTCCCTTGGAAATTCTAACCAACTCATCTAATCTGAGTTGGTGAAATTCTTACTTCTCATCTTTTTATCACACATCAAGAAGTTCGTAGCTAACGATCGTAAACGTGTTGCAAAAATTCTTGACAAAGGGAAAGAGTGCTGCAACAAACCAAACTTTTGCGAATATGTATCTGTTTAAATAATCCACTCTTGATATAAACGTGGCCGCGGTGGTTCAGTTGGTGACTCGTCTGACTACCATGCTAAAGGTCCCGGGTTCGATCCAGGCCGGTTCAAATTAGGGAACTTTTCTTACGTTGGAAGCGGCCCCGGCGCCCACCCAGCGTCGAATAACATGGGTAGCTGGGGGAAACCCTGGGGGGTAAAGGCGGTCAGGGGCGTGGTGCTGATCACATCATCCCCACTCACGACCGGATCAAGAAAGTGTGTGGCGTCACCCCCACACCCCTATACGCCTTCATGGCGTGGTGCTTAGCACAGGGAAACACTTTAAATTTTCTTTATATAAACGATAAATTTCTTAACACATTAATTTTAATCAAACCTTGTATGTTATTTATTTTTGTTTCAAAATTTATATCTATCGTCGATTGTAATTTATTCTGAAAAACTATCCCTAATATTCTTACTTTATCTTTAGTTACAATTCCATATGTTAAGTTTCTTTGCTTTCCCAGTGGCAACAAATGCGATTTTTTTATAATTAATTTTTGCACCTGATATTTGCATGTATTCATTTAGACAGACTATAACTTGCTCACAATTATTCTTCGAGTTGGCGAAGGCTCTTACATCGTCCATATACCCACAAACATGTACGTAATTTTCACAATGCCCCAGAGATGACAAATTTGTTTGAATCATGTTCAGAAAACGTGATAACGATAACATGAACAGATATGAAATTAACGGGGATCCTTGTAAGATTCCCCTTTTCACCTGTATTGTCGATGTTAGGAACCCATTAGCAAGTACCTTAATATATATTATTACAGTTAATAGTTGCACCCAACTAATAAATTTGTCACCAAACCCACGTTTTGGTGAAACTAATTTTAAGTATTTATGGCTAACATAATTATATGCAAATGCAAAGTCAAGCGTGAAAATAGCTAAGTCAGTGCCATTCTTCTCTTAATATTTTGCCCTTATATATCTAATTATTACTAATGCTTGGTGTATGGTGCCAACACTTTGCATTCCATATTGTGTTTTACATACTAACAATGATATATAGGGTTTATACCTATTTGATATTATTTTTGTTAAGATTTATACTCAACATTCATTAGATTAATTGGTCTGTAGTCATTAATTGTTATCGGTTTCTTTACCTTAGGTATTAAAACAGTCACTCTAGTACTACAATTTTTTTCCTATCTTAGTTTTGTGAAATACCTTTTGAACCTACTTAGTTACTGTGGGTCCTATAGTAGGCCATATCGTTTTATAACCTTCACTTATAATACCATCGATACCTGGTGATACATTTCTACGTAAACTGAAAACCACTTTAGTTATTTCATCCTGAGCAAAACTCTTTTTCTAATATATTTCTATCTTAATCGTGAAGTATTATGGATATATTATGTATTTTTATGTTCCCATCTATTATGTCGATTGTTTCTGTTTCAATTTTTTGTTGAAAATGTTTCTTTATTATTTGTTGAATTTCAGATTGCATTATAATTTCTTTCTCATGTTTGTTTTTAATTTCGTTTATAATTTTAATCTGACCTCTATTTCGTTTTTGTTTTATATGATATAATGTGTTTGTTTCTCCGTGATCAAAGGGCTGTAACTTACTTCTTACTTGAATACCTTTTATTTTATTTCAATGGAATCCTAATAATATAGCCTGAACATGCTTATTTTATGTTATACTGACTTACCTTGCAATACTTTATATTTTAATTCACGGAAAACAATATAGTAAAAATTGTACATACTATTTCTGTCTTCATATTTTCGATTTCCATAGTTTTACAAAGTGTTTGGAATCCTACTTTAAAGCAACTATCCCACCACTCCACAAGATTTGTCTTATAAGTAATTTTTGTTGAGCACATCATCCATTCTTCTTTAAAACGATCATTAAAATCCTTGTTTTGAACCAATGCATTATTTAAAAGCCAGAAACCTGGTACACCACAAATATTATCTGAATCTATTTTGATCCTAACGATATATGCAAAATGGTCTGTAAATCAAATTGGGATACTTTGCACATTAGAAACATGGTGCTTAATATTATTAGATACATGAGATAGGCATGATTTGGTTTCATGTATATACGTAAAATCTTCTTCATTTATTTTAACATATTCCCATGTATCCCGGCGCCCACCCAGCTTCAAATAACATGGGTACGTGGGGGAAACCCTAGGGGGTAAAGGCGGTCAGGGGCGTTATGCTGATCACATCACACCCACTCACGACCGGTTGAAGAAAGTGTGGGGCGTTACCCCCACACCCCCTATACGCCTTTATGGCGTGGTGCTAAGCACAGGGGAGCAATTTAGCAACTAATTGTTATCCATCTATTAATGGTTTTAAAGTTTGAGAGTATTTGTAACCTGGTATCTGATCAATGGTTCCTAGAACTGACTTAAAATCACCTCCTAAGATGATCGATGTAATATTACCACTTAATTCCGCCGCCACGTCTTCTAGAAAGAAGTGGCTCCGCTGTGTTCTGCTTTGTGAGCCAGAAGGCGCGTAAATATTACAAAGCTTTACTGCATTTAATATTGCAGTTATTATTCTTCCTGAATACTGGCATTGTACCTGTTGTATCGGTATTCCTTTAAGAATATTTTTTGAGTAAAATTATTGTTCACATCATATATATTACCGTCTTCTAAATATGGACTTCCAATTTCTTGCAAAAAGGCTATTTCTACATATGATTTTTAAGGAAGACTAGTGAAGCTTCCTGCTTAATATTACTACACGATTTATTATAATTAATAGTAGCTACTGTGTAGGTAAACATATTTTGAAAGTTTAATGGAAAACTATGGATTACATATATATATATATATATATATATATATATATATATATATATATATATATAAATAAATATATGTAGAATTAAAAGAAAATACTCCTTTCCAATTCATTTTACCTTAATCTTATTCTGGCTATATATGCAATATTTCACACCAATTATCAAGGCCAAACTATTTGTTAAATTATTGTTTTGATTTACTTAAATCGCCTACCCTGCGCCTGGATCTTATTTTCGCTAAGTTCATTTTGCTCACTTTCGCCACATTTTTAGTCCGATTTTTGTGCCAGTTACATTTTCCACTACCATTTTCATATTTACACTACTACTCTCACTGTCTTCATCAGTAATCAACTCACTATCCATATCGTCTTCCATTACGTCTTGTTGTTCCTCCTGTATTTCTGCTGTCTTCTGATCCTTAAAATCATTGGTGCGTCGCGCGCCATCATCAAGGACTATTTCTCTCACTGATTCCGGTTTGGAGTTTTCTTCCGTAGTTACCAAACATGGTGTACCATCTTCCTCTGGGATCTTCGAAGCCGCAACTGCAACTTCTGCTTCCTTTCGTGATGTATTTTCGCTATTGGTAGGTGTTCCGTCCTTCTGGGTGTTAGGGTGTATTTCTGTATGTATTTCAGTTGATTCCAACTGATTCTCAAGGCTATTAGAAGGTGTTTCACTGGATGGAACGGGAACTCCTTGGTATGGTCTCGAGGTTCCGACGAATCCTTCTCGTTGTTGGTCCACTTGACTGTAGTTTCGTCCGTGCCTGAGCGGAACTCTGAGGACAGTGGGTTGACGAAGTTCGCACATCCTAGGTTCATGACCAGGCTGGTTACAAATCTGGCAAGTCCGTTGCTGTCCATCATATATAACGTTCTTTGTCAACACTATCGACAGTTCCAAATTCTCGCAGTTCTTCTTTCACGCTATCATCGTCCATTTCCAATGGGAGATTAAAGACAGCCACAAACTTCCATTCCCGCATCTTCTAATGACACTTTCACAATCTTACCATCAGCGTAACGAAACTCCATGTCAGGCCCATGTTGTTCTAATAGTTTTCTCATTGCCGCTTCTCTCACAAATTTAATATATATACACAACGCAAAATTGTCGGGAATTGTATTACCATCAATTCGTCAACATGAAGACTGAATTGTCCGTGAATAAATTCATGTATATCCGTTGCCCTCGGTTTAGGAGCATTCACTGGATAGCTTATGTTTATCGTATTTAACCTATTCATTTCCTTATTCTTACTTGCCACTATAGTACTTACTGGTTTACAGATGTGTCTCTTATTTTACAAATCCAATTTTTCAGACGTAGGTGACTCACTAGTTTTACTCGGGGAACGCACTACCAGAAAATGATATCAGCACGTCCAACACAAACGGCGACCTCCAAGGAAATAATTCCAAATTGGTTGCAACCTAGTAGGGAACATACTCCAGGAAAGGTGATGGTTTAATTTGACGTATGTGACACCCGCATCATTGGTCCATTTTTCATCGACACTACTTCAACGGCGTAACTGTACCTGACGCTCCTTCAGGATCATGTGTTTACTTTCATTCTGAACTCCGACGGCAACTTTCCATTTTATTTTCAGCACGATGGCATTCCTCCTCACTATGGTGTTGGTGCGCGTCTATGGCTCGATGCACAATTCCCAGGGAAGCTGATTGGTCGCCGTGGTCCGGTGGAATGACGTCCCAGATACCCTGATCTCACACCCCTCGATTTCTATATGTGGGGCTATCTCAAGCAGATGGAGTATGCTGACAATTTCCGCGATATATGGCACGTACAGGAACACATTGAGCACGCGTGTGACCATATGTCACCGGACATTCTCCTGCCTGTGCAATCGGAGTGGATACGGCGTCTATGGTTATGCATAGGACGTGCTGGCCATCACAAAGAACATGTGTTGTAGCGTGTCGCTGGCACGTGATTTTCAAGCTTTGAGTTTTTATAAAATGTAAACGATACAATATATCAAAGAAATAATTATACTTATGGATTCCTTAGCTCACGTTAGTGTAATGTGATACGTTACATACCCCACATCCATTTGAAATTTCGAACCTGCGTTCAAGATGGCGGATTTCAAGATGACTACCATGGTCACCATTTACCTACCCTACATGTTTACCTTCTACTAGCATATCTCATTACCAGATTCCAACGTCTACATGTAGTCTCGAGTAATAATTTCAATACATATTTCATTATATTCTCACGCGAACAATAACACATTTCAGGCTGCAATTGGTGTGACGACAATAAATTACATTATGTAGCACCCATTTGGTAAGAAAAATAATTGGAGACGCGGGGAAACGAACCTAAGATTTTCGCTTGCAAAGCTGATGTTTATCCAACTTGGACAAAATCTGCGGTGCGGTAAACTTGTTTTTCGAGTCGTTTGTCTTTAAGGTTTCATCTTAAGCTCTTCACACGCAAATTTATAAATTATCTTCTCACGAAACATATTCATTTGCAGAAAATATGATTCATCACATGACGTCTCTTTAATGTGCACAAGTCGTTCATAGAATAAACGTAAAAGTTGTGTGTGAAGTTTAAAGAAGACATTTGAATGTTTTTGCTTGTGGTAGGTTAGTGTTTCCAACCCACAATAACTATTGTGCTCTATATCCTTCAGCAAAGCTAATTCTGCTATGTGCTTATGAAGGATATTGACTACGGTAATATATACAGGGTGTAATTTTAATGGTGCCCACAGACCACAGATTCGTATAGAGGACATCAAAACAAACAACTTCTCTCAGTAACATTTTTCTCTTTGGTGCGTCAATTCGACCCTACAGCCGTTCAAGAAAGACAGTTTTGCCGCCTGGATGCTGGCAACCAAACACAACACTTCGACGTATCTGTGACGTCTTTCCTACTGCGAAACAACGCACGGCAGTGCTGCAAGCAACACACAAATTTTGTGAAAAATGAGAAATTATCGACAATATTATTAGCTGTAAAACTAAGCGTGTAAAACGTCCAGTAAACCGGACATAATAGCCTATCAGCCAGAAGGTCAGCAGTCATCTCAGCGGAAGGGCGCAGTGAACCAACGATATGAGAAATGTTAAAAAAAAATATTCAAAATGAAGTGTCAATATAGGATTTTGTCTCAGTCTACATATCAAATATCAACAACAATAAATTATATTAGACTTACAACTTACATGTGGCTGTTTACGCCCAGATACATGTCAATTATACGTATTTGTAAATCTCGTTGCAAGATTGATGTCTAGAGGTTTTTGTCCAGATGCGTTGTGGTACTTTTGTTCTGATAACGAAAGTAATCGAGGTTCACATGGTTACATTACGACTAAAACACGCACAACTACAGTAACAATCTAATCATGAATCAGTAGCGTATATACTGTCCTGTATAATTGCAAACTATTACATGTGTATCTGCTGCGTATGTAAACACAGTAGTCGGAGAGTATGTTTCACTACTATTGATTGATAAATTGAATTCTTGTTTTAAGTCCACTTTATGCATGGGAAGGCTAATCGGGACTGGACCTACAGTTTAAAGTGGTATCCAAACCATTATGTGCCACCAAAGGGTATCGAACCCGGGACACCTAGTGGTGACTGCTGGCGCCGTGGCGGCTATTGGAGTATGCGGGATGTTCTTGTTTGGGATTGTGTTGGCGAATCCTTGAGAGTAGGGGGCGGGGTTTGTGTGGGAAACATGATTAGACACTGTGATGTATGTTTCTGTAGTTGCGGTTGTGAGGAAGGAACTGTGAGGTTAAATACGTCATTGTAGGGGGCGGTGTGTGTAGAGTGGTATTTAGGTGCAGGGTCATTGAGGGAGTTGCGGATGGTTGTACACCCAACAGCGAAAGAAACAATAAGCGAATTGTCCAACACCATTTTCATTCGGTCTGTATTACACAATGTGTTGACAATGAATGAGAATATTATCAATATGTTTTCCACCTAAAAACATACATTTTGGGACATGGGTGTCACCGGACAAGAGAACGGTTAACAAAATAGTTCATGTATTGATAGAAAATAGAGCTGCATCCAGTATAATGAATGTAAGGCCATATGAGGAGGCTAGTTGCTCGATGGATTATTTCCTAGTAAAAACCAAATTTAGAGCAAAGATAAGGAAGATTAGTAAATCTCCGAATCAGAAAAACATAAAACTAAATTTAGGAGAATTAAATGAAGATCAAATAAATCAAAAACAAAAAAGGAAAATTACAGAAAAATTGGAGAAAATGAACAAAGAAATGACAGTGCGACAGAAGAGATAGAAGAAAATTGGAAACATGAGAAACGGCATCCAAGAAGCAGTAAGAGGAATACTGGGAGAAAGACCAAAATAAAACAGAAACCCATGGTTTGATGAACAATGCCAACAAGCAATTAAAAACAGGACCGAAAAGTATAAACAGTACATTAGTAGACCAACTAGACAGATGAAATCAGTATATGATGAATCAAGAAGAAGAAAATAAAATATGCCGGAACAAAAAAAGAAAATACTTGAGTGAGAAGATAACACAAATACAATAAGACTGGGAGGAAATAGTGTGAAAACAGCATATAGGGAAATTAAAAATATTAAAGAAGGATATATAGTAAATAACAACCTAATACAAGATAAGGAGGCCAAATTAGTTGGAAGTAAAGAAGGAATAAACAAGAGATGGAAGGAATAATTTCAGGAAATGTTGAAAGTAGAAGAAAAAGGAAAAGTGGACAATGAAGGCAAAGAAGATGATAGAGACGTAGATATAGACTAAGAGAGTGAGGAAAATATCAACATCAACATAGAGGTACCTAAACTAGAAGAAACTATAGAAGTTATAAGGGGACTAAAAAATGGGAATCTCCAGGTGTGGATAGAATATCAAACGAATAAACCAAGGAGGAGAGGAAATAGAAACGAGTTTACATAGACTCATAATAAAGATATGGGAATAATAATGTATGGCAGGCGAATGGAATAGCAGCTGCATATTACCCATACACAAAAAGGAAGTAAACTAGATTGTAACAACTATAGAGGAATATCTTTACTGTGTACAGTATACAAGATATTTACTTTTCTGTTAAAAGACAAACTAAACCCAATTATCGAGGATATAATGGGAGAATACCAAGGAGGATTCAGGAATGGAAGAACTACGATAGATCAGATATATACAGTTAGACAAATAATGGAAGGCTTCTGGGAGAATAATCTAGAATAAACACACATATTCATTTACTTTCAGAAAGCATATGATAGCATATACAGGAACAAGATCTACGAAATCATGTCACCCTATAAAATAACACAAAAGCTCATAAAACTTACGAGTAAGACGATGATAGACACGCAGGCAAAAGCAAAATTATTGCATGGAACAAAATAGGATATTGCAGTTAGAGTAGGGTTAAGACAACTAGATGGACTGGCACCTATTCTCTTCAACAAGCTATTGGAGTACGTAATAAGGAAAATACAAGTAAATGCAAATACAACATTGTAGCACAAGGTGGTAAAAGTAGTAGGATAATCACACGACCTGAACATCATGAGTCGAATACAAAAAAATACAATAGAAATAATCGAAGAATTGGAGAAGAACGCAAGGGAAGTTGGCCTGGACATAAATCCCAATAAAATCAAATCAATGATAACAACAAAAGGAAGAGAATGAAGCAAAAAGAACTAACATTTAATTCTCCAAAAATAGAAGTGGTTACACAATTAGAAATTCTAGGGATCTGGTTTACAGATAATAATGAGGAAATGGAGGATATAAGGAAAAATATCAATCAAGCCAATAATGTGTATTACTCCTTGATATAAATTTTACAATAATCAAAATAAATACTTTATAAAATAAATATAACACTCTATAAAGTAATGATATGATCAATAATATGGTACACAGTGAAACCTGGACCCTAAATAAACAAGCCGCAAACACCATCAATTCCTTCGAAAGGAAAGTATTAAGAAGGACTTTAGGTCCTTTGAATGAAAATGGAAAGTGAGGAATAAGATATATTCAAGAAATTTATAGAATATATAGTGAAATAGTTCTGACAAGCACCATCAGAATAAAAAAACTAGAATGGGCAGAACACATAATCCAGATGGAAGGTAAACGCATACCTAAAAGAATAATGGATCAAGAATTGAAGGGAGAAGGCCTGTAGGCAGACCCAGAGACCGCTGTCAGGAAGCTATAAGGAGAGATGCTGCAATAAGATTAGGACAAGAAGATTTTAAGCAGCAGCAGCAAATCGAGAGAAGTGGAGGCAAATAGTCACGGAGGCTAAGGCCAGATTCAGGACTGTGACGTCATGTGAAGAAGAAGAAGATGACAATGAATTGAAATACAGACGTCAATAAACAAACAATAATGCCTGCTTGGAACCATTATAATTTTATTTCTTCAAACAAGACAGGAGATATAATAGAAAACTAGTGAAAATAGAAATCGACAATTTGCCTACTATTTACTTTGCCTTTCAATGTACGTTCATGAACGCTGACTGCGCCTATAGCTGGGATGATGGGTGTAAGAGTAAATTTTTGGAAAATAGTAGCTTCTGTGCTTCGTTTTGTACTTCATTTTTGTTTGCTTAGATCAGGGATTCCTGTCTTCCATTATTTTGTAAAAAGTTATGAGGGCAGATGTGGTTCAGAAATGTCTGTTGCCTATAGCTTGGAAAAGCTTTCTTAACAAGTGTGATGTGACGGACGTCATCACTTGTTCGTTAGTGGCTTGAGCAACGAATTGCAGTACTAAGTGTTTTTCTTATTGATAAAGTAATCATACGTTGGTTGTTGCAAGGTCTGACGCGTTTCTAGTAGGATTTCTGTGGGTTGTGATGGACTATAACTTTCCTAAATAGTGTAGTGGCTTCATATTTTATTTGCTTGATTGTGAGGGCTGCGAATGGAGGTCGTTTTTTCATGTCCTTAAGAGAAACATTAGTGCCTAATAAGACAAGAAGAGGGAGAGCACTTTATCTGGTCATTTCTCCAATTAAGGGCGCTCTCAAAGCCATCAAATTTCGAAAAAAATCCTGCTTATGAAGAGATTTGTCGAGAAAATGTTAGGGGATACAAGTTTGCGGGGATGTGTATTGACATGTTGGTTACCATGTTTTTTCTCTTTCGCATGGATGTTTCAAGGCCGCTTATGAATTTTGGGTAGGTAGCTGTCGCTCCTCAGCGACTTATAGGTGGCATGGGGAATAGGGTTATATATTGTCGTAACTAAGTCTAATATATCATCAAGAGATTGATCTAAAGCGTCGTGTAGTGATGCGTTCATTTGTTACGTTCAGGATAGGAAGAAGATTTTTGATTATAAATAATTTCTTTTTAGAGCTATTACGGGCTCAACTTCATGGAGTTAGGCAAGATTTTCAATTGTACATTGCAGTACATAACTATTACTGTGGGCCGTATAGTTGGGTACAAACTAATAGAAGATCTGCGTTTTGCCAAGCGCTGAGGGATGAGATTTTTTTATTTTTTGCTGGGGTTGACGCCAGAGACGGCGTAATATATTTGTAACATATACGATCGTGTACAAAATTACTTTGGGCAGAGCGACTACACCATGATGCGTTCACTGATTACTGAGCGGATACGCGGGATCGTATTGTGACGCTGTCAAACTCAGATGATAGAGCTAGAAGTTTCGCTTTATGGTCCCTCGACCATCTCTCTTATCAGCCATTCGGTCGTAGCGTGGAAAGAAACAAGGGATAATATGAGTCGACCAATTAACCTCCCGATCAGGCAATCTGACACAGACGTCAGGTATTACGCTCGTGTTATTAACCGTTGTCCGTGAAACACACAGTCATTCGGTTCTTTGGCGATGTATGCTGCCTGGGTACTGGAGACTTGACTTCCCGTGGCGTCTTAGCCTCTCGCATCGTGGTTGACCAGCGGCGCGTTAGGATCCGCGGTTGGCATGACTTGGTCTCGGGAACGGATGGCTGCGTAGACACTGGCAGTCCGGGCACTGTGACAGGGTTCCCTTCTGGACTCGCGGCGTTGTAGATGACGAGCGTTTGTCTCGAAATGTGAATCAGGAGTGGCTAACCGCTTCAGCCCAGAGGAGCAAGGCTGGCTGCTGTGTGACGATTGCGTGTAGTGGTTTCCTCGTGTCTCCTTCGACAATCGTCACAGGGTACTCAACTTGCAGACTCTCCTGGAGCTCTTATTCATGCAGATAGGTTCTGCGACCAAATGGTCCCTATTCCAAATTTTTTGGCCTTTTTAACATCGTTGCTCTGTTTGGCTCTTGCTGATATATCGTTTCGAGCTTTGTGTGTTTTGATGATGCTGTTACACCACAAAACCCCGTAGCGCTTGTAGAAATGTTGCATGCCCTGACGACATTGCTTACGCACCGATGGAATGTGAATACTGACATCAGTATTATTATTTGACCTATTACTGGGGCGAGAAAGTACGAGCAACCCTCAGACTGATTTGGATATACTTAAAACTATGTCAAGATGTCCATATCAGCTTATTGCTCAAGTGTGCTACTCTGCTGAAAACAAGCATTTAGTAAAAAAAAAGCCTTCATGAAATCCCTGAGAAAGTACGACCCCCCTTAGATTGATTTGGACACACTTACAAAAGCTGCATCTGTCAGATTGTTGTCCATAGGATTGTAAAAAATATGCCTTTCTTGATATTGTTTTTGCTATACATAAAACTAAGCCAAGATGCTCATATGAGCTTATTGCCTTTAGTGTAATATTCTGTAAAGTGTAATCTTATTAGCTACATCTCCACCCACACACACCCACATATGTTATCTACTTCTGGTCTACTTGACAGACACCTGTGGGTTTTTTTCATTTTTTTAAGTATATAGTTTTATTAAGTATATATAGTTTTGATTTGGACCCCAAGAAATCTTATATAATAAACCAACAACAAAAATGCCAGATCAGAAATATTGTAATCAATGCAATACGAATATATCTAGCTCTAATTGGGTTAAGCACCAACGGAATTTTGATCCAGAAAAATGCAGAACACCCACAAAGATATGCCCAAAATACCATAGAAAATATAGCATGGAATACTTCACATGTAAACATATAGGTACTTATTATGTACTGCCTTTTACTTCATCACAGCCATCTACATCTTCATCTGGTCTAAAAAGGAAGCTCGAAACATCCGATAATGCTAGACCAGCAAAGCAGTCACGCAATACACCCATCCATAACAGTTTTAATGGCCAACTTAGTGATTACTGTTTTGTATCAGAGCCAAAATGTGACATTAAGATTTTTTTGAACAGTATAAATTCTGATTTGCAGGCTATTCTAAATGCACAAAATGGCTCTTGTAAGCTATCCCTCAAATTGTATACTCAATGTAAAAAATCAAATGACACAAAATTTACACAGCCCCACATAACAGAAACTACCTGTATACTCAAATATAAACTCAGACAAAATTCTAAGCAGGTTTATAGACAAATTGCTTATCAAACACTCTGAGTTTGCTGCTAAGGAATCGGGTTGGAGCCTATGTGGATCTCCACACAAGCTCTATATTAATAGTTCTGAATTTAGACCACTACAAGGTTCTTCATATCGGCCATTACCTGCCAATATAAAAAAAAAGCCGTGGTCAACCTAGAAAATAATGATCAAAAATGCTTCTTGTGGATTATATTGGCAGCTTTGTTTCCAGTTTTAAATAATCCAGAGCGAATAAGTTATTATAAACAGCATGAACATGATGATGCTATGGAGGACATAGAATTTAAAATGTCTGTTCAGAATATTGATAAATTTGAAAAAAAAGGCCAGAGATATCAATGGTAGGCCATTATCTATTAATGTATTCATTTGTTTTACTGGTCGTGGCAATTGCTTGATAGAACCTCTCAGAATCAGTACACTTGATAATGATTTTGCTGTCCCGATTGATCTGCTCTTAATTGAAGGGGATGGCACATACCATTACACTTTCACAGTCTTGAAGCTTTAGTCAGAACACAAGTAGACAAATCCAACACAATATACAAGTTGTGTCGAAGATGTTTGACTGTAATTGATGGTCGAAAAATGGTATATGGTGTTTATGAGAAGAATACAGAAATTGCTAAAAACAAGTTACTTGAGCATCTGAAATACTGTGGCAACCATAAACCTGTTCATATGGTTATGCCTAAGCCCAATAAAAATGCCGAATTCAAAACATTTGAAGATTTGTTACGGCATCCAGCATATATAGTCTGTGATTATCAATCAAACCTCAAATCGCTTGCATTCTGCAGCCCAGATCCTGATGAATCTTCAAGTACATCATACCAGCTACATGAACCTTCTAGTTTTTATTATGTGGTTGTACAGGATGGTGTTGTTAGTAAAGAATATTTATACATGGGACCAGATGTCATCAAAGAATTTGCACGTAAAATAGAAAATGAGTTTCGTTGCA
The DNA here is from genome assembly GCF_977018435.1 of Lepisma saccharinum. Taxonomy (NCBI): domain Eukaryota; kingdom Metazoa; phylum Arthropoda; class Insecta; order Zygentoma; family Lepismatidae; genus Lepisma; species Lepisma saccharinum. The sequence continues at coordinate 10,969,876 of NC_139237.1, forward strand.
TAGTCTCTAATGTGTTGTTAAAATCAAAACCTATGATGCCTTTAACAGAGGATCAGATCGAAGATTTCAACAATGCAGAAAAATGCCCCGAATGTGATTCTGAATTTTAAGATACAAATATCAAGGTGCATCACCATTCCCGTACAGATGGTAAATTTAAAATGGCCATGTGTAATAGCTCTAATATTAAGACCCAGAAACCAAAATTTGTCCCAATACTTTGTCACGAGGCATCAAATTATGATTTTCATCATCTGATCAGGTACGAGGGGTTTGACAAGCAGAATTTGAATATTTTAGCAGAAAATGATGAAAAATATATTGCTATTAGCAAGATAATTAGTGTTGATTGTAAGTCTATACACTTAAGATTTCTTGATTCATACAGAATTCTGTCGGCTAGCCTGGCTACTCTGGCCAATCAATTATCTGATGACCAATTCAAAATCACATGTGCTATGTTTCCAAATCAGGACCTGAAATTAATTAGGCGTAACCCATATGACTATGTTACTGATTTTTCTAAATTTGATGAGTGTGCTCTGCCATCACAACAAGAGTTCTACAGTAAACTCAGGGCATCCAGAATCACTGATGATGATTATCACCATGCCCAGTTGATGTGGCCAACTTAAAATGCCAGACACTTGGTGATTATCATAAGCCATACTTGGAACTTGATGTGACTCTCTTAGCCGATATACTTCAGGCATTTAGAAAATCATCGATGGAAAATTATAAGCTGGATCAAATCTATTTCTACAGTGCTCTGGGCGTAGCATGGTCTGCCATGTTTTTGAACACTAAAATGCAATTGGATCTGATCCAGGATCAGGACATGCATCTGTTTATGGAACAATGTATACGAGGAGGCATGGTACAATGTTCTCAAAGATATGCCAGAGCCAACAACAAGTGTGTTCCCAATTATGATCCAGCACGCCCATCAAACTATATACTTTATGTGGATGCCATCAGCCTATATGGCTATGCTATGATGGATAAACTGCCATATGTAGGGCTTGAGTGGGTCGAAGATTTCAACATTGAAGATTTTCAGGACTTTGATGACAGTGACTATGGTCTATTCTTAGAGGTTGATCTGACAATTCCTGATAATTTATACAACCGGTTATCTTATCTGCCCATAATTCCTGAGGTCGAGTGTTCACCTGGCTCTAAACAGAAGAAACTAATGATGACTCTAAAACCAAAACAGGGTTATGTCATATACTACAAAAACCTCTAATTCCTGATGCATCACGGTGCTGAAGTTACCAAGGTTGGCAAAGTCTTGAGGTTCAAGCACTCAACATGGTTGAAGCAATACATCGATACAAACATCGAGGATCGAACACTTGCTGTAACCCAATTTGATAAGACCTTGTTCAAATTGATGGTCAATTCAGTGTATGGTAAAACCATAGAAAATGTCAGAAAACATACTGATGTTAAGTTAGTTACTGACCCCAACCGGAGCAAAAAATTGGTAGCAAAGGCCAACTTCAATTACAGAAGAATTTATGATGATAATCTGGCACTCTTTAATATGAAAAAACAAAGATTAAGTTTGATAAGCCTATTTATGTAGGGGCTGTCATATTAGAATTGGCCAAATTACACATGCTAAAGCTCTATTACGATGTGTCGAAGCCTTTTTATGGTGATCGTGTAAAACTGATGTACATAAACACAGATAGCTTTATCATTGATATTCAGACAGAAGATGTCTATCAAGATATATCACAGCCTGCATTGCTTAAATATTTCGATACCAGTGAACATCCAAAAGTCAACCCCACAACAAAAAGGTGCCTGGTAAGTTAAAAGACGAGACACTTGGTGATGTTATTGTAGGATTTGCTGGGTTAAGGGCCAAGATGTACAGCTTTGAAACATGTAGTGGTGCTGTTGCCAAAAAAGCCTAGGGCATTGGTAGAGTAACTGTGGACAAAGAGCTCTAATTTAAAAATTATGAAGATTGTCTCAAATCACAGAGTTCAATCAGAACATCAGAATGCAGAATTCAGAGTAAAGATCACTTGTTGACCACAAATGTTAGAAGAAAAATTGCTCTGGACCCACATGTCGATAATAGATGCATTTTATCGTGTGGCATACATACTCTACCATGGGGTCTTGGTGACTTGATAAGAGGCAATCAATGCCCAATCACAGAGCATGATTTGAAATAATTAAACATGCCGATGAACTTATTTGGGTTCAAAAAACAAGCTATTATGGACCTGGCAACACCAGCATCTTCTCCTGATATACAATCTATACTAACTAAACTAAGTGGTTTGTTAATTATTCATCTGAACAGCATACTTACAGATGTTGATTATAAAACAGGTAAACCTTTGTACATATTTAACATTAACTTAAACCACTACCAGTTACCTGTAGGTGGCCAATTACAATTTATTGCAACCCCCGAGGGTAATGTCAAGGTTTCAGTAGGCAAAAATATTTACAGGATAAAGCACTCGGACATGGTCTCTGGCACTGTATATACTTTCTCTGCCGGTGATTGCTTGTATGTTGAGACCCACCATGATGACAAGCTCATACCATTTTTTATAGAATTAAGAATCAAATACTCTATAATAAATAACTACTAAAGCAAAATACCAAATGATATTTTTGGGCATACAAGGCGCGAAGATCACAGTGACGAGATTCTGATGCTTGATGTCAGAGTCAAAAAAATAAGAAGTGATTTACAAGCTCTACAAACTACACTCAATGCCAGTCTTCAACTAGAGATTACCAATTTACAATCACAATGCATGGACCCTCTTCTTAAAATTGACTCAGAACTCAAATTGCTGCTTCAAAAATATACTGACTTGGCCACATTAGATCATCTTCAGTGTTTAGAGGAGGCTATAGCAGCTCTTCAAACCAAATTTAAGACTCAGGCTACCAACTTTGAGCAATTGAAACAGGAACTAGGAGAGCAGATTGGTAGTGTCCAGACACAGCTCCAAACAATTGTCAAGAACATAAAGTAACAAGAAGATTTTGATCTTGTGATTTTTTCTTTAAAAGAACAGATTCAATCACTACAGATACCTAATCTGGACCCCTTAAACAATGCCATAGCCGAGATTAAAGAAAAAATCGAGACATTTGAGAACTTTATGGACAACCTACCATCTTCTGATGCTCTGAGTGCTATCACTCGTAGTGTTGCGAACATCAAGCTGCAACTCGAGACATATGAAGATTTTGGAATAATTCAGAGTACCATAAGCCATCTTGAGGGTACCATAGCAGCAGTACAAAATGATCTGACAAATGTACAAGAAACTCTAGAATCCTGCTTACCTGGAAATGTAGACAACCTTGTCAGTGTCCAGCAACAGATCACCAAACATGAAAACCTCAACGCTGAAACTGAGCTATCTCATTTTCATCACTTGATCGATGATATACAAACAAAGCTTGACTTGAGCTAAAATGATTTTTCTAAGTTTTGCAGTAGGTGCTGGAACCAGGACTGCTATGGGTTTGTTACAATTGATATGTTGAAGAAACCCAATAGTGGTAAATACAGAAATAAAATCAACAATTTTCTAGACATTGAGACATATATAAATAACCATGAAAAGGCCAATTATTGATGATCTTAAATTAAGAGATTATCTTGTAAAAAGATTTAAGGGATGGAAATCAGAGAACCGAGGAATTTATGAACAAGACAAACAAACAGAACAGCCTATTATTGATGCTATTAGTGAATTAGGTAAAAATATCAAAACAGTTACATAGCAAAATCAAAATTTGATCACAGAGCTTGTCCCTGTAGCTGCTAGGAACATATTAGATTATCCAATCACCCCACTTTCTAGTATTCATACACCTAGTCCTGTTGGTCCTCGAATAATTGAAGATACTCAGGATCCTATTGAATTGGGTCTTCTTGCTCAAAAATATTTAAGCACACCTAAAGACAACAAAGATGAGGCCTTTGGCTTATATGCTGACACAGAGCGTGATGGTAGCATCATACATAGAATTGGCAATTTCAGAGTAACATTTATGGGAGATGATCTAATTGTATATTCAGAATCTCATCTTGGAGAAAGAGGTGGTTTGTAAAATATCCCGGCACACCTGGGTTGTGGGAACTGATGACTATGAAAAGGCCTGGCAACTATACAGATCAAGATTATGAGCATTACAAAGAAATATTAATAAAATCAAATGCTCTATACCAGAACAATGATCCCACACAAAAAAGAGTCAAGTCTAGCAGTGGAGCAAAATACAACAACTTAATGAACCCATATGGTCACAGATCAAGACTGGTAGCGGGATCAAAGAGTACAACACATTGCCTAAAGAATTTGTCTGGGTTGATGATGTCAGGAAACTTGTAGATAGGTTGCTGGTCATAGATGGGGAAGAAAATGCCGTTAACCATAATTTTTACAATGAAAAGGTTGGAATTATGGACATGATAGACACCACATTGTCTAATTTTATAGTCAATGACACTCAGGGGATAGGATATCTTATAAAAATTATTAATACTCTACCTCCTAAATTTTGGAATATCTCTGAGGGTCAGGGGCTGGTTAATGACATCATAACCAAGCTGTCATTTGAGCTACACATTCCAGGCTATCAGTATTGTGGTCCTGGTACCAAATTGGACCAGAGACTAAAAAAAGGTGACCCTGGTATAAATCCCCTAGATGTAGCTTGTAGAGACCATGACATAGCATACAACACACATGCCAATCTTGATAGGAGACATGTGGCAGACAAAAAATTAGAATTTACCCAGAGGTATAGTGTTAACTCAAAATTCTGTCACTCACAGAGCAGAGAATCTGTCTGCTACAGAGACAGTGGATCTGGGTACTATAGGAGAGCTTTTGGGCTTCCAGAACAACACAAAACTTGAACCAGCCATCAAACACACTGCTATTAATATACCTAAATTCTTAGCAATAGAGACTCTGAATATTCACTGTAATGTGGCCGATGGTATGATCACCAAATCAGATGGCATAGGCAGTCACAAACAAACTGGCATCATCGCAAAATTCAAACCTAACTCTGAATTTATGGAGCCAATCATCTACACTCCATCACCAACATTATATTTTCCAGTGTGCCATAATAGAATAGACTATATTGAGTTGATGGTCACTAATGAAAAAGAAGAATTAGTTGATTTTGCTGGAGCCACAACAACTGCTATCATAGAAATTAATATTTAAATAAAAATACATACAAAAAATGGAAAATATCGAGAGTTATGAGCTACAGTCATTCCCCCCGAACCGTAGGACCTTTGCCAATTTGAATCAGCCCAGCACAGAGATTGAAGTTGACCTTGATGTAGGGGATTTCTTAATACACCCCCACAGAGCAGACCTCTGTATCAAATTTGATGTTGTAAAGCTCGATGGTACAGATTATCCGGGTAACTCAAATATAAGACTGGTAGACAATTTTGTACCACATCTGTTCTCTGAAATCGAGATCAGAAAACATGGTGTTGTTATAAACAGAGTAGATTACCCTGGTATTACCTCTATAGCTCTGGCTACACTGAAGTTATCCAAGACCGAGGCTTCTTACTACAAAATAGGTGGATTTGAGGCTGGTGATAAAATATTAACAGAGAGCCACACTGTATTGTTCCCGATGCGCCTGTTACCTGGATTTTTTCAGATTACAAAGACATTAAGTGGAAGGGTGGTTTAAGAAACACATTTCGAAGAGCCGCCAATGATAATAATGATTTGATGAGGTACAGTACATTAAACTCTACTGGTGCAGCTCTGCCTAATACCCTACCTGACGAAGGCAAATGTCTTATTCAGACTATGGAGCTAAGAATTCCAGTAGTTGAATATGAATCTAGTTATGCTCTTAAATACAAAGCAGATATACTAAAAAATCCATAGGTGCCTTTACAATTTTATACATATCAATGTGTCCAGAAGTCTGCCACTGGTAGCTATTATGAATTCGATTCTATAAACTCATTCTCCAGTATAGAATATGACATGCCAGATTTTGTAGTGGTACTGTTTCAGACCGCAAGAAACAATAACCAAGAAAAAAATTCAAGTAAGTTTGATACCTGCAACATAAAGAACATATATCTTAAAAATGGCAGAAACGAGGTTTTTCCCAGAGAAAATTATAATTTAAACATGTCCAAGGATGATTTCCTCAAATGATACGAGGCATATACTGCATACAAAAGAGTTACTACCGGGAATACTGACATGTATTACTCACCAGATGAATTCAAAGCACAGAGACCCACGTTTGTCATCAACACCTCAAGAAGGAAACAGGTTGTGGTTAATGACAGGACAAACATTAAAATTATCTGTGAATTCGATGATACACTCCCTGCCGACACAATATTTAGTGTTATTCTTATAGGTGAAAAAATCATATGTTTATGATGTAAGAAATGAAAGATTCGCAGAGCAATTCTAGAAGCCTTCTGCATATTACATTGTCTTAGTACTAGATAAACAAGTTGGGCCTGGTGTCCAATTAAAATATTCGGGTTAACATATTAATACTCTGAACTAAAACCGGAAGTGACCGGAAGTAACCGGAAGTAAACCGGAAGTGACCTGAAGTGGACCGGAAGTAAACCAGAAGTGGACCGGAAGTGAACCGGAAGTAAATATATGTGGGTGTATGTGTAGGTGTGGGTGTGTGTGGTTGTAGATGTAGCTAATAGGATTACACTTTACAGAATATTACACTAAAGGCAATAAGCTCATATCAGCATCTTGGCTTAGTTTTAAGTCTAGCCAAACCAATGCCAAGAGGGGCATATTTTTAACAAGCTTATGGACAACAATTTGGCAGATGCAACTTTTGTAAGTGTAGCCAAATCAATCTGAGGGGGGTCGTACTTTCTCAGGGAATCCATGAAGGCTTTTTTTACTAAATGCTTTGATTCAACAGAGTAGCACACTTGAGCAATAAGCTCATATGGACATCTTGACATAGTTTTAAGTATATCCAAATCAGTCTGAGGAGGGTTCGTACTTTCTCGCCCCATTATAGGTTAAATAATACTACTGACATCCTTACCGAGTGTCGGTGAATTGGGAATTCAGATTTTTATAATGACTCCGCTGTTTCATTCCACATTCCCCTGACCGATGAGTATCCACTTTTCGAGTTATATATGTGTGTGAGTGCGTGGTGTGGATGTGTTTGTGCGTGCCTTCGTGTGTGTGTGTGTGTGTGTGTGTGTGTGTGTACGCAGACATATTCTTGTGGGAACCGGCGTATGTTTAAACACCTTTCTTAATGGAACCAAAAAAATTGTTGGGACATTTTGCCGGTCCCAAGAAGGAAAATACCATTGCGATACTCCTGAGACCCTTTGCGACATGTACTCGAAGTATTTTGAAGGTACCAAAAAGTTCATATTTGTTGGATTAGTGTTTTTACGGGTGTGTTACACTCTGCCATGTGCAGGTGGTTTAAGAGTGTGTAAAAGTGGTGGTTAATCTCATCTCTTGGTACCAGGAAGTGTGGGTGTGTAAAATCTTGGATCTGTTTCGCATGTATTGGTACCGAACATCCCAGAGGGTTGAGGGGCAAGGAAAGGTTCGTTCGGCGGACGACGGGGTTCCCCGCTTGCTTGGCCGTTCCGTTGCTCCCGAGCTGTCAATGTTGCTAACTTAAAACTCTGGAGCCAGAACTGTCTTCTCTTATCTTTTAATCCTACAATTGCAATTGTAATTGATTTGCTTTATTTTACTTCGATTTTGTGTCACTTTTGGCTAATCTGCGAAAATGGGGATGAGTGATGTTATCATAAATATGATGAATCGACTCTCACGAACATCCATTCTCAGACCGGGATTCGAACCTGGGACCCCTGGCGTCCTAGCGCGATGCTACTCCACCACGGGGGTCGGCTTTAATCTTAAAATCAAACAAAATGCCTCAATATAATTTCTTCCCACATAGTGGTTCGGATACCACATTGAACTGTAGGTTCAGTCCCGATTAGCCTTACTGTGCATAAAGTGGACTTAAAACACCAAATCAATCAATCAATATAATTTCCTCCTTCAAACGTGATCCTTTTTTCATGTGCCTATGACAAGCTTTCATTTGAGTTTTGCTAAATAACGGTAAATGCAGATAAATCAATTTGTTTCTATAGCTGATTTTCTTCCATAGCCAAGAAGCAAAGAGCAGAGTTTCAGATGTTATAAAAAAAAAAAAACTCGTTACTTGTCTCCTTTCGGGCATGATGAAGTTATCGAGAAAAATTAATTATTATTGAAAGAAAATTAAGAAGGGATATTTCTGACCAAAGCGACAAGCGATCAGGCAAAAGGAAAGTGACAAGTGTCACTTCATATCGAAGTGACTAGTGACAGAGGTACCTCATTCTACAAGCTAGCCTTTTTCCCAAACGCGCAAACAGACCAATGCGACACTGCATGACACTCATGACTTTCAGAAGCGGAAGGCGACAAGCGACACGTGTCGCTTAGAAACAATTATAAAACATTTTCAGAAGAAGGAGCAAAACAAGTTGCGCTTCTCGACTGTTGCTTCCGTTTCTCGATATCATGAATGGTGTCGCCTAGGTCTGGTGTTCGGGAATTCGCAGTAAATGCTTTCTTGTTAACTGGAGTGGCTTGTATTTCGTGTATCTTGTCACTTCGGTGTGAACTTCAGTGTCACTTGCTACTTGTCGCCTGTCACTTCGGTTCAAAATCTCTCTGTAAGAAATCATTCAACGCGTAGACACAACCACCAGACGGAAACAACACGATAACGTCCCATGAAACGAGAAACGGGAAACATGCAAGCGGCACGTGTACTTTGTCGTGTCAGATTTGTTCGAAAATTTTATTTATTTCTGAATTTTGGTTTCCAATAGCCATTTAATGCTTCGGTACGAAAGTTCTATTGGGAGCCTTCAGCCCGAAGGGACGAGAAACGAGGTGTTTTAAACCGAAGTAACCAGCAAGCAAACCGTAAAAAGGTAAAGTTCTCCCCTGTGATTAACACCACGCCATGAAGGCGTATAGAGGGTGTGTGGGTAACACCCCACTCTTTCTTGATCCGGTCATGAGTAGGGGTGATGTGATCAGCATCACGCCCCTGACCGCCTTTACCCCACAGGGTTTCCCCCAGGTACCCATCCATGTCATTTGACGCTGGGCTTCCAACGTTATAAAAGTTCCAGGATTTGAACCGGGCGGGGATCAAACCCGGGACCTTGAGCATGGTAGTCAGACGCGTTACCGACTGAGCCACCGTGGCCACTTAAAAATTTAAGCAAGCATTTACTGCAGCTGCGCTACCAGCAGACGCCACCAGACATAAAGACGTGAAGGGACACGTGCACCTTGTCATGTGACTTCGAAAGGTTCGAAAGTTTGCATTCATTATTGAGTTTTTGTTTCCAAGTGATACCTGTCTATTCTCGCTTCGGGCTGGGCACTTTCTAATCTCGTACGGGATTCGTACACAGGGTCCCTAGTCAAGACAAGTGTTTATCCTTCGGATAAGTTAACTGCTTGATCAGAATCCAATGTAGTTCTTTTTTTAACCGTCGTGTTTGGCAACACTGACAAGGGAAGCAAAGTTTTCTCTCTCGCCTCTGCGGGCACCGCGAAACCGTCGATATGTTTTGCGACGTTGCTACACATATTCGACATCTCTTATTCTAGCTCGCTGTGTTAAACGTGCAACATGAAAAGTGAGGAAACCCACCACCCAACAACGTCTCAGAGGAAGCACAACCTACTGGTTCCTGCTTGCAGTAACGTTCACCGTGCGTTTTCCCCCACAGTATCTTACGCTAAATCTCTCCATTGCGTTTGAGTTTCGCCAAGTTTCCTGCTACTCACATCTGTTGTTTGCGTGTATGTGTGTTCAATGTTCAAATATACAGAGATAACATACAAATACTTACGCAGAGATATTCACATTATTACATGGGGATAATGCATTTTCCTATACATAAATCAACAGCAAGACATAGATTTCATTCTTTTTTGATAAATAATACCTGGAAACAACATGTATTGCCTTCTATGATCTTAACAAAAATATTAATTCCAATGTAGTAAACATTACTTTCAAAATGGCAAAGTAAAATATAAACGACATGAATACTCTTCCCGTTTCTAAACCTGATAATTTATAGCCGTGTATTTGATTTCATTTTATAATTAATAATGTAATGAAGTAAAATGTTACACAGTATTCAGGTTTAGTGAGAGGTAGCGTATTTTTGCCTTAGTGTGGCCTTTTTAAAACAATATTCACAAAGTTACTGAAGCAAATGAACTTGAAGGGACAGCGAAGATATGTCATCAAATTATATGTGGGAGAGTGCTACAAAAGGTAAAGTTCACCCCAGTGTATTTCACCGAGCTACCATTCAAGCACATGGCTTCACACATTCTCGATCTGGACCGTACTGAAGGAGACATGATCAACACCATTCTCTTGCAAACATTATAAATGAAAAGTAAAAAAAAAATGCTAAGTAGTTCCATGTCTTCCTAAAACGAATATATCCAGTATATTCGACTCTATTGCAGCTGATATTCCTGGCGCAAAGGTTTAGCACAGCGCGTTACGACGCTACGTGGGTCCAGGCTCAAAATTCCGACGTGCTCATGGATGTTCCTTCATGGGTGACCTTCATTAATGACACCATTACATTATCCATCCTCATCTTATCGATTAGCTAAAAATGAAGAAAGACGACGCTAAAAATAATAATCTAATCAAATGAACTGTATTTTGTTCATTTGTTTACCTTCCGGTCTTTATGAAGGAGTGGCCACGAAGCCAGAAGAGCCCTAATTTAGAATCCTGGGCACGACATGGATGTGTGATTCTGTTCGTTCTGATTCCAATAATAATGCTCATTAACGATTAACCTTCGGCATAGAAAAACTATTATAATTAAGGTTAATATATGTTGAATTCTTCTGTCACTTCATTAATGTGGACCATTTCCCTATCCAAGGGAAAATATGTTAGATTAGTAACATAAAGAATATTCACTTTCGAGGCAATCCAAGGCATTGAGGGGGAATACTAAATTCAAAATACCATCTTTTGAACCGTCATATATGTTTTATGCAGTTGTTTTTATACTTATTGTTAGTTCATTTAGTTTATTTAACGTCGCATTTCTACAATTTCTGTCTAATTGCAAGGCTTGCGAATTAACGTTAGAAATGAATGAAGGGACATTAATAAACATGTGCTCGCAGCATAACACAAACCCCACAGAGGATTATAGCCTACTGACTGTGAATGCAAGCGCTTGAAAATAGTTTTTCTGCAAAATGCAGTCGAGGCTCTAATACAAGACAGGTTGACAGGTGGAAGACAGGTTGAATATACACTTTGAAAATTTACAAAGTAAAAAACTGTGTCTCGGGAACTGTAATACGTATATGAAGAGGCAGCCAGCCGCTCTCGATCAAGTGAAGATAATAATATGCTGACAGCACCAAACTCAACCCTCCTAACCAACTATACCCTGTCCCAGCTAACTGTGGAGCAAGGACACGCATAGTGTCAGAGAAGCGAGAGAAATCGAGTGGCCAGGACAAAGCAGTGCACGTTGCTGGGAAGTCAGTCGCTTTCCCCCCTCCACGCAATTCCGTTCCTCTCGCGTGTTCATTGGTGGAGCTGTCTCGCGGTACTACTTGCGCAGATTTTTTATTTCGTTTATCTGCTATACAGTTAGCTGGGGCAGAGTATAGCATGTATTATTGTCACAATTACAATTCTAATAATGCCTAAGTTGTTAAGTTAGGAGGGCAAGATTTAAGACTCTTTGGCATTAGCAACCAGTTTTCGCGACGTGTGCACGACGTATAACACTACCTTCTCCTCTCTCTTATTACTACTGTGTGCCGTATTCCTTGGTATTCTGATATTGTCCTCGGTTTTCTTAGAGCTTTTCCTGCAATCCTCGAATTTTATCGCATACAACAATCTGCACAATTTGCACAATCATGGACAACTTGCCTACTGCTACATTTCTAAACTGGAAGTAACAAAATGCAATTAAATGTATACTGCTGTAATCTAATTTTGTATTTGTATAATTGTTCTTTTCCCTTGTTGATACCTAAATTTCGCCGCCTGTTGTCCAGACTTCGAGGCGCCATGAAATGAAACAGATCGCAGCGTTCTTACCAGGTTTGTTTCTACCGAAGTTCAAATGCTATTGAAGAATAAAGCTTTGATTTCAAAACAATTTGAAGGAAAACTTTAAAGTAAATTTTGCATTTAATTCTAACGACGTTAATACAAATAATTAAACTACATAAACATGTGTATGATTAGTGAATTGTAGAAAAGCGACAAGTTACTGTTCCTGGACATTCAAGTAAAGAGATAAAGAGTTGCTGCAAGTCCACTTTGTGAACAGGTAGACTTATCGGGACTGGACGGGATCCGACATAATATGTGCCTCCACCAGACATCAATCCGGGACTCAATCATTACAAAGTGTCAGCGTTCCTAGTGCACTATCAACATATGTATTGATAATTTTCGGCAATGGGTAAAATTCAATTTTACAGGATTGTAAAATAGAAGTGTAAAATCATTGTAAAATTTAAGGGCGATAAGGAGTTACGAGAATTTTCAGAATAACAGAATTGTCCAATGTTTGTTAATATTTTGTGACTAATAGCTTAAACGAATCAGGTGAGTTAAATTGACTTGAGCTTTTGTTTTAAATGCACTTTATGTAGAAATAGCCTTGTTATGGTGGGCCTACAGTTTAAAGTTGAATCATAATACTATGTATCTACATACACATCATCCCTTGATTACAAGGCAAGTAGGAGGCCCTGCAAACGTTGCAAACAAATTATAATTGAGAAATCCAAGTTAATTAGGGACAAATAAAAAAATACTACACTAACCCAAAAATGTTATACAGTATTTTCCTTTCTTTAACATGGAATTCGCATTACCCGTATACTACATGAGTGGTTCCAAAGAATTGCTGCTTATACCCTTGCCCTTATAACAAACGTCAAGTAAAAAATCTTCTTCATGTATTCGTGAGCCTAATTAACAAAGATACCAGATCTAGATTTTACTTCCAGTTCGTATTTGTTTACGTGTAGCGCGCGAGAGTAACGTTTCAGGGTTCGAATCCCAAAATAGTATGTTTTTGAACTACTTCTTCATTGCATCATAACAAGCTGTACAGCCACCAACAGTTCCAAGTTGTAACGATTTCATTCACTTTCAATTAGATAATTAACTAGGTTCAACCCAGAAGTGTCAGTGACTCTACAAATGACCCAATTCGCTATTTCCAACGGCAGAGCGCTTTTGCTGCTTGCACAAGTGGGTGTCATCTTCTGCAGTAATTTGCAGTCGTTCACCTTCTTCCACCCGCCGGGCTGCGAGAGTGGTGCCTTAATTATTTGGCTGGTATCTAATTTTCGCTGCAGGCTACAAGCAAGGTGTATGAAAATAATACTTGACATAATAATTAACAACAACGAGATAGCATAGTAACGAACTATGAATCAACGAAATGAAGAACAGCGTTTGCTTTTCTTTGACGGTTTACTTAGGAAATTGACCTGTGATGAGGAGCATTTCGTTCCCAGTTTTTAAAATGTATTATTATTTTATTATTTACTTAAATCTTGTATTTACAAGGACAATCAAACCAAGAAAAGTAAGGATGTCTTATTTGATATTCTTAACACCGTAGCGCGAGACGAAGGTTAGAAGGGAGTTTGAAATTCAGAAGTTAATTTTCGTATTTGGTTCTTTGGGAGAAAGTGCATAGTATTAGTCTATTATTACGAATGGTTTCTCCGATGAATGGGTAATAATTGTGACAGACAGGCGGAGCAAGGGACGAAAATCTCGTGGATAGAACGAAATTACTATTTACATTGGGAACCATCAAACCTGATTTGCTTACCTAACCACCACTAAATGCCCAAACAACGCATGGCAAACGGAAATTAAAAGCACGCAAATGTAGAAATGTTATGAAACATTTAATTGTCCATTATTCCCAGCTGAATTGTATCCTTAAACATCTCTCATAAGTGAATTATCAAAAGTTTCATCTGCACAGGAATTTGCAAAACCATATCTTATTCCCCAGAGGTATACCATATTCCATACCCGGTTGAGACACATAGTGGAAAGGATCTCATTTGAAAACTGTAAGTCCATCCCAATTAGCCTATCTGTGAATGGAGTGGATTTAAAACTATACATTAAAAAACTCCAGAGACATACCGACCTTCGTACGGAATGGTTAGCAGAGGGTTTACGACGCCAGTGGTAACGGCATGGGTGGGTTTTATGAGTGTGCCTGCATCAATGACGTTATTTCATCCTGTCATCACTCATCCTCATTATCGCGATTAGCCAAAAGTGGTAGGAAAGCGACGCTATATAACAAAATCAAATATTTCCAGGACCGCGCACACACAAGCAACATCCATACACTGAAGAAACTGAATAGCAGCAAATGTTTTAACATTTGCTTTCACACGTGTGTATTTTACATTAAAGGTGCCTTAATTAATGTTTTGGGATATGTCCAAAATAAGTAGATCCTTCACCGACAGTCATTTATTTTTTCACGCTTCCTTATCCCTTTCACCCGAGTACAGCAGTGATGCCAGTTTCCTTCAGTGCTTCATTGTCAAAAGCTTCTACAACGATAAATATTACAGCTCTACTTTCGATGTGTGAGGTTCGTGACGATACAAATGCTCAGCACTGAATAAAGATGATGACCGTGCTGATTATTTTGGCATCGCAGGAGCAGGATTGCATGGTAAATAGCTGATTGTGTCACCCACGTTCCGATAGCTCTCTTACTGTTGAAAATTATGCAACAGCGCCCGTGGATTTTTCTTATCTTGGTCAAGGTGTAACATCAAAATCATTATCTTTACTTTTCTTATGGGGATTTCGAAATCCAATCAAACTTGGGCGAATATACTTATTCACTTCCTACGTTTTCGCCTTTCAAGTAAATGCAGGAAAAGCATGCATGCCTTGTGCGAGAAGGTAAGAGCATTAAAACATGTCCATTCGTCCCTCCCCCTCTCTGTAAGAAAAAAAGCAATAAGAAACACATTACAAGACCTGTTCTTGGTGGTTGACTGAGGACGGAATAGGCAGTAAAATGTTACAAAATGAATGTTTGGCCCATCTCTCAGAGCTCAAAGATGAGGTTACGAAGTATCTTTGCGAAATTTTTATTTTGCTTGTTCAAAGTATTTACAGGTAATTATTTACTGCAAAGATTACTGTGGCTGTGTTTTGCTTTATCATTATTATTTTCGTCATGCCATGATAGGAGCTTCGAAGCAGTCGAATGGTTAGGGCTCCCCGATTTCGTAGTAGTAACGTCGTCGGCCTGTAATCAAGGAGATCCTGTTTCGATGCACGGAAGAGTGGTTCGGATACCACTTTTAACTGTAGGTCAATCCTCATTAGCCCATCTTTGCATAAAGTAGACTTAGAACTCAAGTTAGCGCGAACACAGAACATTTCGGTTTCTTGAAGGCAATTGGGGAGCTACGTGGATTAGCGGGTTCCGATCGAGAAAACCAGATAACAACGGCAATGCGATTCGATGTGCTGACCGTGATCACGCGTCAACCAATGAGGAAGTCTATTAACGGGCCGTTGTTATTGACGGAACTTCTTGCCATGCAGCTTGTTCATCGTAACTGTTACGGAGATAATTAATAGATAAATTGGACGGGAAAATTATAACAAAACAGGCTGTTATACCTACTAAGCACTACATCAGCTTGTATTGTGTTCACGCTAAACGGGATTAAATTCTGTTACTGGGTGATAGACCAGTATTATGATGTGCAAGCTGCAAAGATATGTAACAGTGGTGAATCTAAAAAGAGTTTTAGAGGGACGTAGTCTTATTTTTGATAAAACTTTCCTTTCAAAACACGTAAAACATAGGAAAATAAGGCAGGATCTAGGAGTGGTAAAAATAACTCATAACTCCCTTATCCTCACATTTCTTTACTACATTTATATACACAACACTGAAAGCAGGTGAATACAGCCCACAAGTGGAAAGGTTTCCTTATTTAGCGATAACAGAAGCGGGGTGTAAGGGATTATTCTCCTGTAAGCACCAAAATGCCAACCCCTCTCCACGTATTACACCCTGTACTCAGGAAGGGGGGGCACTAATCCATCTTATGCTATAACCTAGGGCCGTTCAAAATTGAGACCCTGAATGCGCAGAAGTGAAAAAGACCATCAACTATTACATTTTCTTAATGTTGTGATAATAGCAAATTAGAACATGTCAGTTCCTTTTACCTGCTTATGACATGAATGTAGAAGGAAGGAGTTTTTAGCGTTTAAATAATTTCTTGCATGGTGATCCTATTTTCAAAGGTCACGTCATATAAACAATATGTACAATTTTATTGCTCCAATATAAACAATTGTCCCTCGTAAAAACGAATGTAAACTTTTTAAATGCCAATAATAAAAATTCAAGTGAAGGGGAGGGATACTAACGGTCCAAATCAACATTCTTGTTTCTTGGTGTGGCTACCGTAATGTAGTGTTGGTTTCTGTTCCTTCAGTGTGTGTACAGTATTACTGTGGTATGGTGAAATGTATATTGAAAGTGGTAATTTTAAAAGAAACTGAAATTTACTGAATAACTTATAATCAGACGTGTCTATATTTTAAAGTTTACAATTGTTATTAATTCAGAGCCTGCAATTAGTGGAAACGAAGTTCCATGATAACAAAACTGTTAATAATAATAACAATAAAAATCATCATAATAACAATAATAATGTCCACAGTGCCTAAAACAAGGGATAGTCCAAATTTTATAAATCCCACTCTGCCTGGACTACAGTCAGTCTGTCAGTCAGTCAGCGTATTTGTTATTGCCCGCGCATCAATTACATCCTAATATTCGCGATTGGCTAAAGAGACAGAAGGGAGAGGTAAAAAAAATCAAATAAATCAGTGGGGGGAAGAATCCTCCCCTGTGCTTTGCACCACACCATGAAGGCATATACGAGGTGTGGAGTTGTGCCACACGCTTTCTTGATTACAGCCGCTCCCAGAGTTTCCTCCAGATACCCACTTTGTAAAACGCTGAGTGGACGCCGGAGCTGCTTGAGCAGGTGGAAAAAATTCCGTTTCTACCCCGCCGGGGATCGAACCTGGATCTTTCGCATGGTAGTCAGACGACCTAACGACCGAGTTACCGCGGCAGTATAAAACAGAAGCAAATGGCTGTGCCTTTCTCACATTGAGGATTCCTGTGGGAAGTCTCGCATATAATATGAAGGTAAGAATGAACGATGAAACAGACATTTGAAACAAACACAACTTCATGTCCAGGTTCTATCCAGGATGCGAAGATAGGACACCGAGTTTTGTAGCACATTACGCTATCCTTTCAGCCACAGAGCCGAACTGAAATACTATGTACTTGGGCGAGTGATTCCCAAGACGTAAACGATACAACTGGGAAGATAAAAAAGGGCTGTTGTATTGGCGCCTTGAAGTCTGGGCAGAGCATTCAACCATATCAGTTACAATACCTCAACTTGATTTTGTGGTTTAAAGGTAATTAATATGTTGTGTTTCTGCCGTCCAACTTAGATTTGCATGAATAACATAGTGTTAATGTACAGGGACATGTAAAAAATGCTAACGTTTTGATATCCGTTAAAATAAAAGAAATGATAATTCCATGATTGTGATTGATTGATTTGTTGTTTTAAGTCCACTTTATGCACAGTAAGGCTAATCGGGACTGGACCTACAGTTTAAAGTGAGATCGGAACCACTTGTACCTCCACCGCGTACCGAACCCCGGACCCCTTGATTGCCAGGCAACGACGCAACCACTGCGCCATCGGGGAGGCCTCCATGATTGTGATTAAGGGTGGTGCTTTGGTAACTGGGTGCCGCAATTATAACTATAAAAAATTAAATCTTTGTAATTAAACTCACCTAAAAACTTTTGGTAAATTGTTTTGCATCTACATACAAATGTATATAAATGCATCGTTTCTCAACCTATGGGGCGCGACTCGCTGCTTGGTCCCGACAGGGCGTTTGATGTGTCGCGAAGTCGGGCTCGAAAATTATTTGATCGTGTCTCATAAAACTATTATATTTAAATTACTAAGATACTTTGCTTTAACAATTTAAATTGAACCCGTGTTGTACGTGCATAGTCTAAAATCTACATGTCTATTATTTACGCTCTACCATTGCTTTTTACAGGCATCTCTCAATTTCAGCATGTGTGATTAGTTACAATATAGTAAATTAGCGTTTCAAATTACATATTTACTTTTCTAGAATGAAGTATGCGTAATTTGTTATGCGCAAGTGTAAAAGAGGGTTTCTTAAAAAACTCGATGTTAGCAAAAATGTGGTTATAAACTAGGTGCACACCCCTTGAAATAATTCTGCCGGCGCCCATTTGTATGGGTTCCGTGAGGTGGATCCCGGACTGAAAAAGGTTGAGAACCTCTTATTTAAAGGTGACATATATTTTCAGTTTGAGACACCACAGAGGGTGAAGTGGCGGTTGTTGAAGGGCAGCTCAATTTGCCATGTTATTTCTACAAGGGAAGGGGTGAGGATATGTGCACAAAATGTAAATACTCTTATCGAGAAGTTTAGTAACAATAAAGAAATAGAGGAGAAGTTGTTTTCAGCACTGTGTCCTCAATATTTTGTGTGCATTAACATAGGAAGCACGGACTTGAGTTTCTGATATATAACTTAAAAATTACGTGCAACCCTCCCCTCCTTCAACCAGAAAATCTTTGGCACTCGGCTACCAAGGGACTCTACCATAACTTTGCACTTTTAGTCAGAGGAAACGTGTTTCTTCACACAATCACTGACATACTAGTCATTCATGAAAATCTACGCTCTTAGAAGATTTACCAATCAGTGACATTATGAATAGAAATGCGGAAAAAAAAATAACCCATGAGGCTTTCACGTCGAACGGTCCTGAAACTTGGTTCACGTCAAAATTCACGTCTTGTCGAATTGTATTACTTGTCTCCATCTGTCTCCACATTGCATGAATTTTGACGTGAACCAATCGATCACGGTTAAGCTTTGGCAATTAGAAAAAAATATTATTACGGCAAGAATTGTGCATTACTGCTAGGCCTACTACGTGAATTTCATTCCATGCCCGTTACCTTTATCATTTTATGAACTAAAGTAATTCAGAAACATTGGTAGGGATCATCTTCAGGGAACAATGTAATTAATTTTATTTTTAAGCAAATGTTCACAGTTGAAAATTTGAAAAACAAAACATGGTGGGCCTGGCAGCACCCCCGTCCCCCCCTCGGAATCAAGTCTCAATCAACTTTTCTACGAGCAAGTGAACTATGAAGAAGAATGCTGTTCCTTCGTCATAGTACAGGATCACCGACCTGTTCTCGGAACGAGGCACCGGGGCTGATACTTTCTCAATGTCACTCGGCCACCCAATATATTTTTAAAAAATCGACAACTTTCGGCACAGGCGAAAGTATTCGATTTCCCAGTTAATCCACCCATGATAAATTTACATTGCATAGGCTTTTTTACGCTTAACGGAAAGAGTTTCTTCCATATCTGTGTCCCATTTTGGTTAATTTACGTTGATCTTCACCGTAGAATGATGAAGTAATGGCATGATAATCGCACAAACACAATGAATCGTCTATGCCTAACCAGCGTTGAACCCGCATACCTCTGTCTCTGCAGGCTGTTAACCTCACCACTTAACCGTGGGAGGTTGCAAGTGAAGTTTGTAATGGTATCAACGTGGCTGGTTGGAACTTGCGGAATGTACGCATGGCAATAAAATTGATTATAATGATCGGTTTGATTAGATGCATTTGATTACCTTACTTATTGTTAATCGCAAAGATTATTTGGATCGAGTGTCTTGAGCATTTACTGCGGGGTCCGTGGTAAATATGAAGTTAAGGAAACGGTCCACGTACATTTCCATTCTACCAGAAAATACACCAGAAAAAATTAGGAGACAGAAGGGTATGCATTTTAGGGACGACAAAAACATACCCATAAAAACCAAACGATGATAAAATATATGGGTTTGAAATATTCTTTATTGGTTGCACTTCCGTTGAACTTGTTTTCTAGGAGGTGAGATGTTGTAGTAGACCTGGGGAGTGTGCGCAATGCACTCACTACCTTCCCTCCTTTCTGTTGTCGCCAAAGTACGTCATACTATTTTATATTCTGCCGTTCTCCAAAGTTTCCTTTGTGCTTTTCTTTCGATCCTCAAATTTTGTATTGCATATGGCATAGTAATAAACATAGTGATGGACAACTTGCTTGCTGCTGCAGCTGCAAACTTAAAATAAGAGAATGCAAGTAAATGTACACTATTGCAAACTTATTTTGTGGAAGTAAATGTTTTCTTTTCCTTCCTTGATTCCTGCTCTTCGCTGACCTTTCTCCAGACTTCGAGGCGCCATGCCCTGACACAGCCTACAAAAGCATTCTTCCAAAACTTGTTTCTGTTCGACGCTCAAATGCTAGGGGTAATAAGGCATTGGATTGCATAGTTTCTCAACCTATGGGGCGCGACTCACATCTGGATCCCGAGGGGATGTTTGGTGGGTCGCGAAGTTGGGTTCGAGAATTGATTTATTGTCTTAAAAAACTATTACATTTAAAATACTAAATATATTGTTTCATCATTTTAAATTCAACCCCTGTTGTACGCATTCTAACCTCTACATTTGTGTTACTCGCACTCTTCCATTGCTTTTTACCGGTATCTCCCAATGTCAACCTTTTAATTATATATGTATGATACTTTTCTAGAATGAAGTACGTGGAATTAGTTTAAGCAAGCGTAAAAGAGGGCTTCTTAAAGTACTCGATATTAGCAAAAATACGATTATAAACTGGGTGCACACCCCTACAAGTAAATCTGCAATGCTTGTGCGTCCAGTGAAGTGTATCCTCCAAGGTTGATCCCTGACTGAAATAGGTTGAGAACTACCTGATGAGAAGTTTCAAGATGACTGTCAATTAGAGTCAGCGCCAGGGTGCAGGTGCAGTCCTGGAGGGCTTTAAGAGCAAATTTGAAGAAAACCGAATGACATACAGTACAGACAGATGCCTTTATCAATTTTCTGAAAATTTATCTAAATGCTGTTTATACGGCCTTACTAATAAACACCTCGATACGTGTTGCCGATCGACGTTCGTACATTGCTAAAGACATTAATAGAGTTCAGAATCAAACTTATTTTGTTATGCGATACAGTGTTGAAACGAGGCTACAAAAAGCCACTTTACCTAGGCCTTATCATCGTATATTAATTTGAGAATGTGACTACTCGTCGTATTGTCCACTTGCTTCTGCCAAATCACAGGGATGTAAAAGCTGTAATAAGAGAAATTGGGGGAGAAAGAATCTCACCCAAACGAATTTTTGAAGCATTAGGTCACTGTAACATCTAGAAATAATAGATTTCGTGATTTTAACTTGCTTCATAATTGCAGGACAAACTACATCGTTGAAAATTAATATCATTGTCAAATTATAGAGAACGATTGATTGATTGATTTGCTTTATTTTACTTCGCTTTTTGTGCCACTTTTGGCTATTTTGCAAAGAAAGCGATGAGTGATGATATGGTGAAATTGATGAATGGACACCAAACATCAATGTCCAGGCCTTGATTCAACCCGGGGCCCCTTGCGTCGTAGCATGATGTGCTAACCACTCCCCCACGGGGGCCGACTTATCAAGAACGAAACAAGTTTTAAAATATTATATTTCGTATGTGGAAATACTGTGCTTTCCCCCCGGTTTTGGAACCGAATCGCCGCCACTTAAGCACAAGAAGACCAATACAATTTTCTCATGATGGACACTACGCACATATTGTAATGTCTCTCTTGCCCTCCGTGCTCACACCTATGAGAAGGATTGTTAATGCTGCGGCTTTCCATACAAAGTGTGATTTAGAACGGTCCTCTTATCCTGAACAGGCATTTAACATTTGAAAGATCCTTGGTGATTACTTTGTAGTTCTGCCTCTTAAGGGAGGAGTTGAACGATGCATATATACAATTGATGAATAAGCCAATACACAGAAACTCTCAGGTCGTTATACCTGACTCAACTTTTATTCATTTTTATTATTAACTTCACTTTTCTGCCACTTTTGACTAATCGCGACGATGAGGATGAAGTTGATGAAGTGACACTCACATCCATGCCCAGTCCAGAATCGGGAACATTGGGAGCCGGCGACAAGTAAATCGAGTTCACAACCGTTGACTTCGTAGTATCTTATTCTACAGACAAAGCCGTTGACCCCCGTTTATCTGCTCGTCCCCCCTTCGAGTTTGCGTGATCAGAGATTTATTTACCTTTGGGAGCTCTAACATTTCCGTCGTTCGAAGTTCTGACCAAGTGTTAAGCAATTAACAGGCATTTGTTACACAGGGACGTCTTGCCACGGAGTTTATTCATCATAACTGTTATGGAGATGATGAATAGATAAGATGGGCGGCAAAACATTAACAAAACAGGCTAATATCCTAACCACTAGATCAGCTTGTACCGTGTTTCACGCTAAACAGAGCCGAATTCTGTCACCGGGTGATTCACGCGTCTTATGATATACCAGCTGCGAAGTTATGTAACAGTGGCATATTTACAGGGAGTTTTAGAACAACTATCCTTAAAAAACGCCAAATTTAGGAAAAGATTGCATGATCTTGGCGTGGTAAGAAATAACTCATAATTCTCTTATGCTCCCATCCCTTTACTACATTTATGGGTACGCCACTGAAAGCGTGGGGAATACTGCCCACAATTGAAGAAGTTTCCTTATGTAACGATAACAGTAAACGGGGTGTGAGGGATGACTTTCCTGCAAGCGCCTCTCTTCCACTTGTTACACCCTGGACTCACGGAAGGTTGAGCGGGGGGTTGCCACTAGGCTATCCTAGGCGATAACCTAAGGCCGCTCAAAAATGAGACGTACAAGGAAGAAGTTTCTAGCACTGAAATAAGTTCTTACATCATGACCCTACTTTCAAAGGTCACGTAATAAAATAATATGTACAATTTTATTGCTCGAATATAAACAGTTGTTCCTCGAAAGAACGTGGAGGGATATTGGAGGGATATTGACGGTTGAAATCCTTGTTTCTCGGTTCGCGTCTGGTGTGGCTACCGTGATGTAGTGTTGGTTTGGTTTCCTTTAGTGCGTGTGCGGTATTAGTGTTGTATGGCGAAATACATATTGAAAGTGGCGGGTTTAGAGGAAAACGAAGTTTAATGAATCTTTTTTAATCAGATGTATCCATATTTTAAACTATAAATGTGCTATTAGTACAGAGCATGCAAGTAGTGGAAGTCAAGTACCATGATAACAGAATTGTTAATAATAATTATAATAATGTCAACAGTGAACAAAACAAATGATATACTAAGTTCCCAAATTTTATAAAACCCGCTCTGTATGCACTATATTTTGCAGGCAAACGGGACTTTGGCGTCTAAACTCACAATCAGTCTGTGTGTTGCATACTGCCTATTCGTATTTGTTATCCTTCGCAGCAATTTCATCCTAATCTTTGCGATATGCCAAAATAGACAGAAGAGGAAGTAAAATAAATCAAATCCATCAATAAATAACAGCAGCAAATGACTTTACCTTCATCAAATTGAGGATTCCTATCGAAAATCTCGCATATAATATGAGGGCTAGGATGAATAATGAAACAGACTATTGGAACAAACACAACTTCGTGTATAGATTTTATCCGGGATGCGAACTTAGGACACCGTGTTTTGTAGCCCGCTACGCTAACTATTCAGCCACAGAGCCGAACTGAAATAATTTGTGCTCGCGGGAGTGATTCCCGAGACGTAAACGTTGTAACTGGGAAGAGAAAAAGAGACTGTTTCGTTGGCGCCTTCAAGTCTGCGCAGAGCATTCAACCACAACGATTACGCAACACTTCAACTTGATTTTGTGGTTTCAAAGGTGAAATGCATGTATTCCCTTACTTCTGGTTATTGTGTTTCTGTATAATCAAGGGGTCCCGGGTTCGATACCCGGTAGATGGACATAGGATTCCACTTTAAACTGTAGGTCCAGTTAGCCTTACTATGCATAAAGTGGACATAAAACACCAAGTCAATGAATTGTGTTTCTGTAGTCTAACTTAGAGATATGTATGCGAAATGAAATGTTAATTCCATGATGGTGGATTAAGGGGGTTGCTTTGTTAACTGACTGCAGCAATTACAATTATGCAAAATTAAATCTTTATAGGTAAGCTCACCTAAAACTTCTGGTATTTCTTTACATTTTTATACAAATGGCAAGTTAATGTACTTGAAGGTTTGAGACATCGCAGAGGGTGGATGGGTGGTTCTTGAAGGACTGCTGAATTCGCCGCCTTACTCCTACAAGGAAAGGGGGAAACTATTCGTTCAACATGTAAATACTCTTATCTAAAACGTTAGTTAGCAATATAGTAAGAGGGTAGGAGAAAGTTGTTTTCAGCACTCTGTCTTTTTAATATTTCGGATGCATGAGAAGCACGGACTTGAACTTTACAACTCCTCCTTTTTCCCCAAAAAAATCAGCTGCTACCATGCGGCTCTGGTTCTACTCTAACTCCGCGTTTATAATCCAAGGAGACGAATTTCTTCACATATTTACTCACATGCTAGTCATTCATGAAAATCTGCGCTTTTAGTATGTAATTCCCAATGAATAGAACTTCGGAGGTATAGCTCGCATACTTTGAAAATGTGCTTGTTAAAAAGAACCTACGAAACTTGGTTCACGTCAAAATAGAAGCCTAGCAGTCTTTGTCGAATTGTATTCCTCTTCCCCATCTGACTCCATATTGATGGCGGAGCAATCGTTTCACGGTTAACCTCTCGCAATTAGTAATATTTTATCATTACTGCAAGAATTGTGCCTTAGTTTTCCTTTCCTTTATGCTTACTTGTGAAATCTCGATTATTTATTTCAATTTCACTGGCTTTTATAGTTTTTCTTCTTATTTTTAACATACGTATATTGTATTTTAACCTGTTCAAGAGATGTAACTTGTTTCTCTAATATCTAGACTTGAAACACGACCAATTTGTACTATTTTTATACCTTACTTAAACCTGGTTTTCCAACAGAAATGAATTGTGTTATTTAAGTCACGACTTTACAATCTTAAGATCTGTAGGAATTGAACAGGATAGGGTCTCAAATTACATTAGCTTTACCATTTATCGGCTACATTTGAATTGTACCTATTCTGGCTCAAGAGGAAAAGACAGAAGAGGATCGGTGCCAGTCAAAATGTTGAATGAATAAGAATCTGACCAAAGAACCCTTGCAGAAATATTATTCGTATAAGACATGATTGCATGCATGAAACCATTGTTTAACAAAATAACTGCAGTTAAGACTGGAAGAAGTTTTATATTATCCCTAGCTTATCCCTGGCGTACAATAAACGTAAACAGACTACTTACATAAGGGAGGCCTCAGAGGTCCACACTATTTCTTCTCCTTTAACATTAAAATTCAAGAAACAATTTTTTAAATGAATCCTTTCTTCCTTTGTTGTTCATGTAGCTGCAGTTATATAATATTGCACGAGTGTCACACACAAATTTTATCATTCACTAAACCTGAAAATAACATGTTAATGTTGAGTCAATGATTTTTTTCTTGTTTACATATGAGCAGTTCTATAGTTGTTATAATAATTACCAACCAATTGTACACTGTTACAAGGTACACAAGTACCTTGGCGGAACATACATCTGTATTAGGGCTGATAGGTCCTCAACCTAAATTTTCATCGTATGTACGTTACCTTCATCATTTTATGAACGAAGTTAATTCAGAAATATTGGTAGCGAACATTGTAATTTACTTTAATTTATTTTAAAGTTTTTTATATACAAATATCAGCAGTTGAAAATTCGATAAAAAAGAAGTGGTGGGTTTGCAGTCTCTCCTCCCCCCCCCGCCCATCACGGGTAAGGTATTGCTAACAATAAATCATTTTAATTAAGAGCGCGGGGGAAGGGGCTCTAGTCAAACTAAGTAGGCTATACACAATACAGTAGGGATCCTGGCTGCCACTGGAGTCCCGTGGATGATCTAAGGTCAATTTTTTCCCGGCCTTGTCCATGCATAAAGCGGCTCTGGAGCTCATCCAGCCTCAAACAAACGGGTGCCTAGGGTTAAACCAGGGTTGGGGTGGGGGTTAAAGGGAGCAAGAACGTGCTGCTGATCACATCACCTCCAAATTGGCCTAGACTGAAGAGTATGTGAGGCCCTACACTTCTCTTTAGATAGTCTGATGGTCTGGTCATTGCTATGAGACTAAACAAAATACTGAAGGACTACATTTAAAATATAATCGTTATATTTGCTTTGTACCTTCATTCACTTCCACGAGCATGTAGGTGCAATGCCTATCAAGTGTTTTTTCCGAAACGTTTTCCGAGATCATGGAGTTGGATGTGATTTCGCATAATGATTTGGGGGAAAGTTGTTCGTTTAATATCATCCAATGGAAAGTGAACCACTGAGGCCCTAACGGTGGGGCAACGGCGGATCTCATAATTTCATGTGATACCGTTACCACTACGTCATCGGGAACAATTGCAATAGCGGACAGCAGTCACACTATTTCCCCATCTTTCTCTGCAGTTGACGTTAATTATTTGTGCAGTGAACTTGAAAGAAATAGGGAGTACTTATTTCCCAACTAACTGTCCCATGCACACGCCACTGTTGCTTGGGCTTGTTCACTTAGAAGCGAAACCGAAATTCGAGCTCTCTAGAACACAAGTGGCGATACAACTCCAGACGGTTTTGCGCCAGGGAGAGAGAACGGTTTAGCAACTGAGGTTCTGTTGGAACCTGCATTTCTACATTCGTGGCTTTGTTCCACTGCTTTGGTTGCGATGAAGTATTTTCACAGGTGTCTGTATTTCGCTGCAGGATTGATGCAAGGGGTAATGAAAGAATATCAATGCTAGTATTACCTCGTGTGATATAACATGGATTATTATCTCTCTTTGGATAAAATTAACAACGGCAAGATAGCAAAGTATTTAATCAGAAATCAACAAAATGAATAACAGCATTTACTTTTCTTTACCTTTTGATGTATTACCAAAGGAATTAGATGTCTTTCTTTTTTTAATACTGCCGATACTGTGCGTAAATGCAGTCAGTAACCCTGCCCCCAAAATGGTATGTTTACTGTATCTTCCAATGCTCTCTATTTCTAATTATTTACTTATTGGCCTCCTTAGGCAGATGAAACTGATATGCGAATTCGAACCCAGAATTTCTGGAGCTGTGATTGTGACTCGCAGTCATAGCTACGATATATAAAAGAAAGTTTAGATTAAAATTCTGTTGAAGTAGGAGAATTTTTCGTAAGTAACGAAAGCGCTTTGCTCATATCAGAATAGCACCTTTCAGTAAACAAACGATTCATTGATTGACTTTGTGTTTTAAGTGCACTTTATGCACAGTGTGGGTAATCAGGACTAGACCTACAGTCTAAAGTGTAATCCGAACCACTATGTGCCTCGACCGGCTATCGAAGCCGGGACTCCTTGATTACAATGCGAATACGTTACCACTACGCCAGCAGGGAGGTCCCAGTAAACAAACAAACACAATACGAGTACAAAGAATTTGTAACAGTGTAAAATTTATTTTCTCCTGTTCTACCTACTAAACACCCGATATCATCTCACCTTCAAACACCATCCCTAGTTTAGGTTATCGTCAATATTTCCTTGCACACATGAAGCAAATGAAAATTGATATGTCAAGGCATGGTAGTTCGTACTGGGGTTGCCATTGGGGCCTGAGTGCCCTCTCATATGTCCCCAAAAAATAAAATATGTATAAACAACCATTACAATAATGAAAATAATGTCTCCTGCGCTGCCTCCAAATTTGAATGTTAACATTTGGGTCGTTCTCGAGTTACAACTTGGGCGTCCCCGCTGTTCCATACCCTGTGGAGGCACATAATGGTTCGGATCCCACTTTAAACTGTAGGTTCAGTCCCAATTAGCTTTACTGTGCAGAAAGTGGACTTAATAAAATACTTAACAAATTCAATCAATCAATCAGTCGAGTTAGAGCCGGTAAGGTGAAGCGACTTGCAGCCAAAGCTGGAAACCATCTGGAGAGATGACCTTTCGTTCGGGATTCACCAGCGATAAGCGGAAATACTTGAATGCTTGTCGAGTTTCAAACAAATGATGTTGACTAATACAATAAAATACAATTGTAACAATACGCACAATAGTTTCCAAAATGATCTACGTAATCTGTATGATGTTTGTAGACGAGAAACATTCTACTTGAGAGCAAACAGGTTTCAAAGTAGACTCCGATTGATTTGATTTATTTAACATCGCATATCTACTACTTTTGGGTAATTGCGAAGATGAGGGTGAATGGTTATGCGATCAGATGGGTGAGGTGACAATCAAAAACCTACATGGACACACAACCCAGGCACCAGAGACTCGTTAGTCTGATAAATACAGTTGAGGCGAAATACAAAATAATTTCAACTATATTCTTCTTATTATTATTCAATTTGTTCGACATAGCATGCAGTTTTTCTTGCATAACAATTGTGTTACTGAATTCTAATTAGATTTATGTATGTGTAAATATTTAGCGTACTACAAACTGCACGAGAAATTACTCTACTCGATATATATAGGGCCTCCTAATCTGTTTTTCGGGGTGGGGGGTGCAGAACTGATATAGCAGTCACCGTTTTGATGGTGTGTATTAACGCTTTTCGTATATTAACAGTATCGGCCTGTAATGAAGATGTCTCTGATTCGATTTTCAGTGGTGGCACATATAAATAGTGTAAATACCGTCACAACTCACAATAATAGGAAAAGCTGTGCTAAGGTAATAATGCATACCCATAAACAATAAGGTCAAATATTTATCTTCATATACCTAATGGTTTCTGCGAAAGGGGGAAATGAACGCATGACAATTAAGCTAACACTGTCTACATACGAAACTAAAACACCCCTTAACATATGCATGCATATGTGCGTGATGGGTAGGGAGAGGAGAGATTATAGTTTAGAATTCCATTACTTACGTGTTTAAGTGACATTTCAGAAGCTGAATATTTGTTCCTCAGCATCATGAAACATGACCTTGAGACTGGACGGAGAAAATAATGGTAATTGGACATTATTGATTGTTTTGGTGTAATTCACTTTTCATTTCTCCACTTTTGACTAATCGCGAAGATGAGGATGAGCTCTGGTTTTCTCCCTATATTTTAGTCGCAATTAGTCACCGTGCACAGTTTTTTAAAGTAAACGCTTCCTCCACAACTACATAAGTTTGAGTAGATAAAATAGTTAAAAAGAACTCAGACATTTGCTAGTAAAAAAAGCGTGATCTGCGCGCTTTACAAAAGTACGAGCAACATTTTTTTTTGGTAATTAACAAATCACACAACTTTTTAATCGCTACGGCTACTAGGCCTAACTATAACAAAGCGTCACAGATTCAACTACAGTTTCTGCCTCGATCGATACTCTCATCACGGGAAATTAAACGTCATTTCTACAGCAATTATTTTTAAAAAACCACGACAGTGCAGTTATGCAACTTGAGTGTATACATTCCATCCACAGAAGATCCTGCATGTGGAGATAAAGAGTATCTGCCAAATGGCAACCGTTGCGGAGAAAGCGGGACGGGACGGATAAAGCCGCGTTTACACCGAATGTTACCTACAAATGTTATCAACATTTTGTTACCAACACGGTTAAGAACAGACATTGCCAACAAATGTTGGTTGCCATAACACTACTTTTACTTTATTTTTGTTAATAACTTTTGTTAACATTTTGGCTGCAAGATGCCGACTGTGGAGGAAGTTGTACTCTCTGTGGCAACATGAGTCATTTTGGCGCAACAGAGAAGACCGAAGATTCTGGATGAGACCTTCACTGCGGGCAGAAACTAATTGTAGCGGAAGTGTCCTTTGATCTTTACCGACTTCTAGTCTATAACAACATTTCTGTTTCCAACACGGGAAATCTGTTGCTAACGTGAGGTGTTGATAAGAAATTCACAAGCGTTTTTCGAAATATTAACAACATTTGGTGGTGACGTTTGTGAGCAACCCCGGTGTAAACGCGGCTTTACAGCATGGATAAATCCTGGAAAGTTTCGATACAAAGTTTGTATTCCAATAGTTTTGTTATCCTGAATTGGTATTGAACTACAGCTAGGATCGTAGCAGTTAGTTAACACACTATTCTGTTCTTCATTTGAAACTTTTCAGGTAATAAAAATCGACATTGACAGTCGAGATAGACGATTACGTTACATTTACATGTAAATGTAATGTAATTGTTTGAGCAATGTTAATTTGTTCAAGCAATAAAATGTAAATAAGAATTTAAGAACTAAGAATATGATTTACATTTATTGCTTATAAAGTATATTGATTGATTTGGGTTTTATGCACAGTAAAGCTAATCGAGACTCGACCTACAGTTTAAAGTGGTATCTGAACAACTATGTGCCTCCACCGAGTATCGAACCCGTCGAACATTTACTGCAGTTGCGCTACCAGCAGATGCCACCAGAAAACAACGACGCGACGGGAGACGAGCACGTTGTCATGTCGGTTCGAAAGGTTTGAAAAGTTGCATTTGTTATTGAATGTTTGTTTCCAAGTGACAAGTGTCGCTTCTCGCTTCGGTCGGGAAGCTCCCCAAGACTCTTACGGGATTCGAACACAGGATCCCTAGTCGCAGAACACGGAACCAAGTATATATACTTCTCAAAGTTAACTACTTGATCGCAATCCTTAACTACATTCAATTTCAATGTAGTTATTTTTTTAACAGTCGTGTTTGGCAACACTGATAAGTGAAGCGAAGTTTTTACTCTCGCCCTTCAGCCACGGTGATACCGTGGATGTCTTCTTGCGACGTTGCTACACGTGTTTGACGTATTCTGTAATCGCTCGCTCTGTTTAACGTGCGACTAGAAGAGAGGGGAAACTTCCCACCCGACAACGTCACAGAGGGAACACAATTCGCCTCCCTGCTTCCAGT
The DNA here is from genome assembly GCF_977018435.1 of Lepisma saccharinum. NCBI lineage: Eukaryota > Metazoa > Arthropoda > Insecta > Zygentoma > Lepismatidae > Lepisma > Lepisma saccharinum. Next base: position 11,001,098 of record NC_139237.1, read on the forward strand.
ATGTTCACCGCGTATTTTCCCCTGTGTCTGTTGTCACGGTATCTTACGCTTGATCTCTCCATTGCGTAAGTTTCACAAAGTAGGAAATGTGTCCTGCTCCTTACTTCTGTTTGTGTGTGTGTGTGTTCAAAGTTCAAATATAAAGAGATAACATACAAATACTTACGCAGAGATATTCGAATTATCATATGCGTATAATGCATTTTCATATACATAAAACAACCGAGAGAACAATGCAATGAACATTAGATAATGGTCCCCAACAGAAAACTTTGAGGAAGGAGAAAAACCTCGTGTTGAAAACATCGATTTCATTCCTTTTTGATAAATAATGCCTGTAAACAAAATGTACTTGCCTTCTACGATATTAATGAAAATATTAATTCCACTGTAGTAAACATTACTTGCAAGATGGCAAAATAAAATATAAACTACATAAATACTTTTCCCGTTTCTAAACCTGATAATTTATAGCCGTGTATTTGAGTGCATTTTATAATTAATAATGCAATGAAGTAAATGGCCACACAGTATTCAGGTTTAATGGAAGATAGAGCAATCCTCCCCTCAGTGTGGTCTTTATAAAACAATATCTACAAAGTTAAAGAAGCAAATGTACTTGAAGGGACATCGAAGCTTTAGGTAGATTTTATGCCATCAAAATATATGTGGCGACTGGTACAAAAAAGTAAAGTTCCCCCTGTGTATGGCACCGTGCCGTGACACCATTCGAGCAAATGATATGGCTCCACACATTCTCGATCTCTGCCGTAGTGAAGGAGACATGAATGATCAACACGACGCTCTGATGTAATCTAGTGGTCCCGGGTTCGACACGCGGTCGAGGCACATGGCACAGTGGTTCGGATCCCAATTAACTGTAGGTCCAGTCCCGATTAGCCTTACTGTGCATAAAGTGGACATAAAATTCCAAATCAATCAATAAATCAAAAACCACGCTCTGGTGAAGCATTATAAAGGGAAGTCCCCTTACAACGAACGTATTCAGTAGATTCGACTATATTGCAGATGACCTTCGTGGAGGAAAGGTTAGCACAGTGCGTTACGACGGTAAGTGGTTTCGGTTCGAATTCCGGCCTGCTCATGTTCTTTTTTTTTTTTGACGGTGCATTTCATCATATTATTACTCGTCCTCGTCGTTTGGATTAGCCAAAAATGAAAAAAAGCGACGTTAAAAATAATCTAATAAAATGTATTCATTTTTTACCTTCCGGCCTCCATGAAGAAGTGGCTACGAAGCTAAAGCCCTACTTTTGAATCCTGGGTAAGGAATGAAAATGTCATCGTGTTCTGATTCCACCATTAATGCGCATTAACGATTAACCTACGACGTAGAAATACGCTTAAAATAAACGTAAATATATGTTGCATTCTTCTGTCGCTTCATTAATATAGATCATTTCACTATCCTAGGGAAAAAAACGTTAGTTTAGCAACGTAAAGAATATTCACTTTCGAGGCAATCCAAGGCATTGAGAGGCAGTGGTGAAGCAAGGGATGCGAGAAATGCGCGACCGCACGGGGCCTCGCGCCTAAAGGTGCCTCGCGTCGCATTTGCTTGATACGAAAAATGTTATAAATAGAAGTGGGGGAAAAAAACATGTGGGCAATAATATTAAACCATTCTGTATTCATCTGGTTTTAAAGTCTAGTTAAACGTTATAATTTGAATGAATACGTCAAATCAGAGGATGCATAACATACAGGCAGGCAGGAATAAGTAAAAAATGATAGTAGTTTTTCTCACGTGAAACAGTTAGCAACAATTCACGAAAGCTTGCTTAGACATTTTTTCCAATTTATTATTTCATTAATAAAAATCCCGTTGTCTTGTATTCTCTTCATTCTCTTGACCTTTCACTCCCGACTATAATAAGTTAACAACAAACGCCTGCAACTGCCACGAAGCAAGTGTGAGGCATTTAAATGCTCGCGTCTAGGATTTTTTGAGGAGGTTGGAAACAGATCCGAAAATGTGGAACAAGAGGGAAGATCCGAATTCCTGTTGGGCTTATCGCGATGATGAGGATGAGTAACGATATGATGAAATTGATCAAGGAACACTCACAAAGAACATCCAAGGCCAACCTGGATTCGAACCCGGAACCCACGGCTTCGTAGCGCGCTGCGCTAACCACTCCGTTAAGGTGGTCGACCCTGGTCGGCGCAATGCTGTTGGGAGTACTGGATGTGACCACCAATGTTTCGGTAGCTAGTGCTAGCTCGTAGATACAGTGCTAAGTGTACACCCAACGGTTAAAGCAATATGTCCATCTCCTTTGAATTTTCATTCAGTCTGTTTTCCACAGTGTCATGATAAAGGGTTGAAATAGAAACGCAGATATCAACATAAGCTTCGCATCAAAAGAATCAATGACCCCTTAGAACACCACAAGATGCAGAGAAAAGAGAGAATGAAAATGGTGGTGAATATTTTGCCTACTATTATATTTCCTAGCTATATAATTGTAGAGTTGCAATGTTATGGTCCAAGGTATCGGGAAAAATTCAACTCACCGATAACCCCCCTCCCCCCTATCCGACAATCAGCATTCAGCAACACTATCGCTTACAGATTAATGTTGTCACGTGGCATAGAGCTTGGTGCTTATTGTTTACATTCAATTCTCAGAAGTTGAATAGTACTCTGTTCCGCAAACTAAAAATGTTTCCATTATTTTAGAAATGTTCTTGTACCAGCACCATTGAACAGCCATGATAATTCTATGGTTAGAAAATAATACATATATTAATTAAATTATACGTATTAGCAATCATTATTAAAATGAAGAACATGTCAAGATGTGAGTTAAACCCCCTCCAAAAAATATAAACATTTTCGAAACACGACTTAAGTTTAAAAGAAATTGGGACAGGGATTAGAAGAAATGGACTGTCCCGACAAAATTGGAATGTCTTGTAAACATGCACCAATGATTATAAAACAAAAATTATAAGGACAGTTTACTCTCCCTTGGTAGATAAGGATTAGCATAGTGCTGGCGCAAAGGTGAAAAAAAGGGAGAAGCGACTGCTCGCCCCCACTTCCCCTTAATTTCCGCCACTGGATGCGGGCCTCGCCTTCTAATCTCATCCAGGGCTTCGCATGTTGCTACGCAACTGAGAGAGGATTACTAAATTCAAACTTCCACCTTTCGAAGCGTCATACATGGATTGTGCACTTATTAATATACTTATTGTTAGTTGATTTAGCTCATTTGACGTGGAATTTCTACCACTTCTGGCTAATTGCGAGGATTCAAATGAATGCCAGAAATGAATGAAGGGACAATCACAGATTTAAGGGTCTTAGCAATAGCAAACAAATTTCGCGACGTGTGCACGTCGCATTGCATTACCTTCTCCCCTCTCTCTTGCCACTACTTTGTGCCGTGTTCTTTCACATTCTGACATTGTCCTCGGTTTCTTATAGCTTTGCTTTCAATCCAACAATGTGCAGAATATTCACAATGACAACTTGACTACTGCTGCATTTAGAAACTAGAAGTAACAAAATGCAAGTCATTGTATGCTGCTATAATCTAATTTTGTATTGGTATAATTGTTATTTTCGCTTGTTGATCCATACTCTTCGCGGACTCCTGTCCAGACTTCGAGGCGCCATGCAATGGAAACAGCTCGCAGCGTTTTTCCAAAGCTTGTTTTTCTATGAAGTTCAAATGCTATGCAAGAATAAAGCTTGGAATTAAAAGCGTTTTGGAGGAAAACTGAAGTAAATTTGCATTTAATTCTAACGATGTTAATACAAATAAATAAACTATGTAAACATGTGTAGAATTAGTGACTTAGTTCAGATCGACAAGTTACTGTTCCTGTATATTAAGGTAAAGAGATAATGGGTTGTTGCAATTCTACCTTGTGAACAGATCGACTAATCGGGACTGAATGGGATCCGAAACAATATGTGCCTCCACCGGACATCGAATCCGGGAGCCCTTAATCAAGGTCCGTAGAATCATTCTTCCTCCCTGTCTGAGAAGGTCCCGCCATAACTGGGCTTTTTATAGATCTACCACAAGGAAAAAGCCTTGGGACGAAACGTTCCCGCACAGCTTTCCCTTCTTCCCTCCACCTCGGGCCTTAAGGAAGCATGGTCCACTCTCCCCCTCCTCTTCGGTGCACACAAGTCGCGGGTCAGCTCGTGGTTCCACTATAACAACCCCCGCGGTCGAGAATTCTGTGACGTCATCGCGGAAGCACTTGCCTTCCTTCGCCAGTCTTTTTACATGGAAGCGCATTGGAGGCACGAATGTTTTCAATTAGTATACAGGCCTATATGTATGCAATTGTTGTTGAAATTTTTGTATGCAACGTCGTATTTAGAGGGTGGGTTCTGGGGTCAAGCTCCCCCGGAAAACTTGAGAAGTAGCTCCTTAAATTTAAAAAGAAAAATACTTGATTACAGTATGACCAGTGAGCCGGAACGCTCCGGAACTCTGTTCGTTGAAGGAACTCAGTTTCTGCTGCGACATAATACACGAAAGTCCATTCTTTGTTACACCTTGTAAACAATAGGTAAGGAGGAAGGAGAAAGATCTCGAACTAAATTTTACTCTTGTGGGTGGTTGGTCCGAAAATTTGGAAAAGTGCTATAATTAAGTTGTAATTGAGTACCTAATTTCCTGAAATGACAGACGTGAGAGATGTTGTGTTTACATATTTACTTTGGATGCAATAATATAATAATAATAATAATAATATATTATTATTATCGCAAATTAGCCAAAAATTGCCCAAAAAGCGAAGTAAAATAAATCATTTCAATCAATATCAATAAATCAATAAAAATTATAATGTCGGGTTTCGTAGCAGTCCTACCGACTTAATCACCGCAGCTCCATGCCTCTATTCACAAATCATCCATATTTATTACATAATAATAATTATTATTCCTATTTTACGAAAGTCAACCCTTTACGCACTCGGCCATAGATCCGGCTATTCTTTGTCTTTTAACATAGTATTATTAGCAGATATTGTAATACCAAGACATTTTTTTTGTGATACAATTGACCAACGTTCAATAACCCTTCCCGAAATATATTTCTAGATAAGTGTCTGCGTCCATGTCATACCCCAGTAATAAAATAAACGATATAATGAGTTAAATATTTTGTTGTAACTATTAGAAAATATTGACACCTCGTCGTTGTTTTCAAATGAATTTGTCAAGGCAGAGGAGAAGCTTCCTTCCGAGGTGACGTCACAAGTTTACGACCCCACCCCTCGCGGAAAAGGTGCTGTTATGGACAGACCTCTTCAAGCTGGTAGGAGAAAGTCTTCACGGACCTTGCCCTTAATAAAAACCTTGATTAGAAAGTGACATTATTCTTAGTCCACCATTTATATATGTATAGAAAGATTTCAACACTGGGAAATATACAATATTAAAGGATTGCAAAAAAGAAGTATAAAATCACTGTAAAATTTAAGAGCGATAAGGAGTTACGAGGATTTCCGAATAATTAATTCCGAGTAATGTTTTGGTCCTAAAAACTTAGAAGAATCAGGTAATTTACTTGAGGTTTTATTTTAAATCTACTTTATGTACAAATAGGTTAGTCATGGTGGACCTACAGTTTAAAGTTGAATCATAACACTATATTCCTCCATCGAACACAGAACCTCTTGCTTACAAGGCACAAAGTTACCACCATCGGGGAGCCCCTACAGACATACCAGTCAAATTACAATTTAGAACTCCTAGTTACTTGGTAACAAACAAAAAATAAATACTACACTAACCTGAAAAAAATACCTTACCTCACAGAATATAATACTAGTATGATACTTCCTTTAACACGGAATTATCATTACCTGCAGACTATACGAGTGTTTCCAAAGATCTACTGCATATACCCTTTCCCTCATAACAAACATCAACTTAAAATTAAAAAACGAGCGTTTCTCTATTTGCAGTCCGTCTTAGTTTACGTGTAGCGCCAGGTCCGTAGCTAGAATTGATCTCCAGGGATGGCTCACAGGTTATCAGGGGGAACTTTGTAAATCAAGTCCAATTTTAAAAAGATTGACAGTATTAAATGAAGGTAAATCATATGTGCGGGGGTCATTAAGATATATAAATTTCAGAAATATCATACAAATACTACATTTTATCTATACATTTTAAAACATCTTTTCCTTGAAATGTTGACTGATACTAACATCATACCTCACTACACACCCCATACTACTTTTGATGATACAGATATTTATATCACACATGAAAAATGCACAATATTCGATCATAGTGACTACAATAAATTCCACCCTAAAACATGGGAGCTGTTGACCTTTGACGCAGATGCGGAGGGAATTTGCATGATGACATCAATGTCTCAGAATTCTAGTTAAACGGGAGGTCGCAACAGGGGCAGCGAACGTACAGATAAAGAAGCTGCCATTTGAAGAACCTTCTAGAATCTAGAGGAGACAATCTTATAAATACTTGCCGCTACTTATACTTCTTCTTATAAACAAGATGAACAAATGCATTAGCTGCTGTTAATGTTTTGTGAATTTATCCTTCACGAAAGTATACGTTTTAATCTTCACTGCAAACGAATTACATAATATAGTTTTGCCTAATGTCAAGGGGGCTGAAGGCTTTGCCAGTGCAAGGGCTGACAGCAGTCCCAGGGTGGACTTAGCCGCACCTGGCCCCTGCCTGGCTACGGACCTGTGTAGCGCACAAGGTTAAAGATTGAGCGTTTGAACTCCAGCAAAGCATGTTTTTGCACTTGTCCTTTCTTGCATCATGATAAATGTACAAATGCCTCGGTTCGATAGAATTCAACGGCAGAATTTTTCTGCTGCTTGCAGGAGTGGATGTTATCTGCTTCAGCAATCTACACTCCCTTGTTCCACCTGTCGGAATACGAGAGTAGTGCTTTCAATTATTTTGACTGGTATGTAATTTTCGCTGCTTGCTACAAGCAAAGTGTAAAAAATTATACCTCACGATGTTCATTATTATTATAGATTAATTAGTGAAATAGTTTTCTCTTTCGCTAAAATTAACACCAAGAAGATTGCAAAGAAGGAACTATGAATCAACGAAATCAATGACAGCGTTTGATTTTCTTTGACTTTTTATTTAGGAAATTGACCTGTGATCCAATATGTCGTTCCCAGTTATTTAAATTCATTATTTTTTTATTATTTTTGTACAAAATGTCGAATATATACAAGAAAAATAAAACAAAGAAAAATAAGGACGCCTAATTTGAAATTATTAACCCGTAGCGTGAAACGAAGGGAGGGAGGGACTTCAAAATGCAAAAGTTAACTTTCGTACTTTTGTCTTGCAGAGGAAGTGAGTTATATTAATTTAACAAATTGTTTGTCCAATGAATGAGTAATAATTGTGACAAATAGGCGGAGCAAGGGGCGAAAATCTTGTGGATAGAACGAAAGTACTATTTATATTGCGAGCCATCAAACGTGATTTAGTTACCTAACAACCACTGCATACCCAACCCAAATCTTGACAAATTAAAAGTAAAAGCGAGCAAATGTAGACATATTATGCAACATATATTGGTCCAACATTCCCAGCTGAATTGTATCCTTCAACATCTCTCACAAGTGACTTATCAAAAGTTTCATCTGCACATGATTTTGCAAAACACTACGTACCTCTTCATTTCTACTTCCCTCTACAGAGGTATACATGTTAGATATCCGGTGGAGGCACATAGTGGTTCAGATGTCATTTTAAAACTATAGGTCCTGTCCCATTTAACCGATATGTTCATAACAGTGAACTTAAAACTTTACGTTAAAAAGCTCGAGAGATATTCCGACCTCCGAACGGAGTGCTTAGCACAGAGTTTACGAAGCCAATGGTTACGGGTTCGCATCTCCCCCTGGACATGGGTGTTCATTGTGAGTGCTTCTACATATAGGTACATTTCCTAATTACATCCTAGCATCACTCATCCTCATCGTCGCGATTAGCCAAAAGTGGTAAAAAGCGACGCTAAATAACAAAATCAAATCTTTCCAGGGGCTCACAAACAACATACATACACTGAAGAAACTGAATTGTAGGAAATGTTTCGGCATTTCCTTTTACAAGTATGTGTTGAAGGCATCTTAAATAATGCTTTGCGATGAGCCCAGAATAAGTAGACCGGTCAGTGACAGTCATTTGTTTTCTCCTCTCTCTTCCTCCACATCGCTTTTACCCGAGTACCGTGGTGTTGCCAGTTTCCTTCAGTGCTTCGTTGTCAAAAGCTTCAACAACTATAAATATTACATCTCTACTTTCGATGTGAGAGTTTGACATGGCCTTCCCGGACGTATGAACGGACTGTTGAAGTACACCATCCCGCCTGATAGATATGAATCTTGTGCTGGAAGTTACGAGATTAATGGAAGTGCATGAGAGAGAGTTTGTGCTGTTACTGTGATTTCTTTTTGTGAGTTCGTTATGATGTACAACTTTGATTCTTTTTAAATTGCATAATCAAGATAAATATATTCTGAATTCATATGTTAAAACGTAAGTTCTGTGTTTTTCTGTCTATTTACTGCAAATATTAATGTTTTCCCTTGCCCTGGGAGGCATCACGCGTATACCACAATATAGTCTCATGTTGCTCATTCTCAATTTGTATTGAGATTAATATATTCTTATGGATATTAATAATATTATATATATATATAATATTATATATATATATAATATTTTATCCATAAGAATAAGTAAAAAGTAAAAGAAAATCAAACGCTGTCATTGATTTCGTTGATTCATAGTTCCTTCTTTGCAATCTTGTTGGTGTTAATTTTAGCGAAAGAGAAAACTATTTCACTAATTAATCTATAATAATAATGAACATCGTGAGGTATAATTTTTTACACCTTGCTTGTTGCAAGCAGCGAAAATTACATACCAGTCAAAATAATTGAAAGCACTACTCTCGTATTCCGACAGGTGGAACAAGGGAGTGTAGATTGCTGAAGCAGATAACATCCACTCCTGCAAGCAGCAGAAAAATTCTGCCGTTGAATTCTATCGAACCGAGGCATTTGTACATTTATCATGATGCAAGAAAGGACAAGTGCAAAAACATGCATTGCTGGAATTCAAACGCTAAACCTTTAACCTTGTGCGCTACACAGGTCCGTAGCCAGGCAGGGACCAGGTGGGGCTGAGTCCCCCCTGGGACTGCTGTGAGCCCCCGTACTGGCAAAGCCTTCAGCCCCCTTGACATTAGGCAAAACTATATTATGTAATTCGTTTGCAGTGAAGATTAAAACGTATACTTTCGTGAAGGATAAATTCACAAAACATTAACAGCAGCTAATGCATTTGTTCATCTTGTTTATAAGAAGAAGTATAAGTAGCGGCAAGTATTTATAAGATTGTCTCCTCTAGATTCTAGAAGGTTCTTCAAATGGCAGCTTCTTTATCTGTACGTTCGCTGCCCCTGTTGCGACCTCCCGTTTAACTAGAAATCTGAGACATTGATGTCATCATGCAAATTCCCTCCGCATCTGCGTCAAAGGTCAACAGCTCCCATGTTTTAGGGTGGAATTTATTGTAGTCACTATGATCGAATATTGTGCATTTTTCATGTGTGATATAAATATCTGTATCATCAAAAGTAGTATGGGGTGTGTAGTGAGGTATGATGTTAGTATCAGTCAACATTTCAAGGAAAAGATGTTTTAAAATGTATAGATAAAATGTAGTATTTGTATGATATTTCTTAAATTTATATATCTTAATGACCCCCGCACATATGATTTACCTTCATTTAATACTGTCAATCTTTTTAAAATTGGACTTGATTTACAAAGTTCCCCCTGATAACCTGTGAGCCATCCCTGGAGATCAATTCTAGCTACGGACCTGGCGCTACACGTAAACTAAGACGGACTGCAAATAGAGAAACGCTCGTTTTTTAATTTTAAGTTGATGTTTGTTATGAGGGAAAGGGTATATGCAGTAGATCTTTGGGAACACTCGTATAGTCTGCAGGTAATGATAATTCCGTGTTAAAGGAAGTATCATACTAGTATTATATTCTGTGAGGTAAGGTATTTTTTTCAGGTTAGTGTAGTATTTATTTTTTGTTTGTTACCAAGTAACTAGGAGTTCTAAATTGTAATTTGACTGGTATGTCTGTAGGGGCTCCCCGATGGTGGTAACTTTGTGCCTTGTAAGCAAGAGGTTCTGTGTTCGATAGAGGAATATAGTGTTATGATTCAACTTTAAACTGTAGGTCCAACATGACTAACCTATTTGTACATAAAGTAGATTTAAAATAAAACCTCAAGTAAATTACCTGATTCTTCTAAGTAAAAGGATTTGGCATGTTTTAATTTGCCATTATCACAACATTAAGAAATGTTAATAGTCCATGGTCTTCACTTCTACCCCTTCAGCGTCTCATTTTTGTGCGGCCCTACGTTATAGCTTAGGATAGCTTAATGGCAAACCTCCTTGAGTCCACGACGCGGAAGAGAGGTTGACATTCAGGATCTTACAGGAAAGCCATTCATTACACACCGCTCCTATTTTCGTCATTTAACCCTCGGATGCATGTCACTTTTTTTTTACAACTTTACATATGTGGGGTCAATTTGACCCCAATGCAATTATGCATTGAAATAAGTACGACAGAGTAAATAGTTCAGCTAATATGGTTTATTGATCAATAATTTCTCTGAATATAACATAGGAAACAATTACCCTTTTATTATTATTATTTAAGCCCCCCAAAAAATAACAATGTATTGACAATTCACTGTTCTACATTTTAATGGTAGTTACACTTCGCTCGCAATCATCAGAACTTCAGTTGACATAAGAAACAGTATTTTAGAGATAACACAATACAGCACTAAATATTAATTTATCTAGAACAAATAAATTTAAAAAAATAAGAATAGAAAATAATAAAAAAGGAATAAAACGAAGAACGTGCCGGCCTCTCATGGCAATTAAATACACCTCACTCACATTCTGAGCACACCACAATCACACTGCTGCGGACCTTGCAAACAGGTTTCCCACATCTTCTGCAACGTTCCGTCGTCTTCCTGTCCTCTTGTCTTGTGCAGACCTGGCATCTTACTCTTTTCTATCCTCCAGTCTCTGTGCCTGCCTTACTACGCCGCAAAGTTTCATTGCCTCGGTTACTGGTTTCTTCAGGTTCAAGCTTTGGAACCTCCCTCGCATGTGAGGAAGAATCAACTCATTCGCCAACTCGATAAGGAACATACAGCGTCTGTGACTAACGCCTGAATGGTAATCAGAATGCTGTGACAAGTAGCATGTGTATGCATTGAGAACGCCTACATTGATTACATTATAGAAGAGGGCCATTGGCCATGGACGTGTCAGTCTTCTGCAGGTGTATGTTTGAACAAGTTTGTCCATGGCGTCCACTCCACTCTTTGTTTGATTGTAAAACTTTATGATTTCTGGCTTCTTCTTAGAATCATCATCATCAATGTGTATGTCATGATGCATGGTGCTGAGTAGAATGAATTTCTTGTTTTTCTTTGGCACTTAGCTTACCAGGGTCTCATTTTCATGGAATGCGAATTGTGATGTGCACGGCCCTCTTGTCTTGATATTGGTAAGTGCAGGTGGGATTTCTCGTTTGTTTTTCTTTACTGTTCCAACAATGGTTACATTTTGTAACAGGAGATCGCTAGCCAGGTCATGACTTGTGAAAAATTGGTCAGTTGTGATATTTCTTCCAGAGTTCCGCAGCGTGTAGCACGTTGCTGGCGAGGTTCTTTTGAACTGGCTCTCCTGGCTGTCGTCCCAAGTAGATTAGACCGTCTTTGGCGTCGCACAACCAGAAGATCTTGATGTCGTATTTGGCCGGCTTACTTGGCATGTATTGCACGAACTTGCATCTCCCATTGAAAGGCACTAACTGTTCATCAATGGTAAGAAAGGTGCCGGGTACCATGATTATGCGACAGTTTTCGATAAAAAGTGTCCAGATATATCGAAATGCAGCCATGTGATCAGTCTCCAGACGTGCAGCTCCAGTATGTTCGTCATCAGATCAGAGCAGTCTTCTGATGTTTTCGAAACGATTTACTCCAAAGGTTGCTTTGTACTTTGGGTTGGAGAATTTGTTGAGAAAAAGCTCACAAACAGGAACATCCCAACTTCTCTCAGTTGGCCTCGATCCGCGCCAAATACATCTGCGCATGCGCACTTTGCGTTTGCAGTGAGTTATGTCAGGGTGGGTGGTTGTCCTTGAAATGATTGCGTTTAGTTTGGGCATAATTGAACATAATATGTAGAATCAATTTCCCTTTATGAATGTTTTCAGGCTGGGGTCAAAATGACCCCACACATGGAAAGGAAGGGTATTGTTAAAAAAACGTTTAAAATATAATTTAAAATAAATTGTAAGAAATTTATTTATACATGTTCCTATAGCTGAAGTAGCATGGTAAGATGTCACAGAAAATCAGAATTTTTTATTTGGATGTTATTATAACACCAGGAAATAAACAGACAGTGGGGTCAAAATGACCCCACACATGCATCCGAGGGTTAAGGAACCCTCTCCATTTTATTTGCGGGAAGTATCCCCCACGCTTTCAGTGGCGTATGCACAAATGCAATAAAGGGATGTGAGTATAAGGGTGTTATGGGTTATTTCTTACCACTCCTAGATCATGCCATGTTTTCCTAAATTTGTTTCTTTTTTAAGGAAAGTTGAGCAAAAAGAAGACTACGTTGCTCTAAAACTCCTTCTAGATACGCCCCTGTTCTTAACTTTCCAGCTGGCACATCATAACACCAGTCCATCACCCAGTAACATAATTCACCTCCGTTTAGCGTGAAACAGAAAACCAGCCTGTTTTTCCCGCCCATCTTATATAAAAATAATCATCTCCATAACAATTACGATGAATAAACTCCGTAGCGAAACGGTCCTTCAATAACAAAGGCCTCTTAATTGGCTTCCTTATTAGTTGACACGTGGTCAGCACATCGAATCCCATCGCAGCTGTTATCTTTCTTCTCTATTTCACGTAGCTCCCCAATTGCCTTCAAGAAACCGAAAGTTCGGTAATGGAACCTGTGATCACGCTAACTTGATTTCTAAGTCTACTTTATGCAAAAATTGGCTAATCGGTGCTGACCTATAATTAAAAGTGGTATCCGAACCACAACGTGCATAATTCCAAGAGTAAGGGAGCGGTCGGAGCGTGGGTGACGCAAGCAGCTCTTTACAATGTAATCCTACCCCTGCGTTGTCAAAATGTTCAGCATTCTTGAACAGATGGTCGTCGCCTTTATTCAGTGCTAAGCATTTGTATTATCATGTAACTCACACATCGAAAGTAGAAATGTAATATTTAAAGTTGTTGAAGCTTTTGACAACGAAGCACTGAAGGAAACTGGCAACACGACGGTACTCGGGTAAAAGCGATGTGGAGGAAGAGATAGGAGAAAACAAATGACTGTCACTCACCGGTCTACTTATTCTGAGCTCATCGCAAAGCCTTATTTAAGATGCCTTCAACACATACTTGTAAAAGGAAATGCCGAAACATTTCCTACGGTTGTGCCGGGTTCAACCATATAATATTATTAATAGCCATAAGAATATATTTATCTCAATACAAATTGAGAATGAGCAACATGAGACTATATTGTGGTATACGCGTGATACCTCCCAGGGCACGGGAAAACATTAAGATTTGCAGTAAATAGACAGAAAAACACAGAACTTACGTTTTAACATATGAATTCAGAATCTATTTATCTTGATTATGCAATTTAAAAAGAACCAAAGTTGTACATCATAACGAACTCACAAAAATAAATCACAGTAACAGCACAAACTCTCTCTCATGCCACTTCCATTAATCTCGTAACTTCCAGCACAAGATTCATATCTATCAGGCGGGATGGTGTACATCAACAGTCCGTTCATACGTCCGGGAAGGACAAGTCAATCGCCCCCTCCATTGAGTAACAAAATCGACGACGACTCGTGGAATCACTCACAGTCTAGGAGATTTTGGATTCAACCTTCTAAAAGTATTTTCCTCATGTCTGAAGAACAATTAAAAATCTTCAGATTGTCGAAATTCACCTTGCACACTTCGTTACGAGTTTTTGTGTCCAATAACACTGCCGTGTTGAATTTCACTTGGGTAGCTATGAACGGTCCTGTCCACAAATAAAACAACTTGGAAATGGTTCGGTTAACAGTTGAACTTGGACGATGACTTCTTAGCAGCACCAGGTCATCCTCCTTCAACTGCAAAGCATGGCACTTCTGCTTATGTTTCCGCCTCTGCACAGCATATCGTTCTCGTAACCGCGCTTGAACAACCTTACTCTGCCAGTCTCTCTCACCTTCTTCGGATTCGGGCTGGAAATTTAGTACAATCTTGGATAGAATTGCACGTACAAAGCAATTTGTAATTGTTATCAACCAATGAGGCAATGTTGAAGAGTCTTTTGAACAATATCAGGTAGACACACTGGCAATACACGTGAAGAAAACGTGAGAATTTCTGCAACTCAACTGGATAAAACCTTTGACTCACTGGAACGTCACTGGACAGATGAATGTCACAAACTAAGCCCTTTTCCGTGCCAGTTCTCTGAAAACACCTTACTGTGTGCAATAAATATCTCGAACAATTCGGCTCTTTGTTCTTTAGCCAATAATTCACTGGAGTCAATCTTCTCCCTTATATCCTCTAGCGGTGTAGCCCATTTATCGTAGCTAGCTTCAATCCTCCGGACACTCATCTGCTTATCAACGGAATCATCATCATCTAGCTTTTGCTCAAGTGGCTCTCCATCCACCATTAGAAACAACTTTTTATGCGTGAGATTGATCTCTGCTTCATATTTCTGCAGGAACGAATAACCCAATAATAAGTCTGAAGGCAAATCCTTCACAACAAAAATTTCTAAAGGTCTGGTGCTCTCAGCAATTTCCAGCACGATTCGGCGCTTTCCCACAACTCGAGTTCGACTTTTTCCAGCGAAATCAATAAGTCGTACCTCCGGAGTAGCTTGTAACATGGCCCCTGACAAATTTTGCTTTATTTTCTTCCAAATCTCGAGACTCAGAACAGATATTTGAGCTGCAGTGTCCACTATACAAGTGATATCAACATTTGCTACACGTGCCTCGAACTCAGGCGCTCTTCCAAAGTTTTTAGACTGACTAGCCTGACACAAATTGTAAAGAAACTCACTCTTCTTCATGATTAATAACAAACACCAGCTTTAGACCATTACTTACAGACTGGGAATTATTTTCTGCAGGCCCCAGTTCTATCCGAGACCGCCCGACATCAGAACGGGACGTTTCTATGCCAGGCGTGGGGTAAAATCCCGCACCTGGTCGAGATTTTCTCCATTCTCCCAGCAAAAATTTCTGGTCAGCTCGACGCTCTGTTGCTGCTCGTTACTAGGGTACGACACTGCAGCATCTGTTTGTAAGCCACTGCTCGCCGCTTGCAATCGTGGAGAGCTACGACCTTCCCTCAAAGGTTCACTGTGCTCCGGTTCTCAGTTCGTGGTCTCTCACAAGGTTCGTATCTGGCAGCAGCATACTCTCGTCTTTGCCTATTTTGGCTTTGTTGACGATAACGATTGCCGTTTCTATTTGGACCTGCAGAGCGATTTTCCCGGTAATTATTCTGCCTCTGGACCATACGAACCCTCGAGTTTCTGTTTGCCGAGTTGCCTGGAATATCTCGGTTGTTCTGGTGAGTAGGATTCTCCTTCCTCCACGCAGTTCGCCAAGCATCCTACTCTTCCGATTGCTCGTATCTCTTAACAAAATCTGCAAGCAAATCAACAGTTACGGGAGCGTGGGCCATACACAATTGCTTCACTCTATAAGGTAATTTGCCGATCATGAGGTTTACCACCTCCTGCTCTGTGTAGTGGCTACTCAGGTTTCTGTAAGCAGAGTATACAGGCCAAACATATTCTTCCAAACTATTGTCATTGTTTTTGTTGTACCGTTTGGCCCTAACAGATGCCAACTCCCTTTCTTTTGCCTCTGAAGACGCAAAACGCCTCTTAAACGCCCTACGGAAATCTGAATATGTGTTCAAATCATTCTTATGAGAGTAGAACCAATGATAAACCATGCCCGTTAGCAAACGAGGAATAATCTCCAGCCTGTATCTATGCGGGATCTGAAGGATCTCAAGGTTGGTATCTAATTCTTTGAGATAAATCTCAGCCGAAGTGGCTATAATATTTCCGTCAAATATCCGCATGGAATTCAGGTCAGCCATACTGGGAGTCATCCACCACGCGTAGCATTGGTTCGAGATTTTCTTTCTTTTCTCTTTTCCTATAAAGTCGACTCGCTGCCTGAAGAACTGGGAACGATCTCTCTGTGGCGTCTTTTCTTTACATGTGTACGGTTTCGTTGCCCCGAAGAGACCTCAGAACGACTAGGAGACAGCAAACTTCGAAAAGGCGCGCCCAGCTGGTCCACCCACGGTAACTCTGGTTCACCGGAGAGTGGCAACGTGCTTAAAGTGGTTGAAATTTGAGCCACTTCGTCACAAACACTACGCATGTTTGAAGAAAGCTTCCCTTGTTTGGATTCAATATCATTTTTCCAATCTTCAGCATTCTCTCTAGGACCCTCTGTGCCTTTAAGTTTTTCCGCCACAGTCTCTTCAACTCGCAAATTCAGGTTTTCTCTCAGCTGATATGCCATATTGGTCACCTGGTTGTCCAACTCTCTGGATATTTCTTTTCTGAAACCGCTCTGCGTTTCACTGATTTCCTTTCGGAAGTCCTCTTTGGTCTGCTCAGCTTCTTCCCTCAACAGAACAACTGTTTCATGGAGTTTAGATTCCAGCTGCTGAGAATTTGACTGACATGCTTGACGTAAGCTCATCATCTCAATTTCAAGGGTTTCCTTCAATTTCTGCTGTCCCTCAGACATTTGCAGAGTCAGTTGTTCGATCCTCCGTCCCATCTCTGAATTGGACGCAGCGAGTTGTGAACAACTATGGGACAGTTTCTCCTCCATCCTTGCTTCTAGCCAGCACTCAAGAGTTCTACTACTTTCTTCTAGTCTTAGTTGTAAACTGTGCTCCAAGATATTCATATTTCCCTGAAGTTTATCCTCTAACCTCCTAGAGTTCTCATGTAACTTAGCCTCCAAGCTATCAGAATGTTCCCGCATTCTAGATTCTAGATTATTAGCATTTTCCGTAATCCTTTACTGGATTCTAAGTTCTAGATTACTAGTATTTTCAGTAATCCTTTCCTGGATTCTAAGTTCTAGATTACTAGAATTTTCTGCCATTTTAGCTTCCAGATTGCTGGAATTTGCCTCCAGCATTCGCTGCAATGACGCGAGCAAATCAGTAGTAACAGGAACAACAGGAACTGCAAGTTTTTCTTTGCATGCGAGACATGTTAATTCACAAGGAGAATTACTTTCCTTTGGTGACTTTATCTTTGCACAATTCAAATGAAAAGTATTGTGACACTCAGTGCAAACAAACGTATCATCAAGCCTTGATGTAGTCTCACAGCAAAACACATGAACTGTGCTTTCGTCAACATTTGAAGCTTTGCTTCCATTTCTTAATATTTTCTTTTCCATTGTTGCGCATCAAAAGTTCTGAGTCAACTGCAAATCTAAAACACGTTACCAAAGATTAACGTAACTAATGCACAATGTGTTCGTGGCCCCACGTTCTGTGCGCCAAATTATTGACACGGTCGTGCCAGGTTCAACCATATAATATTATTAATATATATATAAAAAAATCTTAAACAGTATACAAGATATTGTTACATAGAACGATTATAATTTTATGTATACGGATAAAAGTAGTCAAGCTACTTTCGGAGGTATGTGCTTATGCCCTGGTACCTGAAAATTAACCCAGGGCGTCAGTTCCGTGAATTTGTTACGAATTCCCCCGCTTTTCTTTGATTCATCCTTGATTTCCATTTTTTTAAATTACAATAATTCACTGTGACATTGGCAAGAATGTCCCAGTGTGAAGAACCAAATTTGTTTGGTTTTCCTGAACAAAGTTGGTTTCAAATCATTCTACAAGGTAAGAAGATTAAGATAAAGGTTAGAAGTAGTAGGAAGTAAATAAGTGTTAGTGTTTAACATTAATATTATTTATTATCACAGATACGAAATTACATAAGTGTGTAATTGGGTGGGTAATGTTTTCTTAGGATAAGTTTTAATGTGTGTCGTGTGCATTAGTGTTGATGGATGAGATGAGGAATGGACATTAACACGATTCTATGAATGTTAAGCAGGGTCTATGTTCTAGTATGTTATGTTTGAGATAGTGAGAGTATTATTGGCTTTGAGATGTACGTATTAATAGTAGGAAGAGATATGAAAGGACGAGTGGTACCTCATGCAAGGAGACTTGCGGGAGACCAGCAAGAGTTGGTCGGACTGGGATGAACATCTGTACGACGGTTGGTACCCGGGACATCATCAGGAAGGGAAGAAGTAGGGAGGGATTTCCTGGGAAGTATCGGGTACATTAGTACGTTCGGTAGTGGAAATATAGAGAATTGTCAAGAATCAGTGAGAGAAGTTTGCAGTGTGTTTAGTAACGAGAATAAAGAAGGGAGTGTAAGATTACAATTTAAGAAAGAAACGAAAAAGAAAAATCTGGGTTAAATTCGGCTGGTTCCTAGGTTGAGTCCTTGCAGTGTTATCGTTTGCCTTTCTCCGGGGAGGCGTAACCTTTTTTCGTTTTGGCGTATCACTGTCTTGTGTATTAGTGGTTCTGCTTCATTATCCTCTTGGTGATCTTAGTCATAAGCAGGGATGTCCTGTTGTTGAGTTTGTCGAAGGTGGATTCTTTGTGATCTTCTGGGGGGTATATTACATTCCGGAGGTAGGGGTTGAATGGGGAGGTGAGTGATGCCGGATTTGAAGAGGGAATGTTCCTCTTTCGACACCAGGTTTGTTAAGTCGTTTAGTGACGTAAAGTGCTCGGGATTTCTTATTAACTGGTACGTGTTGAAGTTTGGTAGCTTTTGTCTTAAATCTTCGATTTGTTTGTTTGATGTCTGGCAAAAGAAGGCTTTATGTTCCGGTGTGTCCGTCTCGGTTTTACATTTCAGGCATTTATCAGCCTGTCTGAGGTTGTGCTTATTTATGTGTTGACCGTAGGGACCGTGTCCCGTTAGGAAATCTATGAGACCTCTTGTGGAATGGAAATGGTCCATCGAAAATCGTTCTCTTATGTTTGGAAGGAAGCTGTGAAGTCTCCTTCCTTGCGTAGCTTGTGTCCATTCCTGTTGCCAGACGCTAAACAAGTGGTTTTAAATTTCTGGTACCGTGGCACACGCCACTGTTGCTTGTGAATATAAGTGTTCACTCACTTACAAGCGAAACCGAAACTCGAGCTCTCGGCGAGACAACTCCAGACTCTTTTGCGTCTGAAACAGACGTTCGGTGGAACCTTCATTTCTACAGTCGTGGCCTTTGTCCCACTGCTTTGGTTGCGATGAAGTATTTTGACAGGTGTCCGTATTTCGCTGCAGGATACATGCAAGGCTTAACAGAAGAATTTTAATGATATGCATATGATATAAAATGGTGATTATGATTCGGAAATTAATACATGATTTCTCTTCTGCGGAGTGTAAGAATTTTCTCTTCCGATAAAATTTACAACGAAATAGTAAAAAAAATATTTAACCAGAAATCAACCTTTTGATATATTACCAAAGCAATTACCAATCTTCGTTTTTTAATACTGCCGATACTGTGCGTAAATACAGTCAGTACCCATTGCCCCCAAAATGATATGTTTATTGTCTCTTTATATATATATATATATATATATATATATATATATATATATATATGGATCTAATTAATTACTTATTTGCCACATACGACAGATGAAATCGACATAGGAATTCGAAGCCGAATTTATTGTGCTAAGAAAATGAGTCGACCGACATTTAACAATCATTACGTACTTTAACTTTTCCATTCAGTCTTAGCCGATATATGTAAAACAACGTCTCGATAATAATTCTGTTGGTTAAAGTTGGATAATTTTTCGTAAGTAACGAAAACGCTTTGTTCGTTTCCGAATAGCACCTTTCAATAAACAAATTGATAGATTGATCGAGTTACTGTTTTAAGTCCACTTTACATACAGTATGGTTAATCGGGACTAGACGTACAGTTTATACTGGAATCTGAACCGTTTTATGTCTCAACTGGTTATCGAACCCCCCGGGACCCCTTGATTACAAGGCGACGACGTTACCACTACGCCAAAAGGGAGTACCAGTAACAATATATATATATATATATATATATATATATATAAAATATATTATGAGTACAAAGAAGAGTAACAGTGTAAAATTTATTTTCTTTGCTCTATTAGACACCCGATATTAACACACTTTCAAACAACATCTTGTACATATGAAGCAAATTAAAATTGATATGTGAGGTCATAGGAGTGAGCACGGGGGTTGCCAGTATTGCATGAACACCTACAAATGCGTCCTCAAAAAATTAAGAATGTAGAATCAACCATTATAATAATTATGAAAACAATGTTCTCCCTGCTGTCTCGAAATTTTAATATTAATGGTCGGACCTTTCTAAAGTTAAAGCCAGAAGTGTGAGACGACTTGCAGCCAAAGCTATCCTCTTCTCTAAATTTAAGCTGCTCTTGCCTATCCTCTTGTGTACTCTGCTTCATAAATAATAAAAGTGTCGTGAGGCTAACGCTCTCTTTATTCTCGTCAGTTAATTTTTGAACACCCTGTGCACTTTTACTTATCCTTTTCTAACAGTGCGCAGCATATCTTGTAGGAAAAAATTCTTCTATGCAACTCAAATTTCGTAATTTCTTCTTTGCTCATTCCCGCGCAAGATTTATGGTACCACTTTTTACAAAAAACTACATTCTATTGTCCCCTCATAACAAAGTTCATTGCCGCAGCATTCAAGTATTTTATTCCAGCCTATTTCGGCTGTTTCGTCCTGAGAAGGAGAGATCGACGTTCGAACCATGTTTGTAACAGTGACCTACTTATCGCTAGCTCGCTAATCCCTTAATCCCTTACAGCTGCAACGGAAAAGTCTGCTCCCCCGATCAAACAGTACAGTTTTTTTCACTTTCTTACGTGAAACACAAATATTTTACACACAAATAATTCTATCTCAACTTAATACATTAAACTTAAGAAATCTTGTTAATCTCAACAAATAACCAGAAGGATCTCTTGGTACAAGGCACCATGTAAAGTTATACAAAATGGATTCAAAGTTGA
This sequence comes from Lepisma saccharinum, assembly GCF_977018435.1. NCBI lineage: Eukaryota > Metazoa > Arthropoda > Insecta > Zygentoma > Lepismatidae > Lepisma > Lepisma saccharinum. The sequence goes on from NC_139237.1 coordinate 11,022,432, forward strand.
AGTTTCCATGTGGACTGACGTCAAAAGCAATATATATATATATATATATATATATATATATATATATATATATATATATATATATATATAACTGTGATTTATAGGTGAGGTTTTAACATTCAATAGTTATACAATAAAGACACTATTAGTAAATTATCAAGGCCCAGGTACCTGGCATCACGGTTTATGAACGTTTTCAGGAATAAGTTGAGCGGCCAGCTTCCAGAAGAGATTTGTTGAGATACCATAACATTTTTTTTCAATAACTCTTCGTACCGTACAAAAATTCATTTTATCTTGTTGTAACCAAGGTTGGTTACTACACTTGGCAAGAAACTACCTACAATGTCTTTATTTAGTTATTATTTTATTGTTACTATCTATTTTTAATTTTGTCACTCCAGGCGCTACCTTTCTGATTAAGAAATAAAATGGTGGGAAAATATTAGCAAAAGAAGCTGTTATCCTAACCACTACATCAGCTTCTATTGTGTTTCGATAAACAGGGTCGATTTCTGTTACTGGGTGATTATGATGTGCCAGCAGCGAAGTTATGTTACAGTGGCGTATCTAGAAGGAAATTTAGAGCGGCGTAATTCAATTTTCCTTTCAAAACACGTCAAAAATAGGAAAATATGGCAGGATTTAGGAGTGGTAAAAATACCTTAAAACTCCCTTATGCTCATATCCCTTTACTACATTTATACACGCCACTGAAGGGATGGTGAATGCAGCCCACAAGTGGGAAGGGTTCCTTATTTGACGATGACAGGAGCGGAGTGTAAGGGATGACTTTCCTGTATGCCAACCCCCATTCCACGTATTGCACCGTGGACTCCAGAGGGGTGCTAGGGCGCGCTTGAAGACGACGTTGCTGTGCACTTCGCGTTTTGTCCTGAAATGGCAGACGGAATGTACTATGTATTTCGTACCTCCATTGGTTACATTGAAAAGGTTCAAAAATTGTAACTATTTTTAAAGACAAGGATAATTTCATTTTTTTATTTCACTACATAGCTTAATAAGATTGCAACGTGTATCTGAATGTTTACACTGTACGACCACTTTCTTGGAGTATAAGACTTAATACATATCATCATGTATGTCCAGGGTGAAGGCAAGGGGTGCACAGCCTGCCAGGAAAATGAATATCAATCTAAATGTATTACTATATTCACACATGCAATTCCATTTCAGTCAGTAATTTTTGTTATCCAGTGGTGGCGATTAGGGGTGCAGTTGCCCCCGCTTTTTGCTATTTTTGCCCCCGCACTATGCTAAACCTTATCTAATAAGGCAAAGTAAACTGTCCTTGCACCCCCCCCCCTCCGTTTTGGCACCTTGCTCCACAGTTGTGAAAGGTTTCATGCGTGTTTTCTGGTTTTCCTTATTTTCTGGTTTTCCTTATTTTCAGCATCGCACACTCTAAATTTATTTCCGCACCCCCTCAGCACCCCTTGATGATTAATCCTAGCGCCGCCGCTTCTGGACTCAGAGCAGGGGGTTACCTCCAAGCTATCTTAGGGTATATCCTAAAGCCGCAGAAAAATGAGACCCTGAAGGGCAGAAGTGATGTTGTGATAATAGCAAATTAGAACATGATAGATCCTTTCACTTGTTTATTTCATGAATGAAGGTAAAAGTAAGGAGTTTCTAGCGTTTCAATAAGTTCTATCATCATGACGATATTTTCAAAGATCTTGTAATAGAAACAATATGTACAATATTATTGCTCGATATAAAGAATTGCTCCTCTTAAAAACGAATGTAAAAATTTTGAATGCCAACAATTCAAAGTCAAGTAGAGGGATATTGACGTTTGAAAACAACATCCTTTTTTATTGGTTCGCGTTCAGTGTGGCTATATCATAATGTAGTTTAAATTTATTTCCCTTTAGTGCGTGTGTGGTATTTGTGTGGTATGGTGAAATGCATTTTGCAGTGGCAGAATTTTGTTTTCACAAGAACGAAATTTGCAGAATAATTTTTAATCAGATGTCTTTATCTTAAAGATTACAAGTGTTATTAATACAGATAGTGGAAATGAAGTATCATGATAACAAAACTGTTAATAATAATAATAATAATAATAATAATAATAATGTCGATACTGCCCAAAACAAGGAATAGTCAAGGAGCCCAAATTTTATCAATCCCACTCTACCTGGCGACAAACGGGGCTTTGGCTTCTATGTAGACTCACAGTCGGTCTGTGTGTTCCGCACTGCCCATTGTAAGCCCATAGTGTAATATTACTCATGAATGACGTATTGAGACTCAATAGACAGTTGACTCAGGAAGGTTATGCCATTGGCTGGGCTTCTGCGCTGGGCGAGTGAGAAGTTTAGCGTGGGAGATCCTTACCGACTGAGAGAGACTTTGGACGGACTGGACACAGGCTGGACAGGCTGAGTATACTGCATTACCGTCTATCACCCTTTTGGGGCCTGAATGGCCGGGTGTAATTTACCTAAAGTTAAGGGAGTTATTTTGAGTTCTTAAAAGAGCAAGAAAAGGAATTTGTTTTTGTTTTAACTTTTTTAGGTGGATTGCTCACGGTCATGTTGGCTGTGGGGGTTTTGGGCGGGACTGCGGTTGGCTCTGACTCATGTAGCCGTTACTTACTGACTGGTGACAATCAAATGGAACGAACTGTACTAGTTTAACGGGGATATAATCCATAAACATTTCTGTTGAGTTAACTAAATTTGGAAAGTATAAGTAATAATATATTTGTAATAAAGATTATGTGTTAAAGAATATTAAGTTTAAATTGAATAATTTAAGTACCTAATATATGATCATTACGTTCCACTGCGCCGATAAGACAATCCTCGTCTCACTTCTTTAGTATTAAAGGGGAAACAAGAGACGTAGAGGATTAAACCATGCTTATTTGTTATTGCCCGCGCATCAATTTCATCCTAATCTTAGCGATTGGCCAAAAGGGACAGAAGGGAGAAATAAAACAAATCAAATCAATCAGAAGAACATAGCAGCAAATGGCTGTACCTTTCCCAAATTGAGGATTTCTATGGCAAGTCTCGCATATAATATGAAGGTTAGGATGAATAATGAAACAGTTTGTTGTAACAAACACATCTTCATGTCCAGGTTCTATCCAGGATGAGAACCTAGGACACCGAGTTTTATGCGCGTCACGCTAACCATTCAGCCACAGAGCCGAACTGAAATACTTTGTAATAAGGCGAGTGATTCCCGACACGTAAATAATTCAACTGGGAAGATAAATAGAAATTGTTGCATTGGCGCCTTCAAGTCTGCGCAGAGCATTCAACCATATCAGTTTCAATACCTCAACTTGATTTTGTGGTTTCAGGGTGAATAGTATTACTTACATATGGTATTAATTACTTCCGTTTATTCTGTTTCTGTCGTCCAACTTAGATATATATGCGTGTTAAACATTGTGTTAATGCGCAAGGATATGTGAAAAACGCTAACGTTGGGATAACCGTTAAAATAAAATAAATGCTAATTTCATTATGGTGGATTAAGGGTGTTGTTTGTTAACTGACTGTCGCAATGACAAGTATGGAAATTTAAATATTTCTAGTTAAGCTCAACTAAAAACTCTTGGTAAAATGTTTTATATCTTCATACCAATGACTATTAATAATGTATTTAACGCGTCGCTTCTCAACGTATGGAGCGCGACCAACTGCTGGGTCCCGAGAGGGCGTTTCGTGTGTCGCGAAGTCCGGCTCGAAAATTTATTTATTGTGTCTCAAACATTTATTACATTTTAATTACTAAGATACATTATTTAACAATTTAAATTCAACCCCTGTTGTACGTAGTCTAAGCTCTTCATGTCTGTTATTTGTGCTCTACCAACGCTTTTTGTTGGCATCTCTCAATTTCATCATGCGTATTTAGTTAGACTAGAGTAAATTAGTATTTTAAATTACATACTTACATTTCTTGAAAGAAGTATACGTAATTTGATTACGCAAACGTAAAAGAGGGCTTCTTAAATTACTCGATATTAGCAAAAATATGATTATAAACTGGGTGCACATCCCTTCAAGTAATTTTGCCGGCGCCCATGCTTGTGTGTCCCGTGAAGTGTAATATCCTTCAAGGTGGGTCCCGAACTGAAAAACGTTGAGAACTACTTATTTAAAGGTAATATACCTATATATTAGTATTTTCAGTTTGAGACATCACAGAGGGCGAAGGGGCGGCTTTTGAAGGACTGCTGAATTCGCCGCATTATTCCTAGAAGGGAAAGGGCGGGGATATCTTATTGTATCCATGTAAATAAGAAGCACGGACTTGAAGTTTCCTATGGGATAAATGGAAAATTACGTGTAACCCTCCCCTCCTACCGCCAATAAATCTTTGGCACGCTGCTACCACGGGTCTGTACTCTAACTTTGCGCTTTTAGTCAGAGGAGACGCCTTTCTTCACACACTCACTCACCTAATAATTCATGAAAATCCACGTTCTTAGAATGTCATTCCCAATCAGTAACATTATGAAAAGAAATGCGGAAATATAGCTCTCGTACTTTGAAACAGTGTTCATTAAAATAACAAATGAAGCTTAGTAGTATTGATCCCCGCTAAGGCCGGTCGCTATTTAATATTCGCAATTCATTTGCACGGGTGTTAATTAATTTGCACGTACTTATAACTAATTTGCACGTACTTAGAATACTTTACATTTATGTATTTGCATGTTTATAACTTTTTATGAATATATAATTATTTATTTTATGAAAAAATATGTATATAGAAGGTAATTAGAGGTACTTAACGCTATGCATATGATTTTATATTCATTACAACAAAGTATGTAATGTATGAAACTATAATAATTAATGTTTATAATATTGAAAATAAGAGTTTATGGTTTATGAACCGCTATGAACGGTGGTAATGGTACGAAAGAAGACGGTCCCGGTACTCGAACCCGCGATATGCAACGGTAATAAATGGTTAGGCCTATAGTGTATACTACGTATGTAATAATGTATGTTATTATTGTATGAAAGACGATGGTAGGAGATGCCAGACAGGAGACTGTGAACTCCGCGCAGGTAGAGGAGAAAGGAATTTGGGGAGTGTGCGTTCAAGGTCAAATGACGTCACAACGTCAGAACAAAGAACGAACCTGATTGACCAATCAGAGAACGCGTCGGTAGATTTTCAGAACCAGTTTTCACAAGGTTAACCAGTACGCAATAACAGGGGAAAGCTATGCAATACTGTAGGGCAGGGGAGGGATTGAACCAGACAACAAAGGATGTCTGGAAATACGCAGCAAGGGTCAAATATCTGAAGCTATGCGTCGCTTGTAGAACTGGTTTCAGCCGCCAATTAATATTCCGCTCAGGGTTGCCCCAAGGCACAGGCCGCTTTAGCGCAGGTTTTTTTTTATCTGTACTATGAAGAAGGGAGAGCTATCAGGGACGGGGCCTACAATTTTCATCATTTGCTTTTATCACGGGGTAACGAACCTAGGACCCTTTGATTATTGATTTAGGTAGTAAATTTATGTTACTGTGTGCTATTTAACATATTATCGAGTTTATTTTTTACCAAACTTTGACTTTATGTCAAACATTTTACAAGTTTTTTATGTATTTTTACCAAAATAACACTATTTATACTATTTAGGCAACATTTTTTATTAAATTTTGGACTCGCAAAGACATTTTTTCAACTTTTAATTTATTATTTTACAATTTTATGTTAATTTTTTTTACCAAAATAACACTATTTATACTATTCAGGCAAAATTTTTTATTAAATTTTGGACTCACAAAGATATTTTTACAACCTTTTAACTTATTATTTTACAATTTTATATTTATTTTTAACCTAAATAACACTATTTGTACTATTCAGGCAACATTGTTTATTAAATTTTGGACTCGCAAAGACATTTTTTCAACTTTTCACTTATTATTTTACAATTTTATACCTATTTGTAACCTAAATAACACTATTTATACTATTCAGGAAAGACTTTTAGTAACATTTTCGACACACTAAGTGTGTGTTCTCAACTTTTATCTGTTTATTGGGCTTATTATTACTCAAATAACAGAATTTCAGCTGTTCAGGCAACATTTTTTATTAAATTTTGGACTCACAAAAATACATTTTCTAAACTTTTAACTTATTATTTCACAACTTTATGTTATTTTTTTACCAAAATAACACTATTTATACTATTCAGGGAACATTTGTTATTAAATTTTGGACTCACAAAAATACATTTTCTAAACTTTTAACTTATTATTTTACAACTTTATGTTAATTTTTTACCAAAATAACACTATGTATACTATTCAGGCAACATTTTTTATTAAATTTTGGACTCACAAAAATACATTTTCTAAACTTTTTAACTAATTATTTTACAACTTTATACCTATTTTTACCAAAATAACACTATTTATACTATTCAGGAAAGACTTTTAGTTATATTTTCGACACACAAAGTGTGTGTTCTCAACTTTTATTTGTTAATTTCACAAGTTTAGCCTAATATTTACTCAAATAACACGATTTGAACGTGTTTTTTATTACATTTTGGACACACACACACACACACACTCACACACCTACACACACACACATTTACACACACACACACACACACACAGAGAGAGAGAGAGAGAGAGAGAGAGAGAGATTTCCAAGTTTAAAGAATTAGTCTCCAAGTTTACTCAAATAACACAATTTAAATGTGTTTTGAATTAAATTTTGTACACATGAAATGTGTTTTGTCAAGTTTTACCCTTTTATTTTACAAGTATAGGCTTAATATTGCTCAAATAACACAATTTAATCCAGCCAGGAAGGATTTGTTATTATATTTTGGATGCACAAAGAGATGTTTTCAACTTTTTTACTGTTTTTTTTTGCAGGGTATGTATTAATTTTTATTTATTTTGTTTTGTATCATATATACAGTTACAAATTTTTAACTTAGAGTTTAGTATTTATTTAAATCTTTTCAAAAACACTAAAGAAAAAGTACTTTTAGCTAAAATGTAAGCCACAGAATATATTATTATTATTATTATTATTATTATTATTAGGGTTTACTGATTTCCACTATGCTATTTTTGGTTCTGTATTTCTATATGTATTTATTTAGGTCAGGTTACGCCTGCTACGTAGGAAAGTTTGTTTATTTTAGAGTTTGCTGAGTATTTTGTTACTCTTATACTAGGTAAAGTTTTCTAAATATATCAGGTAGGGCTCCATCCATATACTTTTGTTTTTGCTGTTTGGAGATGATGTGATCAGCATCACTTTCCATTTGCTTTTTATTTTATGTACCCAATTTTATTTTGAGGCTTAGTGGATTCTAGAGCTATTTATGCAGGAGAGAGGGCTTGAAAATTTTGATCTCAGATAACCTACTACTATTTGTCAGAGTATTTTAAAGGATATTTTATATTTATTATGTGCCACTAGAATATCAAAGCTTGCTTAATTTTTATGTCTGTAACGCTGTTATTGTATTTCTAGCTAAGGCTTACTGGATAAAGTACACGAAATGTTTATCATTTCGACTATTTACCTTTATACGAGGCCAAATTTTTAGTGTAACGAAAATTATTGTGTGTCTATAAAGACTGAAATTCCTTTATCGATGGGTCCATAACTGGACGCTTACCAACATTGTTCCTTTTTTTTTAAATATAACCATTTATCAATGTATTGACAATTCACAGGACAAGACGAAGTTCAAAGACAACTGACTATATGGACCATAGGTCCACTTGCTAAACTTTTTTCTATGCTAGAAGAATAATTTAGCCTTATAGCCTTTTTCAAGGTATTTTTGAAGTATTACTGGTGTTTGGGTGCATCAACACTTGGGCTATTTCCATTTGGTTTATTATACGAGGCTACAATCACTATCTGAACACTGAAATCCTCAGATTGAAACTTAAAGCTCAGGCTGTAACTAGGGACTTAGTATGTATATCGACAATTTGTAGGACAACACGAACCTTACAAAGGATTGTAGGTGACGTAAGCCCACACGCCAGAGCCTTGTTAATCTTCAAGAAGCATTTACAGCTAATGGTACGAGGAAATGAGGTTGATTTTTTACTGTTTCTCAAGAATGCTACCTTTTATACACCCAATATTTGCTTTTTCAAGTAACTACATGTACCAGAAGTACTTACAGGTCAACTCTAACTACACTTCGATTTATATAAATGTGGCAAGAACTATATTTCTGAGGAAGTACGCAAAAGCAGATTACCCGATTAAAGTATCTGAAAAACAGATTATTCTATGTAAGTATATTTTTATTGACTGGATTATTTAACAGATCAAACAGGAGGACTGCAAAATTCATTAAATGTAGTTCTATAGTATAGGTGGTTTCAGAGATATAAAAAAAACAAATATAAGACTTCGCTTTTTTTTGCTTCTGAGGCTAATCGCGGCGCTAAGGGTAAATGGCGAGGAAATGTAACGGAGGACAAACAGTCCCAAAAGTTATTTGCTGCATGTAAGTTAATACCACAGAGATATTACAGTAGGTGTAGGTTCTACCACCAGAACTTTTCTATCATAATAATACTGGTTATGCTGTACTTTTAGCTATAGATGCTGATATTTGAGAAACTTAAAAGGTTATTTGCAAAATTTTAGATAAATAATAATCTGTTAGACTGTAAACATATTTTATATCGATTCTGCAAAGATCCGATGACAAAATTTAAAAATTGTTATCGCCCAGACAGGGACTCGAACCCTGGACATATAGGTTTAAAGCCTAACGCTATACCAACTAAGCTATCTGGGCACAAGGTATTCTTTTTTTGAAAAGTTAGTTATGTTAAGAAATATATTGAAACATGTGAGAACAGTCTTGGTCTGGTTCGACAGAGAAGGAGACAACATTTCCAAATTTTTTTCAGACTTATTTCCACTATAGAGGCCTTCACTATATGTAATTCGAAACGCTAAAGTTCAGCTAGCTTCCAAAATTGAGGTAAAGATTGTGTTTGGCGATATTAACAAGTTACAATTATATCTAGTTACGGACAAATAAAGCTAAAACTCTCAGATTTACTGTACTAGCCAAGTTTTAGTAATATTTTCCTTCACTATAGTACTAATACCAAAGAAATAGGTATATTTTATTTATAATTTGACAAAATGTACTAGTATTTAATTCACAAAGTTAGGTAAAAAGCAGTGTTTTTTAAAAGTATTGTTACTGCCTTCAAATTTTATGTTATTTAGCCACTAACAACTGGTTTACACTGTTTGGCATCCTTTAAATAGGAAAAGAAGGAATTATTTGTTTAGTATTTTTACTAGTTTATATTTATTTAAGAAAGCAATTCTACAGTTTAACTTAATTTTAACAAATTTTTACTAATTTATATATCAAAGTTATGTTATTTAGAGTGTATGAAGGCGTATAAAGTTAATATTTGTACTTATCAGTTCAACTAACAATTATATTTTACACACAAAAGATAATGTTTACAGTTAAATTACTTGAATCAGAGAATAATATTTTACAGTAATTGATTCATTCAGCACTAGTCAGTACTTTTATGCATCAGAAAGTTTTTCTTTTAATTTTCTATTACGCATGCTATTTTGGGCTATTCTTAAAATGTATTTCTAGGTCAAACTGGTTTAATTTTCTGTTTATAATGCAAAGTTGACAGTTTTCACACAATGCATTGTACATTTGTTATATTCTCTACTTACAATCCAAATATTATGCTTATTTAATGTATAATTAACTAACTCTCTAGCCTTCTTAAACCCGAAGGTTCATTTCTGCAGCAACACATGCCTTTCATCTGTTCCTGTCCTGAGCAAGATCTATATACTCCTTTCCATCCCTATCAATTTCCCTTAGATCCATCTCTACATTATCCCTCCATCTTTGTTTTGGTCTTCCTATTGATCTTTTACCATCAGGTTTCCCAACAAGAATCCTGTATACTTTTTTCCTCTCCCATTTGTACCACATGATCTACACATCTAAGTCTTCTTGATTTAATTATTCTAATAATATCTGGACATGAATACTAATTATGTACTTCTAAATTATGTAATCTTCTCCACTCATCTGCCTTGTAATCTGTTTTAGTCCCAAATATTTTCCTAAGGATTTTATTTTCAATACTCTCAATTTATGTTTCTAGCTTATACTGTAGTTATTATATCTTTTTCTATCAGCTTATTTTGAAATTAATATTATTAGGTATAGTCTTTGATTTATAACTATATTGCTTTTTTTATCAATTTATCTAAGAGTACACGCAGACAAACACAAGTGTACACACTTTTATGTAAATAGATATGCTGTTTTTCAATATTTTAGTATGAAGATTGCACTTTAGCTATTTAAGCAAGGGTAGGAAAGGTAGGATTTCTGAGAATTTGTTGCAGGATTTTGTTGTCCAAGTATAGATGAGAACTGAGCTGAGAGACTGTTTTGAACCTTTTCATGAGAGTTTGCATGTGAACTGTATGCAAATTCAGCACTATTGACTGTGCATGCTTCTAAGATTTGCTGTTATTTTACATCAAGTCTGTGAGACTGTAGACAGTTTTCCCTTTTCAAGTAGTTTTCATTGATTGTATTTGTATATGTTTTGGGGACTTAGCAGTTTTATGTTATGAGGCAGTTTGTTGTAGAATATTTTTACCGGATTGTTTTGAGATATTGAGTGTCTGCTGTTCTACTTGTAATTATTTTCCTTCTTGTGTTGTGTATTTGACTATATTTTGTCCAACTTCGTAGTATTTAGAATAATTGTTATTGACTTGTAGATGTAGGGAGTAATAAACCTTTGCAAGATGCCCTATACTTTAGTCTGAACATTATTCTTAGTGTTCACTTTTAAAGCCTTAGTATTCTGGTAGTATTATTAATGTAGAGGTAAATTAGGCTAAACTGTAGACATTTTTCTGATAAATTATACTCACTTAGTTGTTTCAGCAGGTAGAAGTTGCATGATGGTTTACTGCTGATGATGTTAATTTGCTCTTCTTACGTACTACGTATGATGTAGCTTACTTGAGTAATTGGTATTTTCTACTGAAAAAAGGATTGCTTGTCTATTTTATTTCTATGTTGTTGAGTTTGTCCATCAGCAAGCCATGTTTTTACTCTATCCTATGTCTTGGAAGAATCTAGATATATTGTGTTTGCAGTTTTATGTTTCTCTAAGGTTTCAGCCATGTAGTTTTTTAAACAGTGCTATGGGTGTGACTATTGATTTCTCTTTCTGTATCTCATGTTGGTTTCTGTGTATTCATCTTGCTGCTTGAATTTGACTTAGGTTGTTTTTTTTTTTTTCTTAGATCCTTATTTGTTTATTTGTAAGTACTTCTGGTACATGTAGTTACTTGAAAAAGCAAATATTGGTTGTATAAAAGGTAGCATTCTTGAGAAACAGTAAAAAATCAACCTCATTTCCTCGTAGCATTAGCTGTAAATGCTTCTTGAAGATTAACAAGGCTCTGGCGTGTGGGCTTACATCACCTACAATCCTTTGTAAGGTTCGTGTTGTCCTATAAATTGTCGATATTCATACTAAGTCCCTAGTTACAGCCTGAGCTTTAAGTTTCAATCTGAGGATTTCAGTGTTCAGATAGTGATTGTAGCCTCGTATAATAAACCAAATGGAAATAACCCAAGTGTTGATGCACCCAAACACCAGTAATACTTCAAAAATACCTTGAAAAAGGCTATAAGGCTAAATTATTCTTCTAGCATAGAAAAAAGTTTAGCAAGTGGACCTATGGTCCATATAGTCAGTTGTCTTTGAACTTCGTCTTGTCCTGTGAATTGTCAATACATTGATAAATGGTTATATTTAAAAAAAAGGAACAATGTTGGTAAGCGTCCAGTTATGGACCCATCGATAAAGGAATTTCAGTCTTTATAGACACACAATAATTTTCGTTACACTAAAAATTTGGCCTCGTATAAAGGTAAATAGTCGAAATGATAAACATTTCGTGTACTTTATCCAGTAAGCCTTAGCTAGAAATACAATAACAGCGTTACAGACATAAAAATTAAGCAAGCTTTGATATTCTAGTGGCACATAATAAATATAAAATATCCTTTAAAATACTCTGACAAATAGTAGTAGGTTATCTGAGATCAAAATTTTCAAGCCCTCTCTCCTGCATAAATAGCTCTAGAATCCACTAAGCCTCAAAATAAAATTGGGTACATAAAATAAAAAGCAAATGGAAAGTGATGCTGATCACATCATCTCCAAACAGCAAAAACAAAAGTATATGGATGGAGCCCTACCTGATATATTTAGAAAACTTTACCTAGTATAAGAGTAACAAAATACTCAGCAAACTCTAAAATAAACAAACTTTCCTACGTAGCAGGCGTAACCTGACCTAAATAAATACATATAGAAATACAGAACCAAAAATAGCATAGTGGAAATCAGTAAACCCTAATAATAATAATAATAATAATAATAATAATATATTCTGTGGCTTACATTTTAGCTAAAAGTACTTTTTCTTTAGTGTTTTTGAAAAGATTTAAATAAATACTAAACTCTAAGTTAAAAATTTGTAACTGTATATATGATACAAAACAAAATAAATAAAAATTAATACATACCCTGCAAAAAAAATCAGTAAAAAAGTTGAAAACATCTCTTTGTGCATCCAAAATATAATAACAAATCCTTCCTGGCTGGATTAAATTGTGTTATTTGAGCAATATTAAGCCTATACTTGTAAAATAAAAGGGTAAAACTTGACAAAACACATTTCATGTGTACAAAATTTAATTCAAAACACATTTAAATTGTGTTATTTGAGTAAACTTGGAGACTAATTCTTTAAACTTGGAAATCTCTCTCTCTCTCTCTCTCTCTCTCTCTCTCTCTCTGTGTGTGTGTGTGTGTGTAAATGTGTGTGTGTGTGTAGGTGTGTGGGTACGCAGATATATTCTTCTTAGGACCGGCGTATCTTTAAACACCTTTCTTAATGGGACCAAAAAAAATGTTGGGACTTTTTGCCGGTCCCAATAAGGAAAAGGCATTTCGAGACTCCTGAGACCCCTTGCGACCTGTACGCGAAGTATTTCGAAGGTACCAAAAAGTTCATATTTGTTGGATTAGTGTTTATGTCGCTGTGTTACACTCTGCCACCTGCTGGTGAAACCTGGTACCTTCAAGGCTGTGTAAAACTGTGGTGTTTAATCGCATCCCTTGGTACCGTGAAGTGTGGGTGTGTAAAATCCTTGGATCTATTTCGCATGTATTGGTACCGAACATCCCAGGGGGTTGAGAGGCGAGGAAAGGTACGTGCAAATGCCGACGGGGTTCCCCTCTCGCCTGGCCGTCTTGTTGCTTCCGAGCTGTCAATGTTGCCAACTTAAAACTTTGGAACCAGATCTGTTTTTCTATTATCTTCTAACCCTCCAAGTGTAATTGTAATTGATTTGTTTTGTTTTACTTCGCTTTTTGTACCACTGATGGCTAATTTGCGAAGATGGGGATGACTGATGATATCATGAAATTGATGAATCGACTCCCACAACATCCATGCCCAGACCGGGATTCGAACTCGGGAACCCTGGTGTCGTAGCGCGATGTGTTAACCACTCCACCACGGGGGTCGGCTTTAATCCTGCAATCAAACAAAATGCTACAATAGAATTTATTCCTCCAAATGTGACCCTTCTATATGTGCCTATAACAAATTATTAGTTGGGTTTTACTATAATACTGGTAAACAGAAATCCATTTGTAAAGCTCATTTTCTTCCATTACCAGGAAACGATGCTATCAGTAGAAACTCGTTACTTGTCTCCTTTCGGCCATGATGAGGATAAGAATGGAGATTTCTGACCAAGGCGACAAGCGATCCGGCAAAAGGGAGGGGGTGTTCATATCGAAGTGACAAGTGACACGATACCTCTGTCTACAAGCAAGCGTTTTTCTCAAATGCTCTAACAGACCAAGGCGACACGCTGCATGACATCCATGACTTTCAGAAGCGGAAGCCGAGAAGCGACACGTTTCGAAACGAAGAAGCAAGTCTCGCCTGTTGCTTCCGTTTGTCAATATCCTGAATTGGGTCACCTAGGTCTGGTGTTCGGGCTTTAACAGTGAATGCTTACTTGAAGACTGAAGTGGCTTGTCTTTCTTTTCGCTTGTCACTTCGGTATGAACTTCAGTGTCATTTGCAGCCGTCGTTTGCTACTTGTTGCCTGTCGTTTCGGTTTAAAATCTCTCTGCAAGAAAGCATTCAATGCGTAGGCATGACCACCAGACCGAAGTAACACCATAACGTCCCCAGTGCGTGAAACATGCAAGTGGCACGTGTAGTTTGTCATATCACATTTGTTAGAAAGTTTTATTTATTTAAGAATTTTTGTTTCCAAAGCCATTTATCGCTTCGGTACGAAAGTTCCATTGGGACGAAGCGACGAGCAACGAGGGGTTTCTCACTGAAGTAACACTACCCGTGCAGCATAGCATATATTATTGAGTGTTTGTTTCCAAGTGACACGTGTCGCTTCTCGCTTCGGTCTGAAAGCATCCCAAGACTCGTACGGTATTCGAACATAGGATCCCTATTCGTAGAACACGAAGACAAACGTTTATACTTCTCAAAGTTAACAGCTTGATTGCAATCCTTAACTACATTTAATTTCAATGCAGTTCTTTTTTAACAGTCGTGTTTGGCAACACTGATAAGTGAAGCGAAGTTTTCACTCTCGCCTCTGCAGCCGCGCCGAAACCGTGGACAGAGAGCTGCGATGTCTTTTTGCGACGTTGCATGCTACACGTATTTGACGTCTTCTGTACTCGCTCGCTCTGTTTAACGTGCGACTAAACGAGAGGGGAAAGTCTTTACCCGACAACCTCGCAGGGGCAAAACATTCGCTTCCCTGCTTGTAGTAAGTTCACCGCGCATTTTCCCCCTGTGTCTGTTGTCACGGTATCTTACGCTTGATCTCTCCATTGCGTTATTTTCACAAAGTAGGAACTGTGTCCTGCTCGTCACTTCGGTTTGCGTGTGTTTCTTCATAGTTCAAATGTAAAAAGATAACATACAAATGCTTACGCAGAGATATTCGCTTATACATAATTGATTAATTGATTTGGTGTTTTAAGTCCACTTTATGCACAATAAGGCTAATCGGGACTGGACCTACAGTTTAAAGTGGGATCCGAACCACTATGAGCTTCCACCGGTTATCGAACCCAGGATCCCTTGATTACAAGGCAACGACGCTACCACTGCGCCATCTTATGCATAAAACAACCGAGAGAACAATGACATGTACATTTGATAATGTTCCCCACCAGAAAACTTTGAGGGAAAAAGCTCGAGTTGAAGACATCGATTTAATTTTTTATATAATGCCTGAAAACAACATATTTGCCTTCTATGACCTTAACGAAAATATTAAATCCACTGTAGTAAACATTACTTTCTAGATGGCAAAATAAAATGTAAACGACATAAATACTCTTCCCGTTTCTAAACCTGATAATTTATAGCCGTGTATTTGATTGAATTTTATAATTAATAATGCAATGAAGTAAATGGTCACACAGTATTCAGGTTTAGTGAAAGATAGCGTATTCCTTCCCTCAGTGTGGTCTTTATATAACAATATTTACAAAGTTACAGAAGCAACTGTACTTGAAGGGACAGCGAAGATTTTATGCCATCAAAATATCTGTGGCGACTGCTACAAAAGGTAAAGTTCTCCCCTGTGTATGGCAGTCTGCCGTGACACCATTCGAGCAAATGATATGGCTCCACACATTCTCGATCTCTGCCGTAGTGAAGGATACATGAATGATACACACCACGCTCTGATGTATCTAGGGGTCGCGGGTTCTACACGCGGTGGAGGAACATGGCATGGTGTTCCCTTGACGGTGCCCTTCATCAATTTCATCATATTATTACTCATCCTCGTCGTTTGGATTAGCCAAAAATGAAAAAAGCGACGCTAAAAATCATCTAATCAAATGTATTCATTACTTACCTTCCAGCCTCCATGAAGAAGTGGCTACGAAGCCAGAAGCCCTACTTTTGAATCCTGGGTGAGGAATGAATATATCATCGTGTTCATTCGGATTCCACCATTAATGCTCATTAACGATTAACCTACGACGTAGAAAAACGCTTAAAATTAACGTAAACATACGTCGCATTCTTCAGTCGCTTCATTAATGTGGATCATTTCACTATCCTAGGGGGAAAATGTTAGTTTAGCAACGTAAAGAATATTCACTTTCGAGACAATCCAAGGCATTGAGAGGCAGGGGTGTAGCAAGGGGTGGAAGAAGTGCGCGACCGCACGGGACTTCGCGCTTAAAGGAGCTTGATATGAAAAATGTTATAAATAGAAGTGGGGGGGGGGGGTCATGGAAAATGCTATTTTTTTGTGAGCAGTAATATTAAAACATTCTGTATTTATCTGGTTTTAAATTCTAGTTAAACGTTATAATTTGAAAGAATACGTCCAATCAGAGGCATAACATACAGGCAGGCAGGCCTTAAGTCTAAGGGGCACGAAAGAAGTAAAAAATGATCGTCGTATTTCTCATGTGAAACAGTTAGGAAAAATTTACGAAAACTTGCTTAGACATTTTTACACATTTATTCTTTCATTGAATAGAACGTCCTTTGTCTTGTATTCTCTTCAATCTCTTGACCCTGCACTCCCGATTTTAATAAGTTAACAACAAACACCTCTAACTGGCACGAAGCAAGCGCGAGACATTTCAACGCTTGCGTTGTTTCCTTCCTTCCTAGAACAGGCCCGTACCCAGAATTTTTTTGAGGAGGTTGGAGACAGATCCGAAAATGTGGAACAAAAGAGAAGATCCGAAATTCTATTGGATTTGTTGAGTTAGGTTATTTTACGTCGATTTTCTGACACTTTTGGCTGATCGCGATGATGAGGATGAGTGATGATATGATGAAAATTGATCACGGAACACTCACAAAGAACGTCCATGCCTAACCCTGGATTCGAACCCGGAACCCACAGCGTCGTAGCGCGTTGTGCTAACCAGGTGGTCGACCCTGGTCGGTGAAATGCTGTTGGGAGTACTGGATGTGACCACCAATGTTTCGGTAGTATTATTGTACGAGCTAGTGCTAGCTCGTAGCTCGAATAGTGCTAAGTGTACACCCAACGGTAAAAGCAATATGTCCATCTCCACTGTATTTTCATTCAGTCTGTTTTCCACAGTGTCATGATAATGGGTTGAAATAGAAACGCAGTCAACATAAGCTTCGCATCAAAAGAATCAATGACCCCTTAGAAGAACACAGGATGTAGAGTAGTGTTGCCCACGAGACGAGACTTTGGCCTATCTCGTCTCGTGGAGTCTCGTGGAAATGCTGTCTCGTCTCGAAAATATTCGTTTGTCTTATGACACATGGTCAAGCTCGTCTCGTCTCGAATTTTTAAAAGCCTGTCCCGTCTCGTCCCATGGGCAACACTAAAGAGTAATGAGAGAATTAAAATGGTGGTGAACAATTTGCCTACTATTATCTTTCCTAATTGTAGAATTGTAGAGTTGCAATGTTAAGGTCCAAAGTATCGGGAAGAAATAATTATTAATTAATTATTATTAATAATTAGCAATCATTATTAAAATGAAGAACATGTTTAAATGGGGGTTAACGCCTCCAAAATAAAACCTCGAAACATTTAGTCAAATTACGACTTGAGTTTGAAAGAAATTGGGACAGGGATTTGAAAGAATAGACTGTTCCGACTAAATTGGAATGTCTTGTAAACACGCATCAATGATTAGAAAACAAAAATTACAAGGTCAGTTTAGTTTCCCTTGGCAGATAAGGTTCAGCACAGTTCTGAAAAAAGAGGGGAGCGACTGCTCACCCCCACTTCCATTTAATTTCCACCATTGGATGGGGGCCTCGCATTCTAATCTCATCCAGGGCTTCGCTATATGTTGCTACGCCACTGTTGAGAGAGGATTACTAAATTCAAAAATCCATATTTCGAAGCGTCATGCATGTTTTTTGCAATTGTTTTATACTTATTGTTAGTTTACTTAGTTTATTTGACGTCGCATTTCTACCACTTCTGGCTAATTGCGAGGTTGCAAGTGAATGTCAGAAATGAATGAAGGGTCTTAGCAATAGCAACCAATTTTCGCGACGTGTACCTTCACCCCTCTCTCTTGCCACTACTGTGTGCCGTGTTCTTTGACATTCTGACATTGTCCTCGGTTTTCTTATAGCTTTTCTTTCAATCAAAATATGTGCAGAATGACAACGTGACTACTGCTGCATTTGCAAACTGGAAGTAACAAAATGCAAGTCAATGTATACTGCTATAATCTAATTTTGTATAGGTATAATTGTTATTTTCGCTTGTCGATCGCTACTCCTCGCAGACTCGTGTTGGTAAACATGTGAAGAATTAGCAAATTAGAATTCAGATCGACAAGTTACCGTTCCTGGATATTAAGGTAAAGAGATAATGGATTGTTGCAAGTCTGATTTGTGAACAGATACACTAATCGGGACTGAATGGGATCCGAACCAATATGTGTGTCTACTAGACATCGAATCCGGGACCCCTTGATTACAAAGCTTGATTGGAAATTGAGGCGTTCTTAGTCCAGCATTAATATATGTATAGAAAAATTTCAATAGTGGGAAATATACAATATTGCAGGATTTAAAAAAAAGAAGTATAAAATCACTGTAAAATTTAAGAGCGAAAAGGAGTTACGAATAATATATATCCTATATTTTGTTAATGTTTTGGGCCTAAAAGCTTAGAAGAATCAGTTAAATTGATTTGAGGTTTTATTATAAATCCACTTTATGTACAAATAGGTTAGTCATGGTGGACCTAGAGTTTAATGTTGAATTATAACACTAATTGTCTCCATCGAACACAGGACCCCTTGCTTACAAGGCACAGAGATTGCCACCATCGGGGTGGCCCTACAGACATACTGTCTGGCTACCTTAGCTGAGACCATGGACGAAAGTGCGCATTGGCAAAATAGGGGCACTTTGTTCAGGAAGCCGGTTTCGTGAAAATCGTCAGCTGTTGAAAAAACAATGAAGTTTCAAACGTAGTAACATCGCCGCCAAAATACGTATAGATGTTTACGAATTATGTAAGGGTACAGAATGAAAGAAATAACCATCCATATACTATATAAGCAAACGGAACATATCAGGAAAGTATTCATTACGTCACATTAGTAGATAAACTTGTTTGTAAACATGGAACTTCATTTTCGGTCATTCAATTAAATTGGTATCCTTATTAAATCGTATAATTAGCACAAATGTACACAGCAGTAATCAGAATAGTATCAACAGTATTATTATGCAAACTATTATAAATACAGTAAAGAACATGTAGTAACTGATTGGTTTGTGGCATTGTGTATTATATCAAGGGTGTTTTGTAGAATGTGCAACAGGGACCAATACGTCTTTGTTTTCTTTGTTCCACTTCGAAACGGTTTGTTACGAATTGTAAGAGACATCACAAACACAACACAGAAAGCAGTAATAAACACAGCAAGCGGACCATACAGAGCGACCACAAGGAAAAAAACCATGGACGAAATGTCCCAGCGTTCAGCTCGTGCCATAAGGAAGCCTGGTCCACTCTCCCCCTCCTCTCCTCGCAGGAGTACGGTGCACAGGCTTTGCTGGTCTGAGCAGGTTTTTTTGCTTCTGGTTTTACTATAGCAAGCAAGAGCCACAGGGTGGTGTTCTACCTGCTTCCCTTCTCGCGTTTGGAATCGTACTTTCCAGCTAGTTTCGTTTCCCTTGGCCGGACTGTACCAGTCAAATTATAATTTAGAACTTCAAGTTACTTGGTGACAAAAAAAATACTACACTGATCCCCCAAAAAATACCTTACTTCACAGAATATAATACTTTAACACGGAATTATCATTACCTGCAAACTATATGAGTGTTTCCAAAGATCTGCTGCATATACCCTTTCCCTCATAACAAAGATCAACTAAAAATTAAAAAAAAACGAACGAGCGTTTCTCTATTTGCAGTCCGTCTTTGTTTACGTGTAGCGCGAAAGGTTAAAGTTTTAGTGTTTGAAACCCAGAAAAGCATGTTTTTGCACTTGTCCTTTCTTGCATCATGATAAGATGTACAAATGCCTCAGCTCGATATAATTCAACTTCAGAGCTCTTCTGCTGCTTGCAGGAGTGGATGTTATCTGCTTCAGTAATCTACACTCCCGTGTTCCACCTGCCAGGCTGCGAGAGTAGTAGTGCTTTCAATTATTTTGACTGGTATGTAATTTTCGCTGCTGGCTGCAAGCAATGTGTAACAAAATTATACCTCATGTGTTATAACATGGCGATTATTATTATTATTATTATTATTATTAAAGATTAATTAGTGAAATAGTTTTCTCTTTCGCTAAAATTAACATAAAGAAGATAGCAAAGAATGAACTATGAATCAACGAAATTAATAACAGCGTTTACTTTTCTTTGACGATTTAGTTAGGAAACAGACCTGTGATCCAATATTTCGTTATTATATATTATATTCTTCTTCTTTAAATCTTGTATCTACAAGGAAAATCAAACAAAGAAACATAAGGACGTCTTATTTGAAATTCTTAACCCCGTAGCGTGAAACGAAAGGCGGGAGGGACTTCGAAATGCAACAGTTAACTTTAGTACTTGGTTCTTGGAGAGAACGTGCGTAATATTAAGTTAACGAATGGTTTGTTCAATGAATGATTAATAATTGCGACAGGGACGAAAATCCCGTGGATAGAACGAAAGTACTATTTACATTGGGAACCATCAAACGTGATTTAGTTACCTAACAACCGCTGCATACCCAACCCAAATCTCGACAAATTAAAAGTAAAAGCGAGCAAATGTAGAAATATTATGCAATAGATATTGGTCCATCATTCCCAGCTGAATTGTATCCTTAAACATCTGTCACAAGTGACTTATCGAAAGTTTCATCTGCACATGATTTTGCCAAACAGTACCTCTCCAATTCTACCTCCCTCTACAGAGGTATACCATGTTAGATATCATTTTAAAACTATAGGTCCTGTCCCATTTAACCGATCTGTGCAAAAAAGTGAACTTAAAACTATACATTTAAAAAACTCCGATCTCCGCACGGACTGCTTAGCACAGTGTTTATGAAGCCAATGGTTACGGTTCGCATCTCCCCCTGGACGTGGGTGTACTTTGTAAGTGTTTCTGCATCAATTTCCTAATTTCATCCTATCATCACTCATCCTCATCGTCGCGATTAGCCAAAGTGGTATAAAAGCGATGCTAAATAACAAAATCAAATCTTTGCAGACACACGCAAACAACATACATAAATAGAAGAAACTGAACAGGAGGAAATGTTTTACCATTTCCTTTCACAAGTGTGTTTGTTTTACATTCAAGGCAACTTAAATAATGGGCCAAAAATATGTAGATTCGTCACTGACAGTCATTTGTTTTCTCCTCTCCACATCGCTTTTAGCCGAGTACCGCCTTGTTGCCAGTTTCCTTCATAGCTACGTTGTCAAAAGCTTCAAAAAAGAAAAATATTACATCTCTTATTTCGATGTCTAAGGTTCATGATGATACAAATGCTTAGCACTGAATAAAGGCGACGACCATCTGTTCAAGAATGCTTAACATTTTGACAACGCAGGGGTAGCATGACATTGTAAAGAGCTGCTTGCGTCACCCACGCTCCGACCGCTCCCTTACTGTTGGACACGTTGTGGTTCGCATACCACTTTTAATTATAGGTCAGCACCGATTAGCCCATCTTTGCATAAAGTAGACTTAGAACTCAATTCCATTACCGAACATTTCGGTTTCTTGAAGGCAATTTGGGAGCTACGTGAAATAGAGGATAAAGATAACAGAGGCAAAGGGATTCGATGTGCTGACCACGTGTCAACTTATAAGGAAACCACTTAAGAGGCCTTTGTTATTCATGGCAGTTTCGCCACGGAGTTTTTCATCGTAGCTGTTATGGAGATGATTAATTTTATATAAGATTGGCGAGAAAATATTAACAAAACATGCTATTATTGTGTTTCACGCTAATCGGAGGTGAATTCTGTTACTGGGTGATAGATGGGTGTTATGATATGTCAGCTGTAAAGTTAAGAACAGTGGCGTATTTAGAAGGAGTTTTAGAACTAGGTAGTCTTATTTTTGCTCAACTTTCCTTAAAATAAAATAAAAATAAAATTTAGGAAAATATGGCATGATCTAGGAGTGGTAAGAAATATCTGATAACCCCTTATGATTTGATTTGATTTGATTTGTTGTTTGAAGTCCACTTTATGCACAGTAAGGCTAATCGGGACTGGACCTACAGTTTAAAGTGGAATCCGAACCACATGTGCTTGCACCGGGATTCGAACCCGGGACTCCTTTATAACCACCTTATGTTCACATCCCTTTACTGCATTTGTGAGTACGGCACTGAAAGCGTGGGGAATATTGCCCGCAAATAAAATGGAGAGGGTTCCTTAAATAACGATAACAGAAGCGGGGTGTAATGCATGGCTTTCCTGCAAGAGCCTAAATGTCAACCTCTCTTCCACGTCCTGGACTCAGGGAGGAAGGGGGGTTGCCATTAGGCTATCCTAGGCTATAACCTAGGGCCAGACAAAAATGAGATGCTGAAGGGGCAGAAGTGAAAACCATGGCAAATTGAAACATGCCAAATCCTTTTACTTGCTTATTTCGTTAACGAAGGACTATCTAGCAATTAAATAAGTTCTTTCACCATGGCCTATTTTCAAACGTCACCTAGATCCTACAAACAGTATGTACAACTCTATTGTTCGAATATAAGTAATTGTTCCTCGAAAAAAACTAATGTAAACATTTTGAATGCCAACAAATAAAAGTCAATTGGGGGGATATTGGCGACCAAAATCAACATCATTGTTTACCGATTTACCGGTTCGCGTGCAGTGTGGCTACCATAAGGTAGTGTTGATTCGTTTTCCTTTAGTGCGTGTGCGGTATTAGTGTTGTCTGGCGAAATATATATTGAAAGTGGCTGTTTCAAAGGAAAACGAAGTTTAATGAGTAATTTTTAATCAGATGTATCAATGTTTTGAACTTTACAAGTGTTATTAGTACAGAGCATGATGCAGTTAGTGAAAATTAAGTACCATGAGAACAAATTATTAATAAAAATGTCTACAGTGCCCAAAATAAAGGATAGTCCAAATTCTATATATCCCGCTCTGGATGGGCTACATTTTGCAGACAATCGGTGCTTTCGCGTCTAGACTCAGATTCAGTCTGTTGCGTACTGCCCATACATTCTTGTTATTGCCCTCGCATCAATTCCATCCTAATCTTAGCGATTGACCAAAAGAGACAAAAGCGAGAAGTAATATTAGTCGAATTAATCTCTATATAACACCAGCAAATGGCTGTGTCTTCCTCAAATTGAGGATTCCTCTCGCAGATCTCCCATATAACATGAAGGTTAGGATGAATGATGAAACAGATTGTTGGAACAAAAATAATTTCATGTCCAGGTTTTCCAGGATGCGAACCTAGGACACCGAGTTTTGTTGCACGCTGCGCTAACCATTCAGCCACAGAGCCGTCCTGAAATACTTTGTGCTTGCAGGAGTGATTCTCGAGACGCACACGATAAAAGTGGCAAGATGAATAAGACTTGCATTGGCGCCTTCAGGTCTCCGCCGAGCATTCAACCATATCGGTATCAATACCTCAACTTGATGTGGTTTCAAGGTGAATAGTATGTATGCCCCCATACTTCAAGTTGTTGTATTTCTGCCGTCCAACTTACAGATATGTATGTGTAACACAGTGTTAATGACCAGGGACATATGAAAAATGGGATAACCGTTAAAATAAAATAAATTATGATTGTGGATTAAAGGTGTTGCTTTTTTAACTGACTTACGCAGTTATAACTATCGAAAATTAAATATTTGTGGTTAAACTCGCCTAAAATCAATTGGTAAATTGTTTTACATTTTCACACAAATGTCAAGTTAATGTACTTGAAGCTAATATATATTTTAAGTTGGGGACATCACAGAGGGCGAAGGGGTGGTTGTTGAAAGACTGCTGAATTCGCCGCATTGTTGCTTCAAGGGAAGAGGGGAAACTCGTTCAAAACGTAAATACTCTCATCTAAAACTAGAAATGCTAGTAGCAACAAAGAAAGAGGGGAGAATTGTTTTCAGCACTCTGTCCTCAATATTTCGCATGCATGTACTATATGAGAAGCAGCAACTTGAACTTTAATAAAGGATAAATGAAAAATCTGCTGCTACCAGGGGCTCTAGTTTCTACACTAACTCCGTGCTATTAATTCGAGGAGACGGTTGTTTTCCCATATTGACTCACATGCTAGTCATTTATGAAAATCCGCGCTTTTGGTAGATCATTCCCAATCAGTAACATGAATAGATATTGATACTTTTTAACATTAAAATTCAAGAAGCAATTTTTTAATGAATAATTTCCTCTTTTGTTGCAAATAATTGCAAAATTATCATCATTAATAAATAGGGAACGAATTATTTCACGAGTGTTACACACGTCATATTTTATCATTCTCTAAACCTCAAAATAATATGTTAATATTGAATCAATGCTTTTTCTTGTTCACATCACAGCACCTCCAAATTAGCCGCGATTGAGGAATGTGGGAGGCCCTACACATCGTTTTATCTAGTCTAATAGATAGTCTTGTCATTGTTGAGAGACTAAACAAAATGCAGGACTACATTTAGAATATAATCGTTATATTTGCACCTTCAATCACTGCAACAATCACTGAAGGTGCAATGTCTATAAAGTGTTTGGAACACGCTCCGAAAGGTTTGCCATAATCATTGCAATGGGTGTGATTTCGCGCAAACAATTTTCGGGGAAGTTGTTGGCTGAATATCATCCAATGGAAACAGCCTCTGAGGTTCTAATGGTGATCAAACGCCTAACCGCACCATTAAATGTGATACCGTTACCACTACGCCATTGGGGACAATTGCGATAGCAGAAAACATTCACACTTTTTCGCCATCTTTATTTGCAGTTGAAGTTAATAATACAGCGAACTTGAATCATATTGGGATTACTGTATTCCCAACTAATTGCCCCCATGCACACGCCACTGTTGCTTGTGTATATAAGTGTTCACTCACTTACAAGCGAAACCGAAACTCGAGCTCTCAGCGAGACAACTCCAGGCGCCGTGAAACAGATAACGGTTAAGCCACTGACGTTCGTTGGAACATGCATTTCTACTGTCTTGGCCTTTGAGTCACTGCTTTGGTTGCGATGAAGTATTTTGGCAGGTGTCCTATTTCGCTGCAGGATACATGCAAGCCTTAACAGAATAATGTTAATGATATGCATATGATATAAAATGGTTACTATTATTCGGAAATTAATACATGATTTCTCTTCTGTAGAGTGTAAGAATTTTTTCTTCCGATAATGAAATAGTAAAAAAAATATTTAACCAGAAATCAACAAAGTGAATAACAACGTTTGCTTTATTTACCTTTTGATATATTATCAAAGCAATTACCGACCTTGTTTTTAATACTGCCGATGCTGTGCGTAAATGCAGTCAGTACCCCTCCCCCCAAAATGATATGTTTACTGTCTCTTTATATACGTATATCTCTGGTTCTAATTGATTATTTATTTGCCACATAGACAGATGAAACTGACATAGGAATTCGAACCCAGAATTTATTGTGCTAATATAATGAGTTGACGGACATTTAACAATCGTGCGGTCCTTTAACTTTTCCAGGCAGTCATAGCCGAGATATATAAAGCAACGTTTCGATTATAATTTTGTTGGTTAAAGTTGGATATTTTTTTTTTAAGTAACGAAAACGCTTTGCTCATTTCCGAATAGCACCTTTCAGTAAACAAATTGATAGATTGATCGAGTTCGTGTTTTAAGTCCATTTTACATACAGTATGGTTAATCGGGACTAGACGTACAGTTTAAACTGGGATACGAACCATTTTATGTCTCAACTGGTTATCGAACACGGGACTCCTTGATTACAAGGCGACGACATTTACTACTACGCCAACAGGGAGTCCCAGTAACCAATATATATATATATATATATATATATATATACTTTTTCGTCTATGAAACACCCGATATTAACACACTTTCAAACAACGTCTTGTACATATGAAGCAAATTAAAATTGATATGTGAGGGCATAGGAGTGCGCACGGTGGTTGCCAGTGGTGCATGAACACCTCAAAATGCGTCCTCAAAAAATTAAGAATGTAGAAAGTACCATTATAACAATGAAAATAATGTCTCCTCTGCTGTCTCGAGATTTGAATTTTAATGGTCGGATCTTTCTAAAGTTAAAGACAGAAGAGTGAAACGACTTGCAGCCAAAGCTGGAATCCGCCTAGAAAGATGACCCTTCGTTCGGGATTCACCAGTGATAAGAGGAAATCCTTGATTGCTTAACGAGTGTCAAGCAAACTATTTTGACAAAACAATAATAATACAATGCTAACAATACCCACAATAGTTTGCAAAATGATCTACGTAATCAGTGCGATGTTTGTAGTGGTGCAACAGTCTACGTTAGAGAAAACAGGGTTTGAAGTAGAGTCCGATTGATTTGATTTTTTTGACGTCGCATTTCTTCTACTTTTGGCTAATCACGAAGATGAAGGTGAATGATAATAGGATCGGATGGATGAAGCAGTATTCGAATGAAGGGGTGAACCGGGGAATTTCCCCCCTCTATTTTTCCCATGCTCTGCTCTACATTTATATTTTCATTCCCAACCATGGGAAGAAAATGTCCCCCTCTGAACGTGTACTTTGAATGGAATGACACTGTTTGAGTCATAATTTCGAGCTTGCTCTTCAAGATGTTTTTTAAGAAAGATAGTCATTGTACCCTAAATATTTTATGGATGCACTTTATTTTATTTTCAGAAAAAAATAATAGGATCTGTTCTAGAGTGGTCAAGCAGTAGAAACAACAATGATGGAAATTAGCGAAATGATTGACATTTGTTGGGTGCCATCAAATCAATCTGTGTGGGTAATAATAAATAATTATCTGGTTCGTGTACATTTCTCTTCGAATAGTGAACTCAGTGCAGCTATCGGTTGAAAAGAAATAGAAAGTGCCAAGGAATGCTGAAGAAAGTAACAACTTAGTTATTTGTAGAATTTTGACTTTCCCCTGTTTTATTAGATTTTCTCAAACAGTTTCCATTGCCTCCACAGAGAAGAAGTGCGCGTCAGGAATTGGCTGTGGCAATAAAATCTCTAACGTCCCGTGTTTTAGCGAAGTACAAACTTTTCAACCTCACAACATTTATAGTATTCATCACAAAGTACGTAAAATAGATCAATATTCTCTTTATTATTATTCCATTTACTAGACATGGCATACAGTTTTTCTTGCATATCAGTTGCGTTACTGAATTCTAATTAGATTTATTTATGTGTAAATAACGTAAATATCTTCACAAAAATAAGAAAACGTGTGCTCACGTGAAAACGCATACTCATAAACCATAAGTTAAAATTTCATCTTCACACACCTTATGGTTTCTGTGAAAGGGGAAAATTAACTTGTGACAAATAGGCTAACATTGTCCAGATAGTCAACTGAAACACTCCTTTAGGCACTCCCATATGAATTAGTCTGCACGTGCGCATGTGTAGGGGAGGAGAGAGAAAGGAGAGCGTATATTTGAAAAATTCATTAACCAAATGTATAAGTGACATTTCCAGAAGCTGAATATGTATTCCCCGGCATCATGATGCATGAATGAGACTGCGTATCGTATCGTTATCTAAATAACGACGGAGAAAAGGATGCTCGACCGGTAATGACACACTACTAATTGATTAATTGATTTGATTTTACTTCACTTTTCTTCCACTTTTGGCAAATCGCGAAGATGAAGTTGAACTCTAGTTTTATCCCGATATTTTAGTCGAATTAGTCATCACGCACTGTTATTTAAAGGAAACCCTTCTTCCACAACTACATGAGTTTAAATAGAAAATAAAAGCGATAAGAAATGCAGATATCTGCTAGTAAAAGAGATCGATGTGTGCGCTTTAAAAATGTACGAGAAACTTTTTTTTCCTCCGTGATTAACACAACTCCCAACTTTTTAGTCGCTTTCCGCCATTAGGCTTAGCTTATAAAATGTCACAGGCTCAACTACAGTGATACCCATAAAAATATATGAAGATAAAATATATGGGTTTGAAAGATCGTTTATTGCTTTCAGTGAGGTGAGAGGTTGTATAGAACTTATCCCCTTTATGTTATCGCCGAAGTACGCCGTGCAATTTTATATTCTGCCGTTGTCCTAGGTCTCCTTAGCGATTTTCTTTCAATCCTTAAATTTTGTATTGCATATGGCATAGTTATAAACATAGTGAAGGACAACTTGCCTGCAAACTTAAGGCGAGGAGATACAATTACGCACCAATTGTGCATTTATTTCAGTATCGCCCGAATGGGCACTGCTACTAAAACAAACCCTGGGTGTATCCAAGAATATGAACTTCTCTCCATGTTGCAAGTACAAACATTTTGTTATGTTGATTATTAAGCTGGACACAATGTTTGAAAATATGATGAATAATAATTTTCGGAATCCCATGTATTCCTTATGGGGAATCAACTTCAACATCAAGTTACGGCTAATCAAATGGAAGTTTCGACTTTTCCTCTGGTGTAATTCATCTTCAAACTGCCCTCTTCCCGTTGACATCTCTTTCTATTCCATCGGAAGTTTTATATTCACAAGAGAATGCATCAAATCATACTCCCATATGATCAATGCTTTTTTCCTTGCCTCCTGGCAGTGTTGCCAAACCTGATGGGCATAAAAAAACTAAATTTCACCTTAAATGGAGTTAAAACTGACTCTCATGGAGCTAGATTTACGATGGCTGGATAAAGTGCCTTCTAGGGTAATGTTAGTTGTCAAAGGGGTGGGGCACTGCTATTATCGTTAACTGTAAATTGATGACAATTTATTCTTAGTTTTCAACATCTAGATCCGGCGGCATCGCCCATCTCAATAATCCACCGATGGTGGTATGAAATCGAAAGTAAAGAATTCCCTGACGACAATATCATGTCAATTTCACGTCCAACATAGCGCTATAAAGAAATAGCTGGGGAGATAAGAGAGAGTGGGGCGACGCAGCCAATATAACAATATCACGTCACGTGCAAAATGTATAATCATGACGGAAGGTGGTCTATGTGGGTCGGAACCAGAGATGGCATCATAGTGGGGCACAGTGGGTGGGCGTCCCAGTTCACAGCCGAACGAGTCCACGAAAGATTGATTGATTTAGTTTATTTTACTTCGCGTTTTGTGCCTCTTGGCTAAAGATGGGGATGAGTGATGAAATTGATGAATGGACATTCGCAAACAACCAAGCCCGAGCGGGATTCGAACCCGGGACCCTTGGCGTCGCAGCGCGATGTACTAACCACTCGGCCACAGGGTCCGGCTAGAGTGCACGAAAGAGCCAGATCTGGCTCCAAGAGAGCTAAGTTGGCACACTGCCATGGACGAAAGGGCTTGGGAAGACTCCCGTTGAAATTGTATCGCATGCCCTTAAAATAAGAGAATGCAAATAAAAGTATGCTACTACAAGCAGTGGCGTGCCCAGGAGTTTACAAAATGAGGGGTTACGTATACTTTGTCTTGGCAGTCTGCCCTCATTTTGTCATATTTTCCTACCTTTGACATTTTTCTTTTAGGAACGCTGGGCCAAACGGGGGGTTATAACTGCCACTAATCCCCCACCCCCTTGGGCACGCCACTGACTGCAAGTTTAATTTGTGGAAGCAAACGTTATCTTTCTCCTTCCTTGATTCCTACTCTTCGCCGACCCTTCTCCAGACTTCCAACAGCCATACACTGACACAGCTTGCAGAAGCATTCTTCCCAAACTTGTTTCTGTCCGACTCAAATGCTAAGGGGAATAAGGCATTGGATCGCATCGTTTCTCAACCTATGGGGCGCGACTCACAGCTGGGACCCGAGGGGGTGTTTGGTGGGTGGCGAAGTCGGACTTGAGAATTTATTTACTGTCTTACAAAACTATCGTTTAAAATACTAATATATATTATTTCAATATTTTAACCCGTGTTGTACGTAGTGTAAGCTATACATTTCTGTTCATCGTAACCTAACCTCTGGAATTCAAGGCGCCTTGCTGTTGGACGCGCTCTTCTTTTCTCAGTTTATTGTTTCCTGCCCTCGCGCACAGTTTCATGATGGAAATGGACAATTCCGTCTTTCATACAATACTGGTAAAATACCTTTAACCCAAATAAAGCAGTTCAGGACACCACATTATTTGTTTATTTACCTAGTACCTACAGTACTGTGCGCCCATTTTACACCGATTACAAAAACGAAAACAAAGGAAGTTTGGCGCAAAATATTTACACGTAGATTGTTATTTTACAAACACAGACGAAGCATAAGGTGAGGTCAGGGCTCGAAATGGACCGTAGCCGACCGGAACGGCTTCCGGTTCGTGATTATCTGGAAGCGTTCAGTTCCGTCTCGTCAGTTCAGTTTCTTAGATATTTAGACATGGCTACACTTTAAGCATCGAAAACAATTGATTCACCTTGAAGGACGATAGTTTCGGAGTTAAGGATAACCATGTTCCAAAGCATTTTCTTCTTTGGTGAATAATATGAATAGCCGGTTTGAAGACTCAGGTATATTTTCGCATACAGTCCCATAAAATGCACATACATGGTATTTAGATAATTGTGAAGGTGTGTGAGATGTCAGGCAAACTTTGTAAGCGAAAGGATGTGTGCGTCAATAGTTAAAAATCTTCGCACCTACAAAGAAACTCCACAACACATTGCCACGTCACTCAAAGTTTATGTGAATTATATCAAAATTGTTCCAATATCTACAGCTGAATGTGAACGCTGGTTCAGAGATTATATCTTTCTTGGATCATAGAATAAGCTACATCGCTGTAAGTCAATTTCTATAATGTCCCTTTTTTTTTATCAGATATGAGCTCCAAATACGATTTTAAACCTTCGTTTTAAAAGTTATTGAAAGACAACAATGGTTATCGGGGATTACTTTAATGGGGGGTTCCCGACTTTTCTGCTTTCATTTGTTTATTTTATAAAAATATAGGGGGCTGTAGCCCATTTAGCCCCCCCCCCTTGTGCGTACGCCAGTGGCCTGAAGTGACTACACCAAACAACAGAAAAGCTTTTAGTCAGACTGCAGCAGATGTTACCTTATCAAACCATCTCTCAAATCGTTAAGCCTCTTGCAACTGTTATTCGATTCGGACAAGACGGCGCCACGGAATCACGATGCGTAGCTTCCAGTGTCCTCTGCTCCACCCTTCTTTCTCCCTCTTCTATCTGTCCTTATATTTTCCCCCAATGTGTTATATTATAGAATTAATAAATAGATTTGTAATTCCCATACATTTACAGCGTAATTGCCCTTACAATTTTGAGAAATCTTTACGTGATTCTGGGATTAGTCTTTCTGATTAGCCAAATTGGTTTCAAATTCACTTTATTCTCAAATGTCGGATTCAAATCACGGTTCAATGTGTCTCGCCAGGAATCGTACCTGGTACTCATTTTTTACAAGGCGTCCGCGTCCTTCCCGACTGGAATTAAGTTATATTATAATAATACATAACAACCTTTTTAACAGACCCTCTGTTCGTATCTCTGTCTAGTTGAAAGGATTTGGTAACGTAAAGGTAACTTCCCCGTGCATACTGCACCGTGCCACATTCAGGGGAACTAGGTTAGGGTTCCACACATTCTCGATCTCGGCCATTTTGGAGGTGTTGTGATCAGCACCAGCGCCGCCTTTAACCTGTAGGTTTGCCTCCAGGTACACACTGATTTGAAGCTGGATAGCCCCCAGAGCCGCTTAATTCGGTGACAAGGCCGGAAAAAATCCTAATTTAGATCACCACACCGGGAATAGAACTCTTGTATCCCGTGTGGCAGTCAGACGCCAAACCGATTAGAGCCACTAATCGGGATTAATTGGGACTGGATATAGAGTTGAAAATGGGGTCCGAATCACTGTACCATAGACATTCAGGGCTCAGCATAAATCGTTTAACTTGGATACGATTTCAGATATCATGGACGGAATCATTAGTGACTGGGATGGATGTCACTTCAGTTTACCTTTCTACGTATTCCTTTAGGCCATGTTTGAGGCAACAGCCGACTGGTTCCATCAGCGCTATGAGGTAGAGGTAAGGGACTCGAAAAAGCCTCTGACCAGTGGCATCGATTAGGGGGTCGAGGGGTGTAGTTGCCCCCACCCACGTTTTCCAACTTTTGTCCCCGCACTATGCTAAATCTTATGTACCAAGGGAAAGTAAATTGTCCTTGCCCCCACCCCCACTTTTTACACCTTGTCCCCAAATTTTGGAACCCAATCGCCGCCACTGCCTCTGGCAGTCGATTCGGTTGGTTGAGTGGTCGACTCGCGATTTCGAAATTGTAATTTAAATTGATTGATTGATTTAGTTTATTTTACTTCGCGTTTTGTGCCTCTTGGCTAATTTGCGAAGATGGGGATGAGTGATGAAATGATGAAATTGATGATGGACATTCACAAACAACCAAGCCCGACCGGGATTCGAACCCGGGACCCTTGGCATCGCAGCGCGATGTGCTAACCACTCGGCCACAGGGTCGGGCAAAATTGTAGTTTAAAGGTTCGAGTCTTGATCAGGACATGTTGGTTCATTTGTGAGTGAACTTCATATAAAAATCATGCATCATTATCGATACAATTTCTTTTTAATAGGTAGAAAATAAAAATAATTAATTAGAAAATAATATTAAATATATAACACAACATTAATAAGGTGAAACCGTTAATTGAATTTGATATTCAAAAGTACGTAATAACCTACTCCTGCTGACGTCACACTTCAAATCGCCGAAACAAGTATAATGGACCCACCTGTATATTACTACCTAACGACGCGCTGGATTGAAAACAAAAGAACAGCGAGGGATCCACAAGAACACGGCAACCGAAAAGGGAGTCCAAGTATAGATTGTACTTGCGTTTTTCTATTTTGGCGACACGTGAAAGTACGGAGGATTGAACGGACATTCACAAATATCCATACCCAGGCCGGGATTCAAGCCCGGGTCTCCTGCCGTCGTAGCGCGATGTTCTAACCACTCCGCCACGGGGGAGGTGGGCTGCAACAAAATGAATATTACACGAAAGAAGTTTCAAATGTAAGTTGCAACAGCACATTAAAGAGGAAATATTTTGTAAAGTTTGAAAAATGTACAAAGTATGTTTCTAGTAAGCTAGGAAGAATAAAGGAATATGTGATATATTTTACTGTACACGAGTAACAACTGTCTGTCAGAACAAATACACTCGTATTTTACAATGAGATGCTGACGGGCAGAGATTCCAAAGAAAAATGTCACTGAATCAACACAGAGACGCAGAGGACACAGAAACAACATTGGTGCAATGTCACTACCTCATAACGTCACTCGAAGTTTCATAATCTTGTATATGAAAGGCTGAGAAGAGGTTGGTCTCAATCTTGCCTGCGCCGGCCCCGTGGCGGAGTGGTTAGCACATCGCGCTACAACGCCAGGGTTCCCGGGTTCGAATCCTGGCCTGGGCATGGATATTTGTGAGTGTTCATTCATCAATTTCATCATATCATCACTCATCCCCATCTTCGCAAATTAGCCAGAAGTGGCACAAGAAGCGAAGTAAAATAAATCAAATCATTCATTCATTCAACCTTGCCTGCTCCCTGCGGTTGCCTATCGCAAGGATGAAGTGTTTCGAGGCAACAAGGTGGTAAAAAGGGTTCTTTATTGTATCCCGCGTTTGAGACAGGGTATCGACATCCACACACGATATTTAAACGTGACTGTATGCTTGCTTTTGGCGCAGGTGGAACTCGTATTTCTCGTGCTTCACTGCAGGGACAAATCCCGAAATAAGAAAGGAGCGGAGTCCGGTAAAAAAAAAGGCGCAAAAACGAAAGGCTAATTGTCTATGAACTTGGACGCAAAGAAGCACCAGCAGATTTCTTGGATGACGTGGAAGTAGAGGTCAGGTGACCAACAGTTATCGTGATTGGGTGGTTACAAAGGATGAGATTTAGAAAACGTTTTCATCTTCGCTCCACTCGCGAAACAAACATTTCTGTAAACTTCACATCAAGTTTATACTCTCTACTTTCATTAGATATTTATTCAATTATGCACTATTCAATTAATATTGAATTTGTTTGAGATGAAAGATTCTATTGAAATTTCCATTAAGAGACACGATTTTATTCTTGTAAATTTACTGTACTGGATCTCTGAGAAATTAACACTATCAAAAGGTAAAGTGCTCCCCTGTGCTTAGCACCACGCCATGAAGGCGTATAGGGGGTGTGGGGGTAACGCCCCACACTTTCTTGATCCGGTCGTGAGTGCGGGTGATGTGATCAGCATCATGCCCCTGTCCCCTGTCATTCGACGCTGGGTGTGCGCCAGGGCCGCTTCCAACGTTAGAAAAGTTCCCGGATTTGAACCGGCCGGGGATCGAACCCGGGATCTTGAGCATGGTAGTCAGACGCGTTACCGACTGAGCCACCGCGGCCTTCTAAAATTAACACTATCGTCATTTTAAAAAGGAATGAAATAAGTGACTTTTTCCTTCGCTCTCTTTGTTGAAATATAGTATATTCGCAAAAGCCACGTGATGCGACCTCCTCCTCCCCCAATCAAATAATTCCAACAGAGGTAAAATTTTAGTTAAGTGGGGAAGTGGTTATCACATCGCGCTGCGATGCCAAGGGTCCAGGGTTGGAATCCCACTCGGGCTTGGTTGTTTGTGAATGTCCATTCATCAATTTCATCATATCGTCACTCATCTCCATCTTTGCAAATTAGCCAAGAGGCACAAAACGCGTAGTAAAATAAACTAAATCAATCAATCAATCACATCGCGCTACGACGCCGGGGGTCTTGGGTTCTAATCCCGGCCTGGGCATGATGTTTGTGAATGTCCATTCATTAATTTCACCATGTCATCACTCATCTCCATCTTCGCAAAGTAGCCAAAAGTGGTACAAAAAGCGAAGTAAAATAAAGCAAATCAATCAATCAATCTATTGTAGTTGACTGAAGGGTATCCTAAATCTGATCACGCCCAGGGCGCAAGGATCTTAACAGCTGTATTGTGACTGACATTTCAGAACGTTGAAAAAGGTGAAAACTTAGTTTCAGCAATATTTTTTTAGGGTCGCTTCAGTAGATTATAGTGCACACCGAGTGTGCACAGAAAATATGTAGTGAGTGGCTTTGCAAAAGTTCTGCGGATACTGCCTTTGCGTAAGCATTTTCTTCCTTTCCTTAGGTGAAGACAATACAATAATAGCTTAATGTAGCTTCGAGAGGAAAGAAACACGCGATAAGAGAAGCTGCCTGTGTCGCTTGTCGTTCGCGTATTGCTCGAATTGGGCTTTTATAATCCTGTTGTCTTAGTCCGTTGTTCGCAGTGAATGTTTAGTTTTAGAGAGATTTCACACCTTGTGACAAACGAAAGACGACAAGCGACACGAGTCGCTTGGAAACGAACCCCCAGTAATCAAGTGAACCTTTCCAACAGAAGCGACAGAACAAACCGCACGTGCCGCTTGAAGCTTGTGTGTCGCTCAAACTGGCCCGTTTTCTCAATACCGTCCATGGTGTCGCTTGTCGCTTACAGCTTCTGTGTGAATTCTCCATATCGCTTGTCGCCTGTCCAGCTTCTCGCTTTGTAAGGGAAATTTCACACTGAAGCGACAAACGACACGTAACAGGCGACAAGCGATTAACCACTTTTGGTTAATCGCGGCGATGAGTGATGATCACATGAAATTGATGAAAGGGCAGTCACAAAGAATATCCATGCCCACGAGTGACTCGAACTCGGGAACTTTAATGACGGGATCCAAAATCAAACACTTAACGCACTTGACAACATTGGCCATCGAGCTGGCACGAGTTTCACAAAGGGAGGAGGAAGTTAATCTTTTATTGATGGATTACGTTTTCCCACGACATTAGATTCTATCCTTTTACAATGTCTAGAAGACATATTTCAATTTTTCAAAAATAAAATATATCTGAGTTACGGTTTTCTAAACACAAATCACTTCAGGTAGAATATTTCTGCAGTTTTCCCATAGTTTGTGGACAGTGAATTACGTGGGAAATGTTGATTTGAACAGAGTGTCCACACTCATCTTGCCTACGGTCCCATCAAATTTATCATTTCATCATTCATTTTTAATGTTGCGGTTACCATAAAGACGTAGAAAGCGACGTCAAATATCAACAGCTGCATCCTACATATACTAGACATATATAAATTATTATGAACACGCCATTATAAATAACGAATATCTGTGGAAATTTGAAGGTATGAAGGATAATAAGTGTTGGTGGCGTAGCGAAATATTTCATAGGTAAATTGCATTTATTTTCCCACAAGCAACTTTAGATTTCAATGTAGCGTGATTACTTTTTGATATTTGATACTTGATGATAGTCATGATTATTTTTGCTTGATTTGTATAACGCAATTTATTGTTATTACGTGCCGTAAACTTCTTCATATTATTGCCTAGGTCTTATTCCTTGCTTTTTGCTTAATACCCTACTGTAAATGGTTGATAGAACCAAGATATGTACGATTAAGACTCGCATGCCTTGTTCACGTCAGAGCTTGTAGCTGCTCCTGGCCAATGAGAGACCGCTGTGTATCGGAATGCTCTTTCTATAATACTCTATAATCCTTGGTCACAGTATTCCAGCTCCATCTGGCAAGGCCGCGCCCAAAACTCGTTGTCTTTTGCCGAACTTTCTGTTTAAATGTGTGCATTCAAAGTAAAAATATAAAGAAACAACATACAAATATTTACGCAGGGATATTAGCATTGATACTCGTCTATGCGTATAATACATTTTCCTATATACAAGACAACAGAGAGAACAATGAATGTACCTTTGGTAATGGTCCCCACCAGGAAACTTTGGGGAAGGAAAAAACCTTGAGTTGAAGATAGCGATTTCTTTCCTTTATAACAGTGGCATAGCAGCCGCCCCCGCGATGGTGGTCTCTAAGCTCCTGAGATTTTATACAGTGTCGGTTGTTTTTTTTTTTAAAAAAATAATTACGAAATAGACAAAATGCACTTCAACAATGACAAAATTTGAACTCGAAATTCACTGATGTGGGCACTAAATACACCCGGTCTATGTTTTTCTTGTCGGTGAACGCCGCTCGGGATCAAGTGATGATAAAATTTGCTTACTGCACCAAACTTAACACTCCTAAGCAACTAGCAGGTATATATTTTTTACAATTATAATTCTAATACTGCCTACGTTGTTAGGTTAGGAGGGCAAGTTTAAGGCTCTTAGGCCTTAGCAGCCAATTTTCGCGACGTGTGCACGTTGCGTTACATTATCTTCTCCCATCTCTTTTATCACTACTGTGTGCCTGTTATTTGACATTCTGATATTGTGTTCGGTTTTCTTAGAGCTTTTCTTTCAATCCTCGTTTTTTGTTGCATACAACAATGTGCATAATATTCACAATGATGGACTGCTGCATTTGGAAACTGGAAGTAACAAAATTAAAGTAATTGAATAAATCTAATTTTGTGTTGGTATAATTGTTAGTTATTTTCGCTTGTTCATCCCTAATCTTCGGGGAGTCTTGTCCAGACTTCGAGGTGCCAAGCGTTCTTCTCACGCCTGCTTCCCTCTGAAGCTCAAATGCTATGGAAGAATAAAGCTTTGAATTCAAAGCATTTAGAAGGAAAACTTTTAATGTTAATTTTGCATTTAATTCTAATGATGTTAATACAAATAAATAAATTACATAAACGTGTGTAGAATTATTTCAGATCAACAACTTACTGCTCAGGTAAAGAGCTAAAGATTTGTTGCAAGTCCGCTTTTTAAACAGATAAACTAATCGGGACTGGATGGGATCCGGACTATGTGCCTCCACCTGACATCCTATCTGAGACCACTAGCTTACAAAGCTTGATTATATAGTGGCAGCGTTCTTAGTCCACTATTAATATATGTACAGAAAAATGTCAGCACTGGGAAAAATACTATATTACTGGATTGTAAGAAGAAGTGTAAAATAATTGTAAAATTTAAGAGAAAAAGAAGTTACGAGGATTTACGAATAATACAGCTGTCCTAAATGTTGTTAATGTTTTGTGCTTAATAGGTTAGATGAATCAGGTGAGTTAAATTGACTTGAGCTTTATTTCAAACCCACTTTATATATAAATAGGCTAGTCATTGTGGACCTACAATTTAAAGTTAAATCATAACACAATGTGTCTCCATCGAACACAGGACCCTTGATTACAAGGCAAGGACGTTCCTCCTACACCATCGGGGAGGCCCTACAGATATAACAGCCAAATTATAATTCATAACTCCAAGTTACTTAGGGACAAAAAAAATACTACACTAACACGAAAAAAATACCTAACTTCACAGAATTTAATACTAGCATGTTCCTTTCTTTAACACGGAATTAGCATTAGTCGCAGCCAAAGATCTGCTGCTTATACGCTCTCCTCATAACAAACTTCAATAAAAAATTAAAACAGGAATGTTTCTCTTCGTCAAATACTGGACAGTCTGAAAAACAAAAATGCTAGATCTAGATTTTACTTCTAGTCCGTCTTTGTTTACGTGTAGAACGCAAGGGTAACGTTTCAGGGTTCGAATCCTAGAAAAGCATGCCTTTGTACTTGTCTTTTGTTGCATCATGACAAGTCACTAACAGTTCTGGGTTGTAACGATTTCATTGACTTTCAGTTGGATAATTACAACCCAGAAGAGCCAGTGACTGTACAAATGGTTTCAACGGCAGAGTTCTTCTACTGCTTGCACAAGTGAGTGTTATCTGCTGCAGTAATCTTCAAGTCTTTCCCCTTCTTCCACTCATCGGGCTGCCAGAGTAGTGCGTAAGAATTATTTTGACCGGTATCTAATTTTCGCTCCAGGCTACAAGCAAGGTCTAACAAAATAATTAGTCATGCGATATAACATGACGATTATTATTAGAGATTATTTATGAATTGATCTTTTGCAAAGTGAAATAGTTTTCCCTTTCGCTAAAGTTAACAACAATGAGATAGCAAAGTAAAGAACTATGAATCAAAACAAAGACAATAGCTACCAGACAGCGTTTGCCTTTCTTTGACGCTTTACTTATGAAACTGGCCTGTGATCGAACATTTCGTTCCCAGTTTTTTTTAAATTTATTATTATTTTACAAATATTTTTTTTAAATCTTGTATTTACAAGGACAAGCAAACAAACAAAAGTAAGAATGTCTTATTTCAAATTGTTAACCGCCCTGAGCCAAAGGTTGAGGGGGTTTGAAATGCAAAAGTTAACTTTCGTACTTAGTTATTGGAGAGAACGTGCATAGTATTAATATAACGAATGGTTTGTCCAATGAATGTATAATACTTGTAATTGTGACAGACAGGCGGAGCAAAGGACGAAAATCCCGTGGATACAACAAAACCAGAACTGCATACCCAGCCCAAAACTTGACAAATTGAAATTAAAAGTGCGCAAATGTAGAAATATTATGAACCAGTTATTGGTCCACCATTTCCAGCTGAATTGTATATTTAAACATCTGTCGTAAGTGACTTATGGAAAGTTTCATCTGCACATTATTTTGCAAAACTCTACCTTTACAATTCTACTTTCCTCTCTATAGGTATATACATACCATGTTCGATATCCGGTAAAGGGACATAGTGGTTCGGATTTTATTTTAAAATTGTAGGTCCAGTCCCGTTTAACCTATCTGTGCATAAAAGTGGACTTAAAAACTTACGTAAAAAAGATCCACAGATATGCCGACCTCCGTACGGAGTGGTTAGGAGAGTTTACGACGTCAATGGTAACGACATATGTTTTCTTTGTGAGTGTTCCTGCATCAATTTCGTAATTTCATCGTATCATCACTCATCTTCATCGTTGCGATTAGCCAAAAGTGATAGCAAAGCGATGCAAAATAACAAAATCAAATCACACACAAACAACATACATACAGTGAAGAAACTTAGTAGCAGTAAAAGTTTTGCATTTCAGTTCACAATTACGTGTGTTTTACATTGAAGGCACATTAAGTAATGTTTTGCGATGGATCCAAAATATGTCTGTTACTGACAGTCAATTGTTTTTTTCCTCCCTTCCGTACAGCCTTCACCCGAGTATCGAGACGTCGCCAGTTTCCATCAATGTTTCGTCGACAAAGGCTTCAACAACGATAAATATCACATCTCTACTTTCGATGCGTAAGCTTCATGATTATACTGTTTAGTACTGAATAAAGGTGACGACCATCCGTTGAAAAATGCTGAACATTTTGGCAACGCAGAGGCAGGATTACATGGTAAAGAGCTCATTGCGTCAAGCAGGCTCTGGCAACTCCCTTACAGTTGACAATTTTGCAACAGCGCCAGTGAATTTCTCATCTTGCTCAAGCTCTAACATCAAAATCAAAATCATTATATCTACTTCTTTTAGGTGGAGTTCGACGTCTAATCATACATCGGATAATTCACTTCCTTTGCTGCTGATACGTTTTTGCCTTTCAAGTAAATGCAGGATTGATTGATTTGGTGTTTTAAGTCCACTTTATGCACAGTAAAGCAAATCGGGACTGGACCTAAAGTTTAAACCCGAAATACTGTGTGTCTCCATCCGGTATCGAACTCGGGGCCCCTTGATTACAAGGCGACCACGCTACCACTGCGCCATCGAAGAGGCCCAAGTAAATGCAGGAAAATCAGGCCTTCTGTAAGAAGCTAAGAGGATTAAAAACGTTTCTGCTCTGTCCCTCGCCCTCCTGCAAGATAGCGATAAGAAGTGCTTGCTTCTTTTTTTCTTTTCGCCGAACTACATTGAGTTAAACATGTCAAATGCAGTACAAGAAGACCTGTGACCGGTGGTTGACTGCGGACGGAGTAGATAGTCAAAATGTTACAAATGGAACATTGGACCTATCTTTCTACATTAAACTACATTACTCTTTCAATTAATATACTTTAATTTCTAACTTATCCAATTTATCTTCCAGCCGGACGCTCATTTCTTTCATGGTTCGTTTACTTTCCTCCACATTATGATACAACATGTCAAATTTTTTATTCTAATTTTGCCTATATGGTACCACATAAAAAAAAAAAACTACATTCTATTGCTCCCTCATAAGAAAGTTCATTGCCGCATCACTCAAGTATTTTATTCCAGCCTATTTCAGCTGCTTCGTCCTGAGAAGGAGAGATCGACGTTCGAACAATGTTTGTACCACTGACCTACTTATCGGTTGCTCGCTAATCCCTTAATCCCTTACAGCTGCAACGAAAGAGCCTGTTCACCCGATCAAACTATACAGCTTTTTCTCTTCACTTTCTTACGTCAACACAAATATTTTACACACAAATAATCCTATCTCAACTTATTATTAACATATATTCATATTTTCACTCACTGATTGACGCATAGTCGTAACGTAATTTCCTGAGAAATATGGTGCGAAAAGATGAATTCCCCCATTTATAAAAGTTCGACTCTGTTGTTGAGTGCGTTGGGTGATCGTACACTCCAGGTTCGAGTCCCGTCAGCCTGGACGAGGCTGTTTTGCGAGTCTCTCTTCATCCATTTAACATAATCAAGATTCATCGTCGTGAATTGCCAAAAATGGAAGAAAAGAGACGTAAAATAAATAATAAATATCAAATACAAATTACTTCTAAAAAACAGTGGCCTGGCCAACGACAAAGCTTCGTACTGTCCATAACTGCACAAATTAACCTAACAGTCCATAACTCCCCCCCCCCCCCACGTCCCTTTTGAACAGGGAATCATTTCGTGGGCTTATAACTGAACAAAATATAAGACATAAAAAAGAACAAAGTAGGTTTCAGAGGTGACCAGTGGCATAGCAGCAGCTCCCTCAATGCAGGGAAGGGGGAAGCTAGGGACCTGTCTATGCAGTAAAGTACAGCTGTTCCCTGTGCATTGCGCCATGACTGAATATCACGGGAGTGTGGACTGTGGAGTTATAGGGCATAATATGATAAGATGACCTGATTACTGCAACAATTCTATGCTGTCTCTCTTCGCCCGAAAAATATACGCAGTGTTAGTGGTATAGGTGACTTCGCACACACCGCACTGCGAAAGAAGGGGGCCCAAGCCTCAAGACTACATTCCGAGATCGGAAAGTGAAAGAAAGAAAATAATTATGATGATAAATTGAATTCAAGTTTCTCCGATTTGAAACACAATTTATTAAATACTTTTTAATTTTGCGTACGTGTTATGTGTACCCATATTTCTATTATTCATTTAAATTATTAAACTAATTAGTATGTTAATATCTGCTATTTATATATCAAGTTAAAACATCATGACACTTTGCTGAATGAGTTGAAAGGCGCTAAGACTTAAAATGTGCTAAGGGGACAGAGAACAGGCGATTGCTTTACAAGCCGTTAACATGTGCTGTTCCCGAACAGCGATATCTCATTATATCTAATCATCACGATCTCTTGCACAAACACTGCGTCATAAATGAAACAATAAAGAAAGATTCCGCCGAACTACCGTCCAATTCAAAATTATGGCTACTCGAGTTTGCTCTCGAATTAAAAATTAGCCAGTTAAGTTATTGAATTGTGAATTAAGCTATAATAACTATTTTTTTCAATTATGCCTTCAATTTCTTATCCTCGTGAGAACCAAATAAAATGCCGCTTTTTTGGTGTTTTCCAAACTACACTCTCTTTGAGATTCTGTAATTAAAAAAACTTGTGGTCCAATTGTGACGAAATTTAAATACGTAGCTCTACTGGTTAATGTTTTGATTGGAGCTCAAACTCGAGTTTCCATAATGTTTAATCCGACTGTAGACAATCATTCCCTTTCAGGTCAATTGCCCTCAAATAGTAACAACACAGAGAAAACAGGAATGGCATAGTCTCCCCCCTTTCCGTACTTTCAAGCGACAACCCTGGAATCAGCCAAAAACGGCGTCACCCACTCCCTCCCCTTCCTTGACGTCCCCTAGCCCACAAGCAAGAAAAAACAGCGTCGGAGATCCAATTGCGTACATGGGCCAATGTTGAGGGTCTCAAACTATTACCAAAATTCTGGTTTGAAAGATTGCATTAATACTTGTTATACAAAGTATAGCTAAATCTAAAGAATAGACTCGATAATATGGAGTCATGGACATCGTAATTCTACCTTCAACATTTTATCATTCCACATCATTGTCTGGATTCATCCACGAAATAGATCGGTGACGTAAAATAACCAAAATAGAAATAGCTATATAGGAAACATTTTAATTGAATAGGTCGCAAATTCTTTCAAAATGTGACGTGTAGAAATGTTTATATTACAATCGAAGCAAGCAAGAAATATTTTTTTGCAAAATTGAGGGTAAAACAGGCAATTTTGACCAAATATTTAGTCTAAAATTGCATACTACAGTAAAATGTTGTTAACCGTAAGAGGCTGCTGGGAGGTCAGAATGTAATGTTGATTTATTTGGGAGAGTCAGAAAGTGCCTCGTCAGACCACCCACTTCCCCCAAGCACAAAGTGTGCCTGTATAAAATGAGTAGGCATAATAGTCCTTCCATTAATACTGGTCATGGTTTGATTGCACATATCTTTCAGACATCTGTATTTAAAATGATTTCGAAAAGCGTTTAAGCATGATTATTCTTTTACATTTGTTAAACATCGAAAACTGGTAAACACTGTTAACTGTTCGACCATTTCTTACATTAATAATACGCAAATGCGCGTAGGCGTGGAACTAAACGTACTTGCAATCACACGTGTAGGTACTTTAACTTTGTTTCGGGCGGGATATAATACAAAGAAACTCAATAACATACATATACGTATTTCATTCTCCTTACCTTGTGGGGTGACGCATCCCTCTCCCCTCCGCCGCAGCTAAAGGCGCCAGCAATCTTGCATCCTCTGCATGTAGCCAACATGAAGGAAAGGCGAGGTGGCAACAACCGAAGATATTTGAATGTGAAAACATGCACAAATGCAGAAGCAGTACCCTTGTTATAAAAATAAAATTTTACTTCATGAAATCCACTTTAGAGTTAGAGAGAGGTAGGAATGGACGATATCGGAAATTTGATATCTCGAAAACATCATCACAGACGATACGATATTTTTACGTATAATGATAACGGTGATATATCGATTTCCTTTATTTTCGAAAATTGAGATAAAATTGAAGACTAAAATTGGTAAACGCTGTAAGTGCCACAATACTTCAAACACCTTTTTCCACGTTAAACTGTGAAACGTGCCATGCTTTATAATGTGATAAACGTGAAATGTGGCTGGTAGCTCTCTAAGTAGTTCAAAGGGCGTGTAAAGAGGTCACTAGCGTGCACGTTCTTACGGCTGATGTGCGGAACGATGCGATTTCACAACACTTTCGCTTTTGACACTTACAACGTTTACCACTTTTAGTCCTTATATTGATAAATGAACACAGAAACATCCCTGCCTAGGCTGCATTCGAAACTGGTACCCCTAGTGTTGTAGCGCGATGTGCTAACCAGTCCTCCACGGGGGCCTGCCGCGGCGATATATCGTCTTCACGATAAATATCGCCAAATGTCGTGACGATATATCGCTGACACGATAGATGTTCTGAAATTTATTGACGATATATTG
This sequence comes from Lepisma saccharinum, assembly GCF_977018435.1. NCBI lineage: Eukaryota > Metazoa > Arthropoda > Insecta > Zygentoma > Lepismatidae > Lepisma > Lepisma saccharinum. The sequence goes on from NC_139237.1 coordinate 11,067,336, forward strand.
TGCGACACTAGTAAGAACTAATAACCTGGTAGTTAAATTGCAAGTTTAATTCGAAAATAAACGAAAGAAGGCAAGGAGAGGAGATTTAAAATTAGAAACAGATTTAATAGAGGATTCAAATGTTCGTAGGTAAGCGAAGATATGTGGCCCCCTAGAAAAGTGAGTTTACACAGGATATAAAGCAAAGCAAACAGCCCGACTATTTCTTAAAAGTTCTTGAAAGAAATGGGCCGGAGAAATCAGACCATCCCTTTGGGCGGTCGCAAATCCGTTAACCATTTTTCAGGACCAAACTTGAAACCAAGGCTGAAGAAAATAAAACTGGCAGTTTCTGGATCCGCGCATCTTTCAAATCTCCATTGCCGAAGTTGAAATTAAAAGATTGTCCAAGGAAATTTAAGAACACTTTATGTTATGAAACATAAAAATAAACAAAACAAACTTTGCACTTTTTTTTAGCGCATCGAACCGTGCTCTTGGTTATTTGTTAGTTTGACTTTCGCAAGTAATCCTCTGCTCCAACACGCCACACACGTAATACCTGGGGCCTCTCCGATGGTGTAGTTGCAACGTTGTCGATTTGATTGATTGATTTAGTTTATTTTACTTCGCGTTTAGTGCCTCTTGGCTAATTTGGGGATGAGTGATGAAATGATGAAATTGATGAATGGACATTCACAAACAACCAAGCCCGACCGGGATTCGAACCCGGGACCCTTGGTGTCGCAGCGCGATGTGCTAACCACTCGGCCACAGGGTCGGGCCGTTGTCGATTTGCCAAGAGGTCCTGGCACATAGTACAGTGGTTCGGATCCCACTATAAACTGTAGGCCCCGTTCCGATTAGCCTATCTGTACATAAAGTGCACTTTATTAACAATTCAAATCAACCACACATGCATATATACACATTTTTGTGTGAAGTTAGGTAGAAGTGGTAGAAATAGTATAAACATACGTTTAAACGTTTTGGTATTATATTATCAAAGCTCAAATATTGTTTTCCCCTCCAGTAATTCCCATCAAGCATCGTGTCACAACCCCGGACACCCCTGCGTCCAGTTTGTTTCACGACTGAGTTGACTGAAAACCTTGTCCGGTCAACTTAAGTAGCTGTTTTGTAGGGATATGAGAAAACAAATGCAGAAGTTATTAACTTTGAGCATCTCAAGAATTCTCAGAATTCAAGATTAAAGAATACGTACTTAGAAATGCAGAAAGTGATTAAAAACAAATTCTCACGATAACTTATTACATGTGTTTACAAATTATGTATCTCGGTCAATAGGACTTACGAGTGCAATTTCCAGAAAATATAATAATGATTTGAGATTTCCGCGCAACATGCAACACAGTGGCGACAAGCGATAAAATAGTGAAAATATACACATTTTTGTAAGTACTGTATACTGGTTGTATACATTCTGAAACAAAAACGTCTAAGATTACATCAATTCATACATTCTCTTTTTCCTTTTCCCCCTACTGGAAGAAGTTTTCGTTAAGTGGTTTGGTTAGCGTAATTTGCATTGGATACCAAACTCTAGATTGAATTATTCTTCTGATAAATTGTTCAATATCAGCCAAGACATCAGAAAAGCGTCTTTGTCGTATTATAACTTTCTTCATTTTACGTCTCCTCTCTGACACTTTTGATTGATTGCGACGATGGGAACAAATGATGAAGACAAAAAATGACAAAAAATAATTAAAAATTTGTTTTAAGTCAACCTCTTGCTAAGATCGGACTTACAGTTTAAAGAGGCACTCCACAATGTGCCTCCGCAGGGAATAGAACCTGGAACCCCTTGATTACAAGGCAACAGTGTTACCCACTGCACGATACACTACACAAAAATAAAACATTCATTCCCAAACAAGGGGTGTATGCTTTATGTGAATAAAGTGGCTTTTTTTTAAGAAGCTGTATGAGGATTCCGATCCTTCAAAATCACATTGAGAAAAACAGATTTAATTAACAATGATGAGCAATTCGTCTATTATTACATTTGCCTTCGATTGTACGCACAACATAGGAATTCTGTACTTTTCGCAAATTACACAAGAAGAGCGAGAGAAACCTGGGAAGTGCTTCTACAGATAACATCTAAAAACACCGAGTGGTTTTCACCCCATCCCTTGTCTGCGAGGGCGAGGGACTTAGTGGGCATGGTTGCCACTGCCTCAGATACACATGCAGGTCGTGTGGGAAGAGAGAGAACTAAGAACGCTCACTCCCGTGTTCTCTCTGCATTGCTTCACGAAACGTATAACAGAAATATTCTCAATTTAAAATGTGTAAACCAACTTTATGTTTTAATGTTGAAAAAATAACGTTATTTAAAAGCAGCGAAGTTAAGCATAAAAGATGAGTGTCTGGCAACCTTAGATACCGATAGCAGAGAAACAAGATCGCCTGCTTGACAGTAAGGTTGTCCTGTCTCCTGGTTGCAACGTCATACGTTGCAAACGCAAGCTGCAGAAAATGCAAGCTATTCGAAAAAAAGTTTAGAAAACACTTTTTTTTATAATCAATCGGTCTACAAACAGAAGGCAATAGCAATTGAATAGAATGGCCATATTTCCACGCAACAACTTTACTTTTTACTCTACATTTTTTTATCTGAGAGCGTACCGGGGGTGGGGGGCAATATTCAAAGAAATTAAATGCAGTATTCATTCATTTATTCAGTATAGGTTATATACTTCTGACTTACAAAGTACGAAATTACCTTGCATATAATTTTGTTGTGGATATGAGAGGACGTACAGAACGGAAGAAACGGGATGTTTCCTGCAAGTTATCAAATGTTCTGTTCAAATAATCGTCTGCAATAAGTGAGAATTAATTTTCCAACGGGCTGAATCACAGCCTGATTTCCTGAAATTGCTGTTCTCTGCTTGCTTTCCTACTCAATAACATGTAACTCACTATCACTAGAATTCACGAATGTTAACGAAAAGAAGATTTAAATAAGATAATGCATTTTGCCACCCCAAACTCGTGCACCCGAAGGTCCGTACTGAGAAGTTAACTTTAGGTCCAGCCCTGAGTTACTGAACGTAAAACTAAAATTATAGGCAAAATAAATTCATTAAATGAAGGGCTCTGGTGCAAACCACGGTAAGTGAAATCTTACCATGTACATCTTACACGTACAATCTTACAAAAATGATCAAAATGTCACAAACAGTTCAATCTGTTCTTTATACTTGATTTTTTGCGATTTTCTTGTCACCTGAAGTGAAACGAAGGAAGGTTTTTAACCGTAACACTCGATTGCTCAATATCCCTGGAAACGATCTCTTCTCAGGGGATGATAGTGCATGAGAACTATTGGGAGTGGAGAGGTCCAAGGGCAAGGTGCAATGGGGGTATTTCCCCAACAATCTATCTTTCAAAAGATCATTAACAGATCTACAGCAATAGCAACGTATTCACAATTAATGTGAAACAAGAAAGGACAATAAATATAAGAATGAAACCTAATTGATTTATATTAATAGAAAAACTAAACACAATGTTTCAAGTGTTACGCCGACATCCGTGGAGGAGTGGTTAGCATAGCGTGCTACGACGCCTGAGGTTCCGGGTTCGAATCCCGGCCTGGGCATGGGTATTTGTGAGTGTCCCTTCATCGGTTTCATTGTACATCAACAATTTTGAAGTTAATTGACATCTTTAACCACTTAGTAAAGAAATCAGTTTGCTACTTGATGCAAATCTGATATTTATAAAAGTAAAAAAAATCCTTTAAATGTATTTAATAATGTTATTTTTAAATATTTAGTGATTTAGTAATTAGTAATGTTGTATTTAAAATACGTATACATATTAGCGCGCACGTACGTGTAGATTAAGATCTTTGTAAACCTCAACCAGTGATTTCACACCATGTACACGAAGCAAAAAGAAGAAGAGTCAGTATTGATTGATTGAGTTGGTGTTTTAAGTTCACTTTATGCACAGTAAGGCTAATCAGAACTGGACCTACAGTTTAAGGTGGGATCCGAACCACTATGTGTCTCCACCGGGCATCGAACCCGGGACCCCTTGATTACAAGGCAACGAAGAAGAGTCGGTATGATGATGTTACACCCATATTCTGCCTTCCGTTTCAAAGATAAGGGCCTCCCTGATTGTTCATGCCCAACGCTGTCGCTTTGTAATGAAGAGGTTTCGAGATCGAACTTTCATGCCTGTTTGGGGCAGATTGATCAGAGGCTCGAATCCCACTTTAAACTGTAGGTCCTTCCCGATTAGCCTATCATGCAAAACGTGGACTCAAAACAAAGTTAAACCACAGATAAGCGTGGTTTGACCAAAGTTTTGCTTTGACACGTATAATAAGTAAACGATGAAACAACATTGACCCCCCCCCCCGCCCCACTCATTCGTTTTGCTTTGTAGTTCGCATGTATTGACTTCAATTATATCCTTCTTAAGTGGATGATGGGCAAAGTTTGATAGACAGATATTACCAACGATGGGAAAAACGAAGTACGTAGTGACTAGCAGCGAATGCAAACGCAATTTTGCGTCTGTAGCTTTTCCGACCGGGGGATGAGACTTCCTGGCGCCATTCTTTACTCAGCTGACGCTGCCAGCAAGGGAGGTCAAGAAGCAAGTTGCACAGCATTAGCTATCGCTTGTGGTGTTCTGAAAGACCACTGTGGAAAATAAAGGAACCCACCAAGGAGTGTTTTCGTTTTACTTTGTACAGTCAACGGCAAAGAAATGGTAGGCAAATTGTCCATTGCTATCTTCATTACTTTTTATTCTACATCCTGTGTTGGTTCGAAGCAGGCATTGCCCTCTTCATATTGACGTCATTATTTAGATTCAGTATCAT